>NC_086444.1:167327603-167700565 GCF_028390025.1 Pseudophryne corroboree | reverse complement strand
TGCAGCGGAGCTGATAGGTGGATGCCTGCATCAAATTTCCATTAGCAAGGTAAAAACCGTAGCCATAGTAAGGTGGAGAGAAGTGTGACCAGCGGCGTCCGTGTCCGTGAAACCGGAAGTCGGAGCCGGCCTGGGCGAAAGTGACGTACGTTTCGCTTTCCTTAGCTTGTTCACAGTCGCCTGTTATTCCAGCACAGCCTAGGAAAGCACGACATTATCAAATGCAGTCCTTTCGATCACAAAGAAGAAAGTCCGAGGTGCGTCCTTTCTTGCCGTAGGCAGTGGCAGAGGAAAGAAGCTGCACAACACAGCTAGTTCCCAGGAACAGAAGTCCTCCCCGGCCTCTACAAAATCCACCGCATGTCGCTGGGGCTCCACAGGCCGAGCTAGGCCCGGTGGGGGCACGTCTTCGAGATTTCAGCCACAAGTGGGTTCACTCCCTGTTGGATCCCTGGGCAATAGATATTGTGTCTCAGGGATACAAGCTGGGCTTCGAGGAGATGCCCCCTCACCGACGGCCCTGCCGGCTTCCCCCCACGAGAGGGAAATAGTGTTAACTAGTGATGAGCGGATTCGGTTTTACTCGGTTTTACTCGGTTCTCAAAACAGCATCTTATTGGCTCTCGGATGTCACGTGTTTTGGATAGCCAATAAGATGCCGTTTTGAGAACCGAGTAAAACCGAACCTCGCTCATCACTAGTGTTAACTGCAATTCACAAATTGTTTCTTCAACAGGTGGTGGTCAAGGTTCCCCTCCTTCAACAAGGAGGGGGTTATTATTCGACCATGTTGTAGTCCCGAAACCGGACGGTTCGGTCAGACCCATGTTGAATTTAAAATCCCTGAACATATACCTGAAAATGTTCAAGTTCAAGATGGAATCGCTGAGAGCGGTCGTCGCAAGCCTGGAAGGGGGGGATTTTATGGTGTCTCTGGACATAAAGGATGCATACCTTCATGTCCCCATTTATCCACCTCATCAGGCGTACCTCAGATTTGTGGTACAGGATTGTCATTACCAATTTCAGACGTTGCCGTTTGGTCTCTCCGCGGCACCGAGAATATTTACCAAGGTAATGACGGAAATGATGGTACTCCCTGCGGAAACAAGGGGTCGCAATTATCCCATACTTGGACGATCTCCTCATAAAAGCGGGCTCAAGAGAGCAGTTGCTGATCAGCGTAGCACTTTCTCTGGAAGTGTAACGGCAACACGGCTGGATTCTAAATATTCCAAAGTCGCAGTTGGTTCCTACGGCTCGTCTGCCTTTCCTAGGCATGATTCTAGACACAGACCAGAAAAGGGTTCATCTCCCGATAGAGAGAGCTCAGGAACTCATGACACTGGTCAGGATCCTATTAAAACCAAAACAGGTGTCAGTGCATCACTGCACTCGAGTCCTGGGAAGGATGGTGGCATCATACGAGGCCATTCCCTTCGGCAGGTTCCATGCGAGGACCTTTCAATGGGACTTACTGGACAAGTGGTCCGGATCACATCTTCAGATGCATCGGTTAATCACCCTATCCCCCAGAGCCAGGGTGTCTCTCCTGTGGTGCCTGCAGAGTGCTCACCTTCTCGAGGGCCGCAGATTCGGCATTCAGGACTGGGTCCTGGTGACCATGGATGCAAGCCTCCGAGGGTGGGGAGCAGTCACACAGGGAAGAAATTTCCAAGGTCTGTGGTCAAGTCAGGAGACTTGCTTTCACATCAACATCCTGGAACTAAGGGCCGTATACAACGCCCTACGTCAAGCGGAGATCCAGCTTCGCGACCAACCGGTTCTGATTCAGTCAGACACCATCACCGCAGTGGCTCTTGTAAACCGACATGGCGGCACAAGGAGCAGGGTAGCGATGGCGGAAGCCACCAGAATTCTTCGCTGGGTGGAAAATCACGTAAGCGCACTGTCAGCAGTGTTCATCCCGGGAGTGGACAACTGGGAAGCAGACTTCCTCAGCAGACACGACCTCCACCCGGGAGAGTGGGGACTTCATCAGGAAGTCTTCGCACAGACTACAAGTCGTGGGTACTGCCACAGGTGGACATGATGGCATCCTGCCTCAACAAAAAACTTCAGAGGTATTGCGCCAGGTCAAGATACCCTCAGGCGATAGTTGTAGACGCCCTTGTGACACAGTGGGTGTTCCAGTCGGTCTATGTATTTCCTCCTCTTCCTCTCATACCCAAGGTGCTGAGAATAATAAGAAAAAGAGGAGTAAGAACAATACTCATTGTTCCAGATTGGCCACAAAGGACTTGGTATCCAGATCTGCAAGAAATGCTCACAGAGGACCCGTGGCCTCTTCCTCTAAGACAGGACTTGTTGCAACAGGGGCCCTGTCTGTTCCAAGACTTACCGCGGCTGCGTTTGACGGCATGGCGGTTGAACGCCGGATCCTAGCGGAGGAAGGCATTCCGGAGGAGGTCATTCCTACGCTGATAAAGGCTAGGAAGGACGTAAAAGCTCAACATTATAACCATATATGGCGAAAATATGTGGCTTGGTGTGAGGCCAGGATTGCCCCTACGGAGGAATTCCAGCTGGGCCGTTTCCTTCACTTTCTACAGTCAGGAGTGAATTTGGGCCTAAAATTGGGGTCCATTAAGGTCCAGATTTCGGCCCTATCCATTTTCTTTCAAAAGGAGTTGACTTCTCTACCTGAAGTTCAGACGTTTGTAAAGGGAGTGCTGCATATTCGGCCCCCTTTTGTGCCTCCAGTGGCACCTTGGGATCTTAACGTGGTGTTGAGTTTCCTGAAATCCCACTGGTTTGAACCACTCAAAACGGTGGAGCTGAAATATCTCACGTGGAAGGTGGTCATGCTATTAGCCTTGGCTTCAGCTAGGCCTGTGTCAGAGTTGGCGGCTTTGTCACATAAAAGCCCCTATCTGGTTTTCCATGCGGATGGAGCAGAATTGCGGACCCGTCCACATTTTCTGCCGAAACTGGTTTCATCCTTTCATATAAACCAACCTATTGTGCCTGTGGCTACTACGGACTTGGAGGATTCCGACTGGCTTGATGTAGTCAGGGCTTTGAAGGTTTATGTAGCCAGAACGGCTAGGGTCAGGAAAACAGAGTCTTTGTTTATCCTGTATGCTTGCAACAAGCTTGGTGCTCCTGCTTCAAAGCAGATTATTGCTCGCTGGATCTGTAACACGATTCAGCAGGCTCATTCGGCAGCTGGATTGCCGCTGCCAAAATCAGTTAAGGCCCATTCCACTAGGAAGGTGGGCTCTTCTTGGGCGGCTGCCCGAGGGGTCTCGGCATTATAACTTTGCCGAGCGGCTACTTGGTCAGGTTCAAACATTTTTGCAAGGTTCTACAAGTTTGATACCCTGGCCGAAGAGGACCTTGTGTTTGCTCAATCGGTGCTGCAGAGTCATCCGCACTCTCCCGCCCGTTTGGGAGCTTTGGTATAATCCCCATGGTCCTTACGGAGTCCCCAGCATCCACTAGGACGTTAGAGAAAATAAGATTTTACTTACCGGTAAATCTATTTCTCGTAGTCCGTAGTGGATGCTGGGCGCCCGTCCCAAGTGCGGACTTCTTCTGCAATGCTTGTATATAGTTATTGCTTAAATAAGGGTTATGTTATGGTTGCATCAGGGTTGACCTGTTGCTCTGTTGTTGTTCATACTGTTGACTGGGTATGTTTATCTCAAGTTATACGGTGTGATTGGTGTGGCTGGTATGAGTCTTACCCTGGATTCCCAATATCCTTTCCTTGTACGGTCGGCTCTTCCGGGCACAGTTTCTCTAACTGAGGTCTGGAGGAGGGACATAGAGGGAGGAGCCAGAGCACACCAGAATCTAAATTCTTTCTTAAAGTGCCCATGTCTCCTGCGGAGCCCGTCTATTCCCCATGGTCCTTACGGAGTCCCCAGCATCCACTGCGGACTACGAGAAATAGATTTACCGGTAAGTAAAATCGTATTTTTTTCAAGGGTACTGACCGTAATACTTCCGAGAAATTTGAAGGGTGGTTTACCCTACTCACAAATGATCCGCATTATGCTGATCAATAGTGATATTGGGTTAGCCACATCACAAATAGACGATTTCATTGGTAAATTCATGGTTAGACGTTATAATCTTAAAATGTTACAGGAATGTAAGACAAAGGTTCTAGCCATGGACAGGAAATCGCTATTAACTAAGAAACAGAATGGTAATTCTTCCTTGGCATTACCGTGGGTCAATGTATTTAATACATCATCAAATAAGATTAATAACATCTCTAAGAAATATTGGAACCTCATCCAATCGGATAAGGAATTTAGAATGAGTGAGACTAGGCTCATGTCATGCTATAGACGAGCCAGAAACTTGAAAGATATACTTGTTAAGACCGATATTTCTGGTAGGGGGGAATCCCCCTCTGGGTTTTTGCAACAAAAAAAGAATGGCTGTTTCAAGTGTAGTCGTACTACCTGCAAATTCATGCTCACTGGAGAAGTATGCCATCATCCACGCACAGGCAAAAGATATTATATTCGACACCATGTTACCTGTGAATCGTCATACGTGGTATACCAGATTGTGTGCCCCTGTGGCCACTCTTATGTGGGCAGTACAACCCGTAAGTTTAAAAAGTGTATGACAGCCAACCGGTCATCTATACGATTAGCCATCAATAATGGTGCTAGTGACCAACCGGTCGCACGCCATTTTTTAGAGGCACGCCACAACTTGGTCAGCCTGAAATACCGTATGATCAATCATATCCCACCTCTTTTACGTGGTGGGGATCGTGGTTCGGTTCTTTTACGTTGTGAATCCCGATGGATTCACCGTTTGGATACGGTGAATCCAAAGGGTCTGAATGACATGATACCGCTATCATGTTTTAGTTGGCTTATGGCTGTTTATTTACTTTTATGGAAAGCAAAAGTAAAATTAATACGAGCAATAGTAGTGTAATTTGGTAAGAATTATCATTTAACTGTTATTGTTGCATTGCTGTGCTCTGGGGAAATAGTTCGGGAGATACTTGATGTATATTGTTAATAATTTTGGCTAAAAGTGGTTATAAGGGCCCATTTTTAAGTGCATGTGTGTTAGTGTGCATTGTCAAATGTTTTGTTTTTAAACATTTCTATGTTGTAGCTGCTGCATTCCCCCTTCCTCTTGTTGTATTCACGTCCCGGGTTTCTATGGTGATGGTGACGCTGACGTGCGCCGTAGGCGCGATGACGTCATCTTTGAGTGACGCGGCCAGGATGCCGGGTCCCGGCGGCGAACACACCTGAGCACGATTGGTGAGGGGATATAAGGTAAGCTGCTTTGATTACGTGTTTGTATCCTGATGAAAATTCATTGGAATTGAGAAGTTGAAACAAGCCCCTTGTGGTGTCGTTTATTCTTGATTCTACCAGCTGTGAGTGCCGCCTCTCTTGTACATGTGTGTTTACTATTTCTGCCGTGGAGGGCACCGGGCCTATTGATTTGTTTCATTATATGAGTGCCGATCCATTTTTGTTTGAGATATATATATATATATATATATATTGTATGCAAACAGTGCTTATATTGTACATAAGGGAGATAATGCATGTTTGTGTGTGTATTATATATATATATATATATATATATATAATCAAAAGTGCTTCTATTATGCATAAGGAGTGTAATGCGTGTGTGTATGTATGTATATATATATATATATATATATGTGTAAAAACAGTGTTTATATTATACATAAAGGATCTGATGTGTGTTTATGTATGTATATATATATATATATATATATGTATGAGTATTTAGGTATGGCTTCTATGGACGTCGGACAGGTTAGTTCTCGGATTTTAGTTTCACTAGTTGCGGCCCGACGGGCGCTTTGGCTGCGTTCCTGGCAGGCCGAGGCAGAGTCAAAACGAGGAATAGAAGCATTGCCTTACACTGGCGATATGTTATTTGGTCCTGAATTGGATAAATGGTTTTCTCAGGCTACTGGTGGAACGTCTGTTTCTCATACGTCCTAGAGGATGCTGGGGATGCTTCAAGAACCATGGGGTATAGATGGAATCCGCAGGAGACGGGCACTTTAAGACTTTAAAAGGGGTGTGAACTGGCTCCTCCCTCTATGCCCCTCCTCCAGACTCCAGTTGGATTCTGTGCCCAGAGAGACTGGTCACACACTGAGGAGCTCTACGGAGTTTCTCGGAAAAGACTTTGTTAGGTTTATTATTTTCAGGTAGCACTGCTGGCAACAGGCTCCCTGCATCGTGGGACTGAGGTGAGAGAAGCAGACCTACTTCTGTGAGTTCAAAGGCTCTGCTTCTTAGGCTACTGGACACCATTAGCTCCAGAGGGTCTGATCACTTGGTACGCCTAGCTGCTCGTTCCCGGAGCTGCACCGTCACCCCCCCTTGCAGAGCCAGAAGAAAGAAGCTGTGTGAGTAAAAGAAGAACAGAAGACTTCAGTGACGGCAGAAGAGCTGAGTGTCAGAGGTAGCGCGCAGCGACCGCGCTGCGTGCCAATGCTCCCACACACAAGCGGCACTACAAGGGTGCAGGGCGCAGGATGGGCGTCCTGGGCAGCATGTATACCTCAGATAGAGACTGGCAAGAGAGATACTAAGTGCCTGGGCACTAAATAAAGACCCCCGCCAGTATAAAAATATAGAAAATAGCGGGGCTGAAGCGTGCTATAAAGGGGGCGTGGCTTAGCCCTCACAGCTCTAACCAGGCCATTTTCTCCTCACAGACTCTGGTCCTTCCAAAACACTGCTGTATAGATCAGAGTGAAAAACGAGGGGGCACAGTTGTTTGGTGCAATATAAGTTTAAAATAAAAGCACACTATATCATGAGCGCTTTGTAAATGAGCTGGTAAACTCCTTATGTGTTTCCATGACAGAATGTACTGGGGTCTATCCCTTATAGCCAGTGTAATGTCGGTGGGTGTTTGGTACACGTTTGTCGGCATATCTTAGGCTGAGTGCTCTGCCACAAAGGGAATGACTATGTCGGCGCTGTTGACTCCTAATAGTACTTGGTACATGTAAATCAATGTCAACATGTCAGTAGAGATATATTTTTCCCGAGAGAAAACTATATGGGAGACAGACGTGGGGGGTGACCCTGTTGGCACCAACAATATCTGACTGGGTGGATATTAACATGATAATGTGATATCAGAAAGTGCTATACCTATATGGATATGTATGTGTAGTAAGGTTACATTGGTCTGTGGCACGATCACAGACGCGATAATATTTATGGAAGGAGTTGTATTCATAGAATAGATTCCTCTCAGACCCCTCGGGATCGCAAAAATGTTATTTTTGCCCAATTACTGCTCCCTGAAATCGACTCGAATAATGTTTCTAATGTCGACCATAATGTTTCCTGATCAGATCCACAAAATCGGCTTTCAGTACCTGTTCATACACATTGGAATGTATTAACGTCACTAGGGACCCTGCTGTTCCTGACAAAAGGATATATGTATACGTATTAGATATATATATATATATATATATATATAGATATATAGATATAGATGTGTATAGGTGCATTTGAAGGTATTTTAAGTATGTGTGTGTGTGTGTGTGTGTGTATATATATATATATATATATATATATTTATATATATATATATTTATAATGAATGCTGAGGTAAAGTTATTCCTTCTCATGGATAGAAGAAAGTGAGAGTCACCCCTGTTCTGCACGGGGCCCTGTCACAAAGGATCGTATATAGGAAGATATGTGATACTCTAATTATGTGTCCGCATGTACGTTGATTATACTAGCATTACATGCACATGGGGGAGTAGTTGTATGTGGGGTACTCCTAAAGTTGAGTCATGTCTATATCATTGCAGCATACTGCCGTGCGACTACAAGGGATGTAGGACTCTTGGGTTCGCGGGCCACTTCCATGGCGGTCTCGACTAGGAAGACGTTGTGCATTCACCAATGGAATACTGAGGCTGACTCCGAGAAGTACTGGAGTATCTTCCCTATGAAGGTGAAACCTGGTTTGGGGATGGCTTTGTTAAGTTGATCTCGGCACAACGGTTGGTGACGCATTTTTGTAGGATGCAGTCATTTCGACCGGATGGATACGTTTTTTTCCCCTTCTTTGCAGGTAGAGGAAGGTGAAAAGGTAAGAGGTCAGCAGCCTTTTTAAGTTCGCAGAAGCAGAAATCATCCTCTGTTTCTACCACGTCTACCGCATGTCGCTGGGTCTATCATGCGGGAGCCCACACCGGTGGGACCGCGTCTAATACTCTTCAGTCAGTCCTGGAATAGACATGGACCAGTGAGTTAAGAATAAAGTCCAAAGGGGGACTTACTGGAGTTTCCAGACGATTCCCCTCACTGATTTTTCAAATAGATCTTACCGATTCTCCTCTGGACGGGGAGGTAGTATGCGATGCCATACAAGAGTTGGGTCAGGTTCAGGACATTGTCCTGCTGTCCCGGTCACACAAAAAAAAAAAGCTGTTATTCAAGCTTTTTCGTGCTTCTGAGCCCGGACGGCTCGGTCAGAACAATCCCAAAAATTTCCACTTAAGAAGTTGAACTACAAGATGGAATCTCTCAGGGCAGGGATCTCCAATCTGTAAAAGGAGAAAGGGGGTCTAAGTACGGTTTCTTCTGCATTAGGCTTACCTGGGTTTGCTATTCAGGATTGTCATTGCCAATTCACTGGGGTGATGGCAGTATGATGGTTTTCCTTCAATAGTAAAAGCCATTATTATTCTGTACTGGGATGTTCTCCTGACTACGGAGAGGTCAAGAAACAAGTGGTGCAAATCGTTGTTTTCTCTCTGACAGTTCTTCAACACAGTGGTTGGCGCCTGAACTTGCCAGAATCACTGTTGATCCTAACGACGCGGATGTCGAAGTTGGGAATAAGGTTAGAAACAGAACTGTTGAGAGTTTGTTTTTTCCAGTGGAATGAGATCTGAGGATCCAGAGTCGGATCAGATTTGCAACAGTGTAAATCCATCCATACGTTCCATTGATTAAGAAGATGGTTGCGGCCTACGAGGCCATTCGGTGAGCAGGTTAAATGTCAGGGGACCAGTTGGACATGTGGTCCAGGTCTCACCCGCACATGCACCGGAAAATAATCCTATTTCTGTTACGTCCTAGAGGATGCTGGGGACTCCGTAAGGACCATGGGGTATAGATGGGCTCCGCAGGAGACATGGGCACTATAAAGAATTTTAGATGGGTGTGCACTGGCTCCTCCCTCTATGCCCCTCCTCCAGACCTCAGTTAGATCCTGTGCCCAGAGGAGACTGGGTGCATTACAGGGGAGCTCTCCAGAGTTTCTCTGAAAAAGACTTTTGTTAGGTTTTTTATTTTCAGGGAGCACTGCTGGCAACAGGCTCCCTGCATCGTGGGACTGAGGGGAGAGAAGCAGACCTACTTACATGATAGGCCTTGCTTCCTAGGCTACTGGACACCATTAGCTCCAGAGGGTCGGAACGCAGGTCTCACCCTCGCCGTTCGTCCCGGAGCCGCGCCGCCGTCCCCCTCACAGAGTCGGAAGATAGAAGCCGGGTGAGTATCAGAAGAAAGAAGACTTCAAAGGCAGCTGAAGACTTCAGATCTTCTCTGAGGTAACGCGCAGCGGTAACGCTGCGCACCATTGCTCCCACACACACACACACAGCGGGCACTGAAGGTTGCAGGGCGCAGGGGTGGTGCCCTGGGCATCAATATTAAACTTCTTGGGACTGGCTAAAGTATATAGATATACTGGGGAAACAGTATATAAAATAATCCCCCGCCAGTATTGTGAATTTGAGCGGGACCGAAGGGGCGGGGCTTGATCCTCCAGCACTAACCAGCGCCATTTTCTCCACAGCACACTGCAGAGAAGCTGGCTCCCCGGACTCTCCCCTGCTGAACACGGTGACAGAGGGCAAAGGGGGGGGGGGGGGCACATTTAATTGGCGCAGTGAGTGTATATACATATATTTGTATAAAAGCGCTGTTTAACTGGGAATTCTGTTTCCAGAGTCAGGTGGCGCTGGGTGTGTGCTGGCATACTCTCTCTCTGTCTCTCCAAAGGGCTTTAGTGGGGAATTGTCTCCATATAAATATATCCCTGAGTGTGTGGGGGTGTCAGTACGGGTGTGTCGGCATGTCTGAGGTCGAAGGCTCATCTAAGGAGGAGGTGGAGCAAATGATTGTGGTGTCGCCATCGGCAATGCCGACACCGGATTGGTTGGACATGTGGAATGTTTTAAATGCAAATGTGTCTTTATTACATAAGAGGTTGGACAAAGCAGAGTCCAGGAATAGAACAGGGAGTCAATCCATGGCTTTGACTGGGCCCTTCAGGGTCTCAGAAACGTCCCCTGTCCCAGGTAGCAGACACTGATACCGACACGGATCTGACTCCAGTGTCGACTACGATGATGCGAGGTTACACCCAAGGGTGGCCAAAAGTATTCATTACATGATTATTGCAATAAAGGATGTTTTACATATCACAGATGACCCCTCTGTCCCTGACACGAGGGTACACATGTTTAAGGAAAAGAAACCTGAGGCTTGGGAAACTCCAGACAAGAAACTGCAGATTCCCAAAAGAATTCTTATGGCGTATCCTTTCCCTGCGCAGGACAGGTTACGGTGGGAATCCTCGACCAGAGTGGACAAGGCGTTAATGCGCTTGTCAAAAAAAGGTGGCGTTACCGTCTCCAGACACGGCAGCCCTCAAGGATCCTGCTGATCGCAGACCGGAAACTACCTTAAAATCAATTTATACACATACGGGTGCTTTGCTCAGACCGGCAATACATCGGCTTGGGTTTGTAGTGCGGAAGCAGCTTGGACAGATACCTTGTCAGCTGACATTGATACCCTAGATAGGGATACCATTTTATTGACCTTAGGTCATATTAAAGACGCAGTCTTATATATGAGAGACGCTCAGAGAGACGTTGGGCTACTAGGTTCAAGAACCAACGCCATGGCGATTTCTGCTAGGCGAGCCCTGTGAACCCGCCAATGGACGGGTGATGCCGACTCAAAGAAGCATATGGAAGTTTTACCTTACAAAGGTGAGGATTTATTTGGGGAAGGTCTCGCGGACCTGGTTTCCACAGCTACCGCGGGCAAATCTACTTTTTTACCTTATTTTTCCCCACAGCAAAAGAAAACGACGCAATATCAGATGCAGTCCTTTCGGTCGCGTAAGTCCAGGAGAGGTCGGGGCTCTTCCTTCCTCGCCAGAGGTAAGGGTAGAGGGAAAAAACTGCCGGCTACGGCTAGTTCCCAGGAGCAGAAGTCCTCCCCGGCTTCTACTAAATCCACCGCATGACGCTGGGGCTCCACTGAGGGAGTCTGCGCCGGTGGGGGCACGTCTTCGATTCTTCAGCCACATCTGGGGTCAGTCAGACGTGGATCCTTGGGCAATGGAAATTGCTGGAATTCGAAGACGTGTCTCCTCGCCAGTTTTTCAAATCGGCTTTACCAGCTTCTTCCCCAGAAAGGGAGATAGTTTTAGCTGCAATTCAAAAATTGTGTCAACAACAAGTGGTTGTCGAGGTTCCCCGGGTTCAACAGGGAAAAGGGTACTATTCAACCCTAATTGTGGTCCCGAAACCGGATGGCTCGGTCAGACCCATTCTAAATTTAAAATCCCTAAACCTGTACTTGAAAAAGTTCAAATTCAAGATGGAATCGCTCCGGGCAGTAATCTCCAGCCTGGAAGGGGGGGATTTTATGGTGTCACTGGACATAAAGGATGCATATCCCCCTCATCAGGCGTACCTGAGATTCACTGTACAGGACTGTCATTACCAGTTTCAGATGTTACCATTTGGGCTTTCCACGGCCCCGAGGATTTTCACCAAGGTAATGGCGGAAATAATGGTGCTCCTGCGCAGGCAGGCAGTCACAATTATCCCGTACTTGGACGATCTCCTGATAAAAGCGAGATCGAGAGATCAGTTGCTGAAAAGCGTGGCGCTCTCCCTGGGAGTGCTGCAGCAACATGGCTGGATTCTAAATCTACCAAAGGCTCAGTTGGTTCCAACAACTCGGCTATCGTTCTTAGGCATGATTCTGACACGGAACAAAAGAGGGTTTTTCTCCGAACGGAAAAAGCCCAGGAACTCCAGAACATGGTCAGAGACCTGTTAAAACCGAAAAGAGTGTCGGTCCATCAATGCACTCGAGTACTGGGGAAAATGGTGGCGACCTACGAGGCCATCCCCTTCGGCAGGTTTCATGCGAGGACGTTTCAGTGGGACCTTCTGGACAAGTGGTCCGGGTCCCATCTCCAAATTCATCAGAAAATAAGCCTGTCCCCCAGGGCCAGGGTGTCTCTCCTGTGGTGGCTGCAGAGTGCTCATCTTCTAGAGGGTCGCAGGTTCGGCATTCAAGACTGGGTTCTGGTGACCACGGACGCGAGCCTCCGAGGTTGGGGAGCAGTCACACAAGGAAGAAACTTTCAGGGGATATGGTCAAGCCAGGAGGCTTGTCTACACATCAACGTACTGGAATTGAGGGCCATATACAACGGCCTACGTCAAGCAGAGAATCTTCTTTGCGACCTACCGGTTCTGATTCAATCAGACAACGTCACAGCCGTGGCTCATGTAAACCGCCAAGGCGGAACAAGGAGCAGAGTGGCAATGGCGGAAGCCACCAGGATTCTGCGCTGGGCGGAAAATCACATAAGCGCTTTGGCAGCAGTCTTCATTCCGGGAGTGGACAACTGGAAAGCAGACTTCCTCAGCAGACACGATCTCCATCCAGGAGAGTGGGGACTTCATCAAGAAGTTTTTGCAGAGATAACAAGTCATTGGGGACTTTTTCAAATAGACATGATGGCTTCACGCCTCAACAAGAAGCTTCGGAGGTATTGTGCCAGGTCAAGGGACCCTCAGGCAGTAGCAGTGGACGCCCTGGTGACACCGTGGGTGTTTCAGTCGGTCTATGTGTTCCCTCCTCTTCCATTCATCTCAAAGATATTGAGAATCATAAGACGAAAAAGAGTGCAGACAATACTCATTGTTCCAGATTGGCCTCGAAGGGCCTGGTATTCAGATCTTCAGGAAATGCTCACAGAAGATCCGTGGCCTCTTCCTCTCAGAGAGGACCTGTTGCAACAGGGGCCCTGCGTGTTCCAAGACTTACCGCGGTTACGTTTGACGGCATGGCGGTTGAACACCGAATCCTAGCTGGGAAAGGCATTCTGGAAGAAGTCATCCCTACTCTGATAAAGGCTAGGAAGGAAGTGACGGCGAAACATTATCACCGTATCTGGAGAAAGTATGTACCTTAACGTGGTGTTACAGTTCCTAAAATCTCACTGGTTTGAACCTCTTCAAACGGTTGAGTCAAGATTTCTCACTTGGAAGGTGGTCATGTTGTTGGCCTTGGCATCTGCAAGGCGGGTGTCCGAATTGGCGGCTTTGTCGCACAAAAGCCCCTATCTGATTTTCCATGTGGATAGAGCAGAATTAAGGACTCGTCCTCAATTTTTGCCTAAGGTGGTTTCATCGTTTCACATGAACCAACCTATTGTGGTACCTATGGCTATGAATGACTTGGAGGATTCCAAGTCCCTGGATGTAGTCAGGGCCTTAAAAATGTATGTAGCCAGGACGGCTCGGGTTAGGAAAACAGAGGCACTGTTTGTCCTGTATGCAGCCAACAAGGTTGGCGCTCCTTCTTCTAAGCAGACTATTGCTCGATGGATCTGTAATACGATTCAGCAGGCTCATTCCCCTGCAGGAGTCCGCACTGGTGGGGGCGCGTCTTCAACTCTTCAGTCAGGTCTGGGTTCTCTCGGGCCTGGATCCTTGGGTACTGGAAATTGTGACCCAAGGTTACAAGTTAGATTTTCAAGACGTGCCCCCATGCCAATTTTTCAAATCGGCCTTGCCAGCTTCTCTTCCGGAAAGAGAGGTGGTGTGTGCGGCAATACAAAAGCTGTGTCAGCAGCGGGTCATTGTCGAGGTTCCCCCGTCACAGCGGGGAGAACGGTTTTATTCAAGCCTGTTTGTGGTCCCGAAGCCGGACGGCTCGGTCAGACCAATTCTGAATTTAAAATCCCTCAATGTGTATTTGAAAAGTTTCAAATTCAAGATGGAGTCTCTCCGAGCGGTGATCTCCAGTCTGGAGGGGGGGGGGGATTTTATGGTGTCAGTCGACATAAAGGATGCTTATCTGAATGTCCCCATTTATCCTCCTCATCAGGCTTACCTGAGGTTCGCTGTTCAGGATTGTCGCTACCAATTTCATACGTTGCCGTTTGGTCTTTCCACGGCCCCGAGGATTTTCGCCAAAGTAATGGCGGAAATGATGGTACTCCTGCGCAAGCAAGGGGTCACAATTATCCTGTACTTGGACGATCTCCTGATAAAGGCGAGATCACAGGAGCAGTTGCTAAAAAGCCTTGCGCTCTCCCTGCAGGTGCTGCAACAGCATGGCTGGCTCCTAAATTTGCCAAAGTCGCAGTTGATTCCGACAACTCGGCTGTCGTTTTTGGGCATGATCCTGGACACGAAACGGCAGAGGATTTTTCTCCCGTTGGAGAAAGCTCAGGAAATCCAG
This sequence comes from Pseudophryne corroboree, assembly GCF_028390025.1. Lineage (NCBI taxonomy): Eukaryota > Metazoa > Chordata > Amphibia > Anura > Myobatrachidae > Pseudophryne > Pseudophryne corroboree. The sequence goes on along the minus strand of NC_086444.1, from coordinate 167,686,019 downwards.
AACATGGTCAAGGAACTTCTGAAACCGCCAAGAGTGTAGATTCATCAATGCACTCGAGTGCTGGGGAAAATGGTGGCGGCCTACGAGGCCATTCCGTTTGGCAGGTTCCATGCAAGAACGTTTCAGTGGGTCCTACTGGACAAGTGGTCAGGGTCCCATCTACAGATGCACCGGAAAATAACTCTGTCCCCCAGGACCAGGGTTTCTCTCCTGTGGTGGCTCCATAAAACTCACCTTCTAGAAGGTCGCAGGTTCAGCATCCAAGATTGGATTCTGGTGACCATGGACGCGAGTCTCCGAGGTTGGGGAGCAGTCACACAGGGAAGATGGTCCAGCCAGGAAACTTGTCTGCACATAAACATTCTGGAATTAAGGGCCATCTACAACGGCCTGCTACAAGCGGAACATATTCTTTGCGACCTGCCCGTCCTGATTCAGTCGGACAACATAACAGCCGTGGCGCACATAAACCGCCAGGGCGGGACGAAGAGCAGAGCGGCGATGGCGGAGGCCACCAGGATCCTTCGCTGGGCGGAAAAGCATGCAAGCGCTCTGTCAGCGGTCTTCATTCCAGGCATGTACAACTGGGAAGCAGACTTCCTCAGCAGACACTATCTCCATCCAGGAGAGTGGGGTCTTCATCAAGAGGTCTTTGCAGAAGTGATAAGTTGTTGGGGACTTCCTCAAATAGACATGATGGCGTCGCGCCTCAACAAGAAGATGCCGACACATTGTTCCAGGTCGAGGGACCCTCAAGCAGTAGCGGTAGACGCTCTGGTGACACCGTGGGTGTTTCAGTCGGTCTATGTGTTCCCTCCACTCCCACTCATCCCAGAGGTGATAAGGATCATAAGAATAACAAGGGTCCAGGCGATACTCGTTGTTCCAGATTGGCCACGGAGGGCCTGGTATCCGGATCTTCAGGAATTTCTCACAGGAGATCCCTGGCCTCTTCCTCTAAGAGAGGATCTGTTACAGCAGGGGCCGTGCGTGTTCCAGGACTTACTGCGGTTGCGTTTGACGGCATGGCAGTTGAACGCCAAATCCTAGCCAGAAAGGGTATTCCCGGGGAAGTCATCCCCACTTTACTTTAGGCTAGAAAGGAGGTAACGGCGAAGCATTATCACCGTATTTGGAGAAAATGTGTCTTGGTGCGAATCCAATAAGGCTCATACGGAAGAATTTCAGCTGGGTTGGTTCCTCTATTTTTTGCAAGCGGGTGTGGAAGCGGGCCTGAAGTTAGGCTCCATTAAAGTGCAGGTTTCGGCATTATCAATTTTCTTTCAAAGGGAGTTGGCTTCGCTACCAGAAGTACAGACCTTCGTGAAAGGCGTGCTGCACATCAAACCTCCATTTGTGCCCCCAGTGGCGCCGTGGGACCTTAACGTGGTGTTACAGTTCTTTACGTCACATTGGTTTGAACCTTTACAAAAGGTTGAGTTGAAATTTCTCACTTGGAAAGTGGTCATGCTATTGGCCTTGGCATCCGCAAGGCGGGTGTCCGAATTGGCGGCTTTGTCTCACAAAAGCCCCTTTCTGATTTTTCATGAGGATAGAGTGGAGTTGAGAACTCGTCAACAATTTCTACCGAAGGTGGTTTCTTCGTTTCACATGAACCAACCTATTGTGGTGCCTGTGGCTACTGAAGCCTTGGCTGATTCAAAGTCCCTTGATGTGGTCAGAGCTTTGAAAACTTGTGTAGCCAGAACGGCTCGGGTGAGGAAAACAGAGGCTCTGTTTATCCTGTATGCGGCCAACAAGGTTGGCGCTCCTGCTTCTAAGCAGACTATTGCACGCTGGATCTGTAATACGATTCAGCAGGCTCATTCTACGGCTGGATTGCCGTTACCGAAATCGGTGAAGGCCCATTCCACTAGGTAGGTGGGCTCATCCTGGGCGGCTGCCCGGGGCGTCTCTGCGTTACAGCTTTGCCGAACAGCTACTTGGTCGGGGTCAAACACTTTTGCAAAGTTCTAAAAGTTTGATACCCTGGCTGATGAGGACCTTATGTTTGCTCAATCGGTGCTGCAGAGTCATCCGCACTCTCCTGCCCAGTTTGGAGCTTTGGTATAAACCCCATGGTCCTTTTGGAGTCCCCAGCATCCTCTAGGACGAAGGAGAAAATAGGATTTTAAACCTACCAGTAAATCCTTTTCTCTTAGTCCGTAGAGGATGCTGGGCGCCCGTCCCAGTGCGGACTCTATCTGCAGTAATTGTACATAGTTATTGTTTAAGTTACACAAAGTTTGTGTTTGGTAAAGGTCAGGTTGTTGCTGATCTGTTTTGGTTCACACTGTTGAATGCCATGTTGTACGGTGTGGTGTGGTGTGAGCTGGTATGTATCTCACCCTTAGTTTAACAAAATCCTTTTCCTCGAAATGTCCGTCTCCTCTGGGTACAGTTCCTATAACTGAGGTCTGGAGGAGGGGCATAGAGGGAGGAGCCAGTTCACACCCATTCAAAGTCTTATAGTGTGCCCATGTCTCCTGCGGATCCCGTCTATACCCCATGGTCCTTTTGGAGTCCCCAGAATCCTCTACGGACTAATAGAAAAGGATTTACCGGTAGGTATTAAAATCCTATTTTCCAGGACCAGAATATCTCTCCTGTGGTGGCTACACAGTTCTCACCTCCTAGAGGGAAGAAGGTTCGGGATCCAGGATTGGATCCTGGTGTCCATGGATACAAGTCTCCGAGGCTGGGGAGCAGTCTTTCAAGGGGAAGAATTTCCAGGAAAAAAGTTCAAGCCGGGAAGCTTGCCTGCAATAAGCATTCTGGAACTATGGGCTATTTGCAACGGCCTTCTGCAAGCGGAACATCTTCGCGATCTGACCGTCTTAATTCAGTCGGACAACTTAACAGCAGTGGCGTAAGTAAACCGCTAGGGCGGAACGAAGAGCAAAGCGGCAATGGCAGAAGCCACAAGAGTTTTCCGCTGGGCGGAAAGGCATATAAACGTTCTATTAGCGGTCTTCATTCCGGGTGTAGACAACTGGGAAACAGACTTTCACAGCAGACACGATCTCCATCCAAGAGAGTGGGGTCTTCAGCAAGACGTTTTCACAAAAGTGACAAGTCTTTGGGAAATTCCTCAAATAGACATGATGGCATCTTGCCTCAACAAGAATCTTCAGAGATATGGTTCCAGGTCGAGGGACCCTCATGCAATAGCGGTGGACGCCCTCGTGACGCCGTGGGTGTTTCAGTCGGTCTATGTGTTCCCTACATTTCCACTTTTTCCGAAGGTCTTAAATCGATCACGAGCTTTGTGGCCTCCCAGGATGCACCGGGCTCGTCCATATAATCCCGCCCACCGACTCAGTCAAATCAGTTTTTTGTTTGGTGCGGCAGGAGTCGGACCATGGTCACAGGGCTGCTGTGTTTAGCAGCCCTAAGAGCTTTTTTTTAATTTATTTTTATAGTCTTACCTTTTTTTGAGTGAACTTTCCTAACAGCGTCTTACACGCATATTGGAAAGAGTCGCTCCAACAACTCTCTGCCGGGTCGCAACAACGCTTACCCACGGTACAAGTGCTGTCTCGACGGGCGTCTGTGTCGGATGTTACTAGCAGGTCCAGCAGACGTTACCAGGCTGTGGCTGGAGCACGGGGAGAAGGTAAGGCATCGGTTCCGCTTATAGGGGGAATACGGACACAGCCGCACTGATTTGGGAGGAGACTACCAAACAGTAGCTGGCGCGCCACCACGACAGGTGCTCTAGCGCTAGGCTTTAGGGATCAGAAGGCGCCAGGAATAGTTTGAGGCTGCGATCCCTAGGGTTGATGCCAGCAGTGGGGAGTCAGACGCTCTCCTGGTCGCCCCTCCCCCCAGTTCATGACCAGTTTCCGAGCGTCTCCTGCCATGAACTGATTGCCTCACTTCCGTCTCAGACGCTACCACGAGGGAGCTCGGTCGCAGCGTGGCGCTGTGTCTGTATACACTAAAGTATACACTAAAGTTGGACCGCTAAGAGACTGGGTCGCAGACAGAGCGTCTGCATGCACTAACGTTCACTGAGCGTCTGTGTCCAATAAAAATACTGGAGCGGCTGTGTACACTAGTAGCGTCTGGATCCACTCAGCGGAGTGCTAACGTATTGATCGATCCTGGAAGTGGGGTGAGTCTCCCTGTATCCCACTCTACAGAGTAAGGGTTATACAGCACTAAAATTCTATCTACTATGTTAGTATGAATAGTTAAGTTTAGTGCCTATTGCATATGAGGTTTTTTTTACAATGCTGTGGTTTTCTCCGCAATTGCGTCTGAATACATTAAAATAACTATAATACAGAAAACAGTAAATGTACGCCTACATACTTGAAATGTGTTTGTAGTTGATAATATGCTCATATGACTAATAATATCATGTGGCTGACTGCTAGTGTGATTGCTGACTTTATTTATGTTTGTCAGTGTTTCTTTTTCTGAACCTCAATGCTGGTGCCTGGGTTGGGGATCAGATTGATATCACTTTTTATGCAATATAAAGTGTGTTCAGTCACAGATTGTGTAGTACTGTGGATGAGTTGATTAGTTATCAAGTCTAAGAGCGGCAAAGGTGACGAGGTTACTACAGTAACACCAGCACTTAAAACATGTTTATCCTGCAAGGTTGGATTACTAACTCAATCCTTGGGAAATAATGGGTTGTGTGCAAATTGCTTTTCATTTCAGCAGACTACTAGGCAGATCCCTGTTCAAATAGATCCACCTTGGGCCATATTTGCACAGACTTTATCCAATATAGCTGACAGGTTGGCCCCTGCAGCTCCTATCGCAGGAATAGGTTACACAATTAACCCTTACATGCAGCTCCCATCTTATGGTATAGACCCTACAGCTTCTACATGTCAACAAGCTGATAAACCAAAGGTAAATATATCATCCAATTCGCAAGCTACACAGGAGGATACAACAGATGATGACTCCATATACTCTACTTCACCTTATGAAGAACAAATAGAGGGCTTCAGCTCAGAAGATATAGATGAGTTAATTGGAGCAATGAAGGCTATTCTGTCTCTTGAAGATTCAGCTGAGCCAGTAGTAAAAACCTGTGTTTAAACGTCCCAGAACAGTGAGGGTAGAATTTTCAGGGTCAGAGAAACTGACGGAAATTATTGAGGAACCTTGGGCTACACCCAATAAGAAATATAAAATCCCAAGGAAATGGGATTCGTACTACCCGTTTCTAACTGGGGACTGTTTAAAAAGAGAAGTGCCTCCTAAAGTAGATACGCACGTCATTCGACTGGTGCGAAATTCCGTTTTACCCTTGCCTTCAACATCATTAAATGATGTCACAGACAGGAGAGTGGATGGTTTTTTGAAAAACATTTTTTCCCTGTCGGGCAGTCATAAGGCTGGCTATGGTCTCTGCCTGGATGGCAAAAGCGGTAGTTGAATGGGCTTTTAGCACCTACTAGGGAGCAGGAGTCTCATATAGCCCATATGAAACAAGCTGCACTATTTCTAGAAGAAGCAGCAATGGATATGGGTACGATTGCTTCCAAAGCTTCAGCCTTAACGGTAGCCGCTCGAAGAGTAATTTGGCTACGTACATGGAAAGCTGATTTCGAATCCAAAAAGGTTCTGGAAGCTTTGCCTTTTGTTGGGAACATTCTTTTTGGTAAGGAATTGACAGATTCTGGAGTCAGAGGCTGAATCCAAGAAGGTTAAATTTCCTGCCAGTTATACTCCTAAACCTAGGGGTTCAGGTTTTAAGCCATTTCGGTGGCATGGTAAAACAAAAGGTAAGAATGGACCTAAGCAAACCCAGTACAATAAGTCAGGTAAAATGAGGAAGCAGTGGGCCACTAGAGGGCCAGCTTCCAAACCAGAACAGAAACCATCAGTCTGAGGGTGCGGGCCTCCACTTGGGGCATTCCAAGGTAGGGGGCCGTCTTCTTCAGTTTGCACACGTATGGCAGCAGTCGACAAGACGCTTGGGTGTAAGAAGTGGTATCTCTGGGTTATGTTTTCCCATTCAAAAAACAGCAATTCCACTCAAGGTTTTTTTGTACCAGCCTGTCTCACATAGAGACGAGGGCCAGGGCACTGCAAGAAGCAGTTCACAAATTGCTTCAGTCAGGAGTAATCGTGCCAGTACCTCCGGAACAACAGGGGAAGGGGTTTTACTCCAACCTATTCTTGATCCAGGAATCAAATGGGTCGTTTCGACCCATTCTCAATCTCAAAATGTTGAACAAATACATTTGGGTACCGAGGTTCCATATGGAAACATTACGTTCCATAACTTTGGCCATGGAACCAGGGGATTACTTGGTATCTCTGAATATACAAGATGCTTACCTGCATGTGCCGATAGCATTGTCCCATCAGTGTTATCTCAGGTTCGCTATCCTCCAGCAACATTTTCAGTTCCAAGCCTTACCCTTTGGGTTGGCTACAGCCCCCAGAGTATTCACCAAGATTATGGTGGTTATGGCATCTTATCTCCGCAAACAAGGGATAAGAATTTTTCCATACCTCTACGATCTTTTAATCCTGGCACAGTCCCAGGAATTGCTCTTGAGCCATCTCCAACAGACAATAACAAAACAAAAACATGGATGGCTCATAAATTGGGCAAAGTCGTCTGATTCCGTCACAATGGATGATTCACTTAGGGGCTGTATTGGATTCATGTCTGCAGAGGATACTTCTACCTGTGGGAAAAATATCCAAGGTGCAGTTGATGACTCAGGAATTGTTGCACAGTCAAACAATATCAGTTCACACGGCTAAGCGAGTGATGGGGTTGATGGTGTCGACATTCGACATGGTGAAATATGCACAATTCCACTCAAGACCTTTGCAACATCTGATCCTAACCAGATGGAATGGAGTACATCAGACAATAAGGAAACAAATGATGGTACTTCCGGTAAAGGTAAAAAGGTTGTTAGCCTGCTGGCTACAGACATCCCATCTAGACAAGTGGAGACTCTTTTGGATATCAGATTGGGTGATCCTGACAACGGATGCCAGTTTTCAGGGCTGGGGAGCAGTGTCCGGAAAATTATGGTTCCAGGGACAATGGACCAAAGAGTAAAGTTGCCTGCCAATAAATTTGTTGGAACTACGAGCCATATACATGGCACTGATTCAGGCAAAGGACATTCTGCAAGGAATACCAGCCCAGATCCGCTCGGACAATGCAACGTCAGTAGCGTACCTCAACCATCGGGAAATAACTCGCAGCCAAAGAGCAATGGAGGAGGTAAGTCACATATTAAAGTGGGCAGAACTCCATCTTCCAGCTTTATCCGCAGTGTTCGTTCCAGGAGTCCTAAACTGGGAAGCGGACTTTCTCAGTCCACACACCATTCAGGAAACCGAATGGGCTGTACACCCGGAGGTCTTTCAGACTCTAGTAGATAAGTGGGTGTTGCCAGAGATAGATCTCATGGCATCCCGTCTGAATCACAATGTTCCGGTATACGGGTCAAGAACAAAAGACCCCGGAGCGACCCTGGTGGACGCACTGTCAGTGAAATGGGAATTTCATCTGGCATATCTGTTTCCTCCAATCTCCCTGCTACCCAGGGTGGTGAGGAAAATAAAGCAAGCAAAGGGTGCCGTGATTCTAATAGCTCCGGCTTGGCCAAGGAGGCATTGGTACATAGATCTGCAGAGGATGTCGTTGGATGCACCAATTATGCTCCCTCAACGTCCAGATCTACTAATGCAGGGTCCTTGTTGTCACAAGCATCTGGAACGGCTGTCTTTGAAATGGCTGTTGAAATCTCTATCCTAAGATCGAGAGGTTTTTCACAACAGGTAATTCAAACAATGCTTAGAGCAAGGAAACCTTCCTCTGCTCGCATTTATCACCGAATATGGCAAGCCTATATTCATTGGTGCAGTGAAAGAAATATGGATCCAAAATCTTTCAGAGTATCCAGAATCTTAGATTTCCTTCAGGCAGGAATGGATAAGGGTTTGAAGGTGGCTTCCTTGAGAGTTCAAGTTTCAGCATTAACTGTATGGTTTCAAAACACAATTGCTACTTTACAGGATGTGCGTACTTTTCTCTGACGTCCTAGTGGATGCTGGGGACTCCGTCAGGACCATGGGGATTAGCGGCTCCGCAGGAGACAGGGCACAAAAATAAAGCTTTAGGATCAGGTGGTGTGCACTGGCTCCTCCCCCTATGACCCTCCTCCAAGCCTCAGTTAGGTTTTTGTGCCCGTCCGAGCAGGGTGCAATCTAGGTGGCTCTCCTAAAGAGCTGCTTAGAAAAAGTTTTTAGGTTTTTTATTTTACAGTGAGTCCTGCTGGCAACAGGCTCACTGCAACGAGGGACTTAGGGGAGAAGAAGTGAACTCACCTGCGTGCAGGATGGATTGGCTTCTTAGGCTACTGGACACCATTAGCTCCAGAGGGATCGAACACAGGCCCAGCCATGGAGTCCGGTCCCGGAGCCGCGCCGCCGACCCCCTTGCAGATGCCGAAAAGTGAAGAGGTCCAGAAACCGGCGGCAGAAGACTTTTCGGTCTTCATGAGGTAGCGCACAGCACTGCAGCTGTGCGCCATTGTTGTCACACACTTCACACCAGCGGTCACGGAGGGTGCAGGGCGCTGCGGGGGGCGCCCTGGGCAGCAATGAGAATACCTTGTTCTGGCTAAAAAAATACATCACATATAGCCCCTGGGGCTATATGGATGTATTTCACCCCTGCCAGGTCTCACAAACACCGGAGAAGAGCCCGCCGAAATAGGGGGCGGGGCCTATCTCCTCAGCACACAGCGCCATTTCTCTATCGTCCTAGTGGATGCTGGGGTTCCTGAAAGGACCATGGGGAATAGCGGCTCCGCAGGAGACAGGGCACAAAAGTAAAGCTTTCCGATCAGGTGGTGTGCACTGGCTCCTCCCCCTATGACCCTCCTCCAAGCCAGTTAGATTTTTGTGCCCGGCCGAGAAGGGTGCAATCTAGGTGGCTCTCCTAAAGAGCTGCTTAGAAAAGTTTAGCTTAGGTTTTTTATTTTACAGTGAGTCCTGCTGGCAACAGGATCACTGCAACGAGGGACTTAGGGGAGAAGAAGTGAACTCACCTGCGTGCAGGATGGATTGGCTTCTTGGCTACTGGACATCAGCTCCAGAGGGACGATCACAGGTACAGCCTGGATGGTCACCGGAGCCTTGCCGCCGGCCCCCTTGCAGATGCTGAAATAAGAAGAGGTCCAGAATCGGCGGCAGAAGACTCCTCAGTCTTCTAAAGGTAGCGCACAGCACTGCAGCTGTGCGCCATTTTCCTCTCAGCACACTTCACACGGCCGTCACTGAGGGTGCAGGGCGCTGGGAGGGGGGCGCCCTGGGAGGCAAATGAAAACCTATTTTGGCTAAAAATACCTCACATATAGCCTCCGGAGGCTATATGGAGATATTTAACCCCTGCCAGAATCCGTTAAGAGCGGGAGACGAGGCCGCCGAAAAAGGGGCGGGGCCTATCTCCTCAGCACACAGCGCCATTTTCCCTCACAGAAAGGCTGGAGGGAAGGCTCCCAGGCTCTCCCCTGCACTGCACTACAGAAACAGGGTTAAAACAGAGAGGGGGGGCACTAATTTGGCGTTAGAAATATATAAAAAAGATGCTATAAGGGAAAACACTTATATAAGGTTGTCCCTATATAATTATAGCGTTTTTGGTGTGTGCTGGCAAACTCTCCCTCTGTCTCTCCAAAGGGCTAGTGGGTCCTGTCCTCTATCAGAGCATTCCCTGTGTGTGTGCTGTGTGTCGGTACGTGTGTGTCGACATGTAGGAGGACGATGTTGGTGAGGAGGCGGAGCAATTGCCTGTAATGGTGATGTCACTCTCTAGGGAGTCGACACCGGAATGGATGGCTTATTTAGGGAATTACGTGATAATGTCAACACGCTGCAAGGTCGGTTGACGACATGAGACGGCCGACAAACAATTAGTACCGGTCCAGACGTCTCAAAAACACCGTCAGGGGTTTTAAAACGCCCGTTTACTTTAGTCGGTCGACACAGACACAGACAGGGACACTGAATCCAGTGTCGACGGTGAATAAACAAACATATTCCTTATTAGGGCCACACGTTAAAGGCAATGAAGGAGGTGTTACATATTTCTGATACTACAAGTACCACAAAAGAGGGTATTATGTGGGATGTGAAAAAACTACCATAGTTTTTCCTGAATCAGATAAATTAAATAAAGTGTGTGATGATGCGTGGGTTCCCCCCGATAGAAAATTATGGGCGGTATACCCTTTCCCGCCAGAAGTTAGGGCGCATTGGGAAACACCCCTTAGGGTGGATAAGGCGCTCACACGCTTATCAAAACAAGTGGCGGTACCGTCTATAGATAGGGCCGTCCTCAAGGACCAGCTGACAGGAGGCTGGAAAATATCATAAAAAGTATATACACACATACTGGTGTTATACTGCGACCAGCGATCGCCTCAGCCTGGATGTGCAGAGCTGGGGTGGCTTGGTCGGATTCCCTGACTAAAAATATTGATACCCTTGACTGGGACAGTATTTTATTGACTATAGAGCATTTAAAGGATGCATTTCTATATATGCGAGATGCACAGAGGGATATTTGCACTCTGGCATCAAGAGTAAATGCGATGTCCATAACTGCCAGAAGATGTTATGGACACGACAGGGGTCAGGTGATGCAGATTCCAAACGGCACGAAGGTGTATTGCCGTATAAAGGAAGAGGAGTTATTTGGGGTCGGTCCATCGGACCTGGTGGCCACGGCAACTGCTGGAAAATCCACCGTTTTTACCCTAAGTCACATCTCTGCAGAAAAAGACACCGTCTTTTCAGCCTCAGTCCTTTCGTCCCTATAAGATCATATCTGCCCAGGGATAGAGGAAAGGGAAGAAGACTGCAGCAGGCAGCCCATTCCCAGGAACAGAAGCGTTCCACCGCTTCTGACAAGTTCTCAGCATGGCGCTGAGACCGTACAGGACCCCTGGATCCTACAAGTAGTATCCCAGGGGTACAGATTGGAATGTCGAGACGTTTCCCCTTCGCAGGCTCCTGAAGTCTGCTTTACCAAGGTCTCCCTCCGACAAGGAGGCAGTATGGGAAAAAAATTCACAAGCTGTATTCCCAGCAGGTGATAATTAAATTACCCCTCCTACTACAAGAAAAGGGGTATTATTCCACACTATATTGTGGTACTGAAGCCAGAAGGCTAGGTGAGACTTATTCTAAATCTAAAAAATTTTTGAACACTTACAAAGGTTCAAATCAAGATGGAGTCACTCAGAGCAGTGATAACGAACAGGAAGAAGGGGACTATATAGTGTCCCGGGACATCAGGGATGCTTACCTCTATGTCCCAAATTTGCCCTTCTCACTAAGGGTACCTCAGGTTCGTGGTGCAGAACTGTCACTATCAGTTTCAGACGCTGCCGTTTGGATTGTCCACGGCACCCCGGGTCTTTACTAAGGTAATGGCCGAAATGATGATTCTTCTTCGAAGAAAAGGCGTCTTAATTATCCCTTACTTGGACGATCTCCTGATAAGGGCATAGTCCAGGGAACAGTTGGAGGTAGGAGTAGCACTATCTCGGATACTGCTACAACAGCACGGGTGGATTCTAAATATTCCAAAATCGCAGCTGATCCCGACGACACGTCTGCTGTGCCTAGGGATGATTCTGGACACAGTCCAGAAAAAGGTGTTTCTCCCGGAAGAGAAAGCCAGGGAGTTATCCGAGCAAGTCAGGAACCTCCTAAAAACAGTGCATCATTGCACAAGGGTCCTGGTAGAAAATGGTGGCTTCCTACGAAGCAATTCCATTCGGCAGATTTCACGCAAGAACTTTTCAGTGGGATCTGCTGGACAAATGGTCCGGATCGCATCTTCAGATGCATCAGCGGATAACCCTATATCCAAGGACAAGGGTGTCTCTCCTGTGGTGGTTATAGAGTGCTCATCTTCTAGAGGGCCGCAGATTCGGCATTCAGGATTGGATGCTGGTGACCACGGAGCCCAGCCCGAGAGGCTGGGGAGCAGTCACACAAGGAAAAAATTTCCAGGGAGTGTGATCAAGTCTGGAGACTTTTCTCCACATAAATATACTGGAGCTAAGGGTAAATTTATAATGCTCTAAGCTTAGCAAGACCTCTGCTTCAAGGTCAGCCGGTATTGATCCAGTGGGAAAAACATCACGGCAGTCGCCCACGTAAACAGACAGGGCGACACAAGAAGCAGGAGGGCAATGGCAAAAACTGCAAGGACTTTTCGCTGGGCGGAAAATCATGTGATAGCACTGTCAGCAGTGTTTCATCCCGGGAATGGAAACTGGGAAGCAGACTTCCTCAGCAGGCACGACCTCCACCCGGGAGAGTGGAAACTTCATCGGGAAGTTTTTTCCACATGATTGTAAACCGTTGGGAAATACCAAAGGTGGACATGATGGCGTCCCGTCTGAACAAAAAACGGGACAGGTATTGCGCCAGGTCAAGAGACCCTCAGGCAATAGCTGTGGACGTTCTGGTAACACCGTGGGTGTACCAGTCGGTGTATGTGTTCCCTCCTCTGCTTCTCATACCTAAGGTGCTGAGAATTATAAGACGTAGAGGAGTAAGAACTATACTCATGGCTCCGGATTGGCCAAGAAGGACTTGGTACCCGGAACTTCAAGAGATGTTTACAGAGGTCTTATGGCCTCTGCCGCTAAGAAGGGACTTGCTTCAGCAAGTACCATGTCTGTTCCAAGACTTACCGCAGCTGCGTTTGTTGGCATGGCGGTGGAACGCCGGATCCTAAGGGAAAAAGGCATTCCGGAAGAGGTCATTCCTACCCTGGTCAAAGCCAGAAAGGAGGTGAACGCACAACATTATCACCACATGTGGCGAAAATATGTTGCGTGGTGTGAGGCCAGGAAGGCCCCACAAAGAAATTTCAACTCGGTCGATTCCTGCATTTCCTGCAAACAGGAGTGTCTATGGGCCTCAAATTGGGGTCCATTAAGGTTCAAATTTCGGCCCTGTCAATTTTCTTCCAGAAAGAATTGGCTTCAGTTCCTGAAGTCCAGAACTTTGTCAAGGGAGTATTGCATATACAACCCTCTTTTGTGCCTCCAGTGGCACTGTGGGATCTCAACGTAGTTCTGGGATTCTTCAAGTCACATTGGTTTAAAACCAGTCAAATCTGTGGATTTGAAGCATCTCACATGAAAAGTGACCATGTTCTTGGCCCTGGCCTGGACCAGGCGAGTGTCAAATTGGTGGTTTTTTTCTCAAAAAAGCCCATATTGTTTGTCCATTCGGACAGGGCAGAGCTGCGGACTCGTCCCCAGTTCTCTCCCTAAGGTGGTGTCAGTGTTTCACCTGAACCAGCTTATTGTGGTGCCTTGCACCTACTAGGGACTTGGAGGACTCCAAGTTGCTAGATGTTGTCAGGGCCCTGAAAATATAGGTTCCAGGACGGCTGGAGTCAGGAAAACTGACTTGCTGTTATCCTGTATGCACCCAACAAACTGGGTGCTCTTGCTTTTAAGCAGACTATTGCTAGTTGGATGTGTAATACAATTCAGCTTGCACATTCTGTGGCAGGCCTGCCACAGCCAAAATATGTAAATGCCCATTCCACAAGGAAGGTGGGCTCATCTTGGGCGGCTGCCCGAGGGGTCTCGGCTTTACAACTTTGCCGAGCGGTTATTTAGTCAGGGGCAAACACGTTTGTAAAATCCTACAAATTTGATACCCTGGCTAAGGAGGACCTGGAGTTCTCTCATTCGGTGCTGCAGAGTCATCCGCACTCTCCCGCCCGTTTGGGAGCTTTGGTATAATCCCCATGGTCCTTTCAGGAACCCCAGCATCCACTAGGACGATAGAGAAAATAAGAATTTACTTACCGATAATTCTATTTCTCGGAGTCCGTAGTGGATGCTGGGCGCCCATCCCAAGTGCGGATTATCTGCAATACTTGTACATAGTTACAAAAATCAGGTTATTATTGTTGTGAGCCATCTTTTCAGAGGCTCCGCTGTTATCATACTGTTAACTGGGTTTAGATCACAAGTTGTACGGTGTGATTGGTGTGGCTGGTATGAGTCTTACCCGGGATTCAAAATTCCTCCCTTATTGTGTACGCTCGTCCGGGCACAGTACCTAACTGGCTTGGAGGAGGGTCATAGGGGGAGGAGCCAGTGCACACCACCTGATCGGAAAGCTTTACTTTTGTGCCCTGTCTCCTGCGGAGCCGCTATTCCCCATGGTCCTTTCAGGAACCCCAGCATCCACTACGGACTCCGAGAAATAGAATTATCGGTAAGTAAATTCTTATTTTTCCTGCTCAGCTCCGCTGCGAGGAAGGCTCCCAGGACTCTCCCCTGCACTGCACTACAGAAACAGGGTAAAACAGAGAGGGGGGGGCACTTTTTTGGCGTTTTTTGATATATTAAGCTGCTATAAGGGAGACAACACTTCTATAGGGTTGTTCCTATATATTTATAGCGCTTGGGTGTGTGCTGGCAAACTCTCCCTCTGTCTCCCCAAAGGGCTAGTGGGGTCCTGTCTTCGATAAGAGCATTCCCTGTGTGTCTGCTGTGTGTCGGTACGTGTGTGTCGACATGTATGAGGACGATGTTGGTGTGGAGGCGGAGCAATTGCCGGTAATGGTGATGTCACCCCCTAGGGAGTCGACACCGGAATGGATGGCTTTGTTTATGGAATTACGTGATAATGTCAGCACATTACAAAAATCAGTTGACGACATGAGACGGCCGGCAAACCAGTTAGTACCTGTACAGGCGTCTCAGACACCGTCAGGGGCTGTAAAACGCCCTTTACCTCAGTCGGTCGACACAGACCCAGACACGGACACCGAATCTAGTGTCGACGGTGAAGAAACAAACGTATTTTCCAGTAGGGCCACACGTTATATGATCACGGCAATGAAGGAGGCTTTGCATATATCTGATACTGCATGTACCACAAAAAGGGGTATTATGTGGGGTCTGAAAAAACTACCTGTAGTTTTTCCTGAATCAGACGAATTGAATGAAGTGTGTGATGAAGCGTGGGTTAACCCCGATAGAAAACTGCTAATTTCAAAGAAGTTATTGGCATTATATCCTTTCCCGCCAGAGGTTAGGGCGCGCTGGGAAACACCCCCTAGGGTGGATAAGGCGCTCACACGCTTATCAAAACAAGTGGCGTTACCGTCTCCTGAAACGGCCGCCCTCAAGGATCCAGCGGATAGGAGGCTGGAAACTACCCTGAAAAGTATATACACTCATACTGGTGTTATACTGCGACCAGCCATCGCCTCTGCATGGATGTGCAGTGCTGGGGTGGTTTGGTCGGATTCCCTGACTGAAAATATTGATACCCTAGATAGGGACAGTATTTTATTGACTTTAGAGCAATTAAAGGATGCTTTTCTTTATATGCGAGATGCTCAGAGGGATATTTGCACTCTGGCATCGAGAGTAAGTGCGATGTCCATATCTGCCAGAAGAAGTTTATGGACGCGACAATGGTCAGGTGATGCGGATTCCAAACGGCATATGGAAGTATTGCCGTATAAGGGGGAGGAATTATTTGGGGTCGGTCTATCGGATTTGGTGGCCACGGCAACAGCCGGGAAATCCACCTTTTTACCTCAGGTCCCCTCCCAACAGAAAAAGACACCGTCTTTTCAGCCGCAGTCCTTTCGTTCCTATAGGAACAAGCGGGCGAAAGGACAGTCATATTTGCCCCGAGGCAAAAGAAGGGGTAAGAGAGTGCACCAAGCAGCTTCTTCCCAGGACCAGAAGCCCTCCCCGGCTTCTGCAAAGCCCTCAGCATGACGTTGGGGCTTTACAAGCGGACTCAGGGGCGGTGGGGGGTCGACTCAAGAATTTCAGCGCACAGTGGGCTCACTCACAGGTGGACCCCTGGATCCTGCAGATAGTATCTCAGGGTTACAGGTTGGAATTCGAGAAGTCTCCCCCTCGCCGGTTCCTAAAGTCTGCTCTGCCAACGTCTCCCTCAGACAGGGCGACGGTATTGGAAGCCATTCACAAGCTGTATTCTCAGCAGGTGATAGTCAAGGTACCCCTCCTACAACAGGGAAAGGGGTATTATTCCACACTATTTGTGGTACCGAAGCCGGACGGCTCGGTAAGACCTTTTCTAAATCTGAAATCTTTGAACCTGTACATACAAAAATTCAAGTTCAAGATGGAGTCACTCAGAGCAGTGATAGCGAATCTGGAAGAAGGGGACTTTATGGTGTCCCTGGACATCAAGGATGCTTACCTGCATGTCCCAATTTGCCCTTCACATCAAGGGTACCTCAGGTTCTTGGTGCAAAACTGTCATTATCAGTTTCAGACGCTGCCGTTTGGATTGTCCACGGCACCTCGGGTCTTTACCAAGGTAATGGCCGAAATGATGTTTCTTCTGCGAAGAAAAGGCGTATTAATTATCCCTTACTTGGACGATCTCCTGATAAGGGCAAGGTCCAGGGAACAGCTGGGGGACGTAGTAGCACTAACCCAAGTAGTGCTGCAACAGCACGGATGGATTCTGAATTTTCCAAAATCTCAATTGACCCCGACGACACGTCTGCTGTTCCTGGGAATGATTCTGGACACGGTTCAGAAAAAGGTGTTTCTTCCGGAGGAGAAAGCCAGGGAGTTATCCGAACTTGTCAGGAACCTCCTAAAACCAGGGAAAGTGTCTGTGCATCAATGCACAAGAGTCCTGGGAAAGATGGTGGCTTCTTACGAAGCGATTCCATTCGGCAGATTCCACGCACGAACTTTTCAGTGGGATCTGCTGGACAAATGGTCCGGATCGCATCTGCAGATGCATCAGCGGATAACCTTATCGCCACGGACAAGGGTGTCTCTTCTGTGGTGGTTGCAGAGTGCTCATCTGTTAGAGGGCCGCAGATTCGGCATACAGGACTGGGTCCTGGTGACCACGGATGCCAGTCTGAGAGGCTGGGGAGCGGTCACACAGGGAAGAAACTTCCAGGGAGTATGGTCAAGCCTGGAGATGTCTCTTCACATAAATATACTGGAGCTAAGAGCGATTTACAATGCTCTAAGCCTGGCAAAACCCCTGCTTCAGGGTCAGCCGGTGTTGATCCAGTCGGACAACATCACGGCAGTCGCCCACGTAAACAGACAGGGCGGCACAAGAAGCAGGAGAGCAATGGCAGAAGCTGCAAGGATTCTTCGCTGGGCGGAAGATCATGTGATAGCACTGTCAGCAGTGTTCATTCCGGGAGTGGACAACTGGGAAGCAGACTTCCTCAGCAGACACGATCTACACCCGGGAGAGTGGGGACTTCATCCAGAAGTCTTCCACATGATTGTGAACCGTTGGGAAAAACCAAAGGTGGATATGATGGCGTCTCGCCTCAACAAAAAACTGGACAGGTATTGCGCCAGGTCAAGAGACCCTCAGGCAATAGCTGTGGACGCTCTGGTAACACCGTGGGTGTTCCAGTCAGTGTATGTGTTTCCTCCTCTGCCTCTCATACCAAAAGTACTGAGAATTATACGGCAAAGGGGAGTAAGAACGATACTCGTGGCTCCGGATTGGCCAAGAAGAACTTGGTACCCGGAACTTCAGGAGATGCTCACGGAAGATCCGTGGCCTCTACCTCTAAGACGGGACCTGCTTCAGCAGGGACCGTGTCTATTCCAAGACTTACCGCTGCTGCGTTTGACGGCATGGCGGTTGAACGCCGAATTCTAAGGGAAAAAGGCATTCCGGAAGAGGTCATTCCTACACTGGTAAAAGCCAGGAAGGAGGTGACTGCACAACATTATCACCGCATTTGGAGAAAATATGTTGCGTGGTGTGAGGCCAGGAAGGCCCCCACGGAGGAATTTCAATTGGGTCGATTCCTACATTTCCTGCAAACAGGATGGTCTATGGGCCTCAAATTGGGGTCCATTAAGGTTCAAATTTCGGCCCTGTCGATTTTCTTCCAGAAAGAATTGGCTTCAGTTCCTGAAGTCCAGACTTTTGTAAAAGGAGTACTACATATACAGCCCCCGGTTGTGCCCCCAGTGGCTCCGTGGGACCTTAATGTAGTTTTGGATTTTCTCAAATCCCATTGGTTTGAGCCACTCAAATCGGTGGATTTGAAATATCTTACATGGAAAGTAACCATGCTACTGGCCCTGGCTTCAGCCAGGAGAGTGTCAGAATTGGCGGCTTTATCGTATAAAAGCCCATATCTGATTTTCCATTCGGACAGGGCAGAACTGCGGACGCGTCCTCAGTTTCTGCCTAAGGTGGTGTCAGCGTTTCACCTGAACCAGCCTATTGTGGTGCCTGCGGCTACTAGCGATTTGGAGGATTCCAAGTTGCTGGACGTTGTCAGGGCATTGAAAATATATATTTCAAGGACGGCTGGAGTCAGAAAATCTGACTCGCTGTTTATACTGTATGCACCCAACAAGCTGGGTGCTCCTGCTTCTAAGCAGACGATTGCTCGTTGGATTTGTTGCACAATTCAACTTGCACATTCTGTGGCAGGCCTGCCACAGCCTAAATCTGTCAAGGCCCATTCCACAAGGAAGGTGGGCTCATCCTGGGCTGCTGCCCGAGGGGTCTCGGCATTACAACTCTGCCGAGCAGCTACGTGGTCGGGGGAGAACACGTTTGTAAAATTCTACAAATTTGATACCCTGGCTAAAGAGGACCTGGAGTTCTCTCATTCGGTGCTGCAGAGTCATCCGCACTCTCCCGCCCGTTTGGGAGCTTTGGTATAATCCCCATGGTCCTGACGGAGTCCCCAGCATCCACTAGGACGTCAGAGAAAATAAGATTTTACTTACCGATAAATCTATTTCTCGTAGTCCGTAGTGGATGCTGGGCGCCCATCCCAAGTGCGGATTGTCTGCAATACTTGTACATAGTTATTGTTACAAAAAAAATCGGGTTGTTGTTGTTGTGAGCCGTCTGTTCAGAGGCTCCTACGTTTGTCATACTGTTAACTGGGTTCAGATCACAAGTTGTACGGTGTGATTGGTGTGGCTGGTATGAGTCTTACCCGGGATTCAAAATCCTTCCTTATTGTGTACGCTCGTCCGGGCACAGTATCCTAACTGAGGCTTGGAGGAGGGTCATAGGGGGAGGAGCCAGTGCACACCACCTGATCCTAAAGCTTTATTTTTGTGCCCTGTCTCCTGCGGAGCCGCTAATCCCCATGGTCCTGACGGAGTCCCCAGCATCCACTACGGACTACGAGAAATAGATTTATCGGTAAGTAAAATCTTATTTTTTCCAGGGAATGCTGCACATTCAACCACCTTTTGTTCCTCCTGCAGTACCTTGGGATTTAAGTCTGGTTCTCAAAGCCCTCCAGGGGGCTCCGTTTGAACCACTTAAGAAAGTGGATCTTAAATGGTTGACAGCTAAAGTACTCTTTCTTCTGACTATGGCATCAGCTAGAAGAGTATCAGGTTTAGGAGCGCTGTCGTGTAAGTCTCCTTTTCTGATTTTTTTATCCAGATAAAGCAGTTCTCAGAACTAAGTCTGGTTATCTTCCAACGGTGGTCTCTAAGTTTCACCTTAATGAAGAAATTGTGGTCCCGGCTTTTCAGGTAGCGGGACTGTCTGCGGCTGAAGCGTCGCTGAGTCCGTGCATTAAGAATCTACGTAGATCGTACCAGTGCCGTCAGAAAGACAGATTCTCTCTTCATTCTCTACGGATTTCATAAGAGGGGATGGCCTGCTACTAAACAGACGCTAGCAAGATGGCTTCGAATGCCGATTTCAGAAGCATACTCTCGTGCTGATCTCCTTGTTCCGGCTAATGTCTCTGCTCACTCTACACGTAAGGTAGGTCCATCATGGGCAGCACAGCATGGTGCTTCAGCAGAACAAATATATGTCAGCCACATGGTCTTCCATTAACACATTCAGTAGACATTATGCCTTGGATACTTTTGCCTCTCATGACGCTGAATTTGAGCGAAAGGTTCTCCTGTCCAATCAGGAGCGTCCCCACCACTAAAAATTTGCTTTGGGAAATCCCAATGTTATTCTGTGGATAACCTGTGGACCCAGCCGGAGAAATATACGTTATGGTAAGAACTTACCGTTGATAACGGTATTTCTCCTATGTCCACAGGTTTCCACAGGATCCCACCCTGACGCACCTGATTTGAGAATCTTTAGACTCACTAACCTCTTCCCTCTTGCGTCGAAGGGTGTGCATGTGTGTTCTTCTCGCCTGAATAGGGTTCAACATAATGCTCCTGCCTAATTGCTTTGGAAACAACTGATTTGACTGAGTCGGTGGGCGGGATTATATGGACGAGCCCGGTGCATCCTGGGAGGCCGCAAAGCTCGTGATCGATTTGGTGCCAATACGCTGACGCTCAAGCATATCCCAATGTTATCCTGTGGAAACCTGTGGACGTAGGAGAAATACCTTTATTAACGGTAAGTTCTTACCATAACGTATATTTCAAGACATGTCTGCCTGTGTCAGCAAACAAGAGGGCAGTTTTGCGGGCCGCTATTCAGTCTCTCGTAGATTCAGCAGTTTTGTTTCAGGTACCAGTACACCAACAAGGTCAAGGGTTTTATTCCAATCTTTTTGTAGTTCCAAAGCAGAATGGCTCGGTCAGACTGATATTGACCCTAAAGGGACTCAATCGTTACATCACTTCCTACAGATTCAAGATGGAATCCCTGCGGTTAGTGATTGCAGGTTTAGAACCACAGGAATTCATGATTTTGCTGGATCTCAAGGATGTGTACTTACATATTTCAATTTGGCCACCGCATCAGGCGTACTTATGGTTTGCAGTACAACAAAACCTTTATCAATTTCAGGCACTACCGTTTGGCCTCTCGTCGGCGCCTCGGGCATTCACAAAGGTGATGTCTGTGATGATAGCTCGTCTCAGATCCCTGGGAGTGGTAATAGTTCCGTACTTAGGTGAACTTCTCATCAAGGCTCCTTCGCCACAAATATTCCTTCATCATGCCATACTGATGTACAATGTTCAGCACGGTTGGATTGTCAACTTTAAGAAATCAAGCCTGGTTCTCAAAGAATTCAATTCCTAGGAATGATTCTGGATACGGTGGATCAACAGATTTACCTGCCAGAACAGAAAGTACAAAGTATTCGTCATCTGGTACAGTTAGTGCTCAAACCACGGACAGTCTCGGTGCACTTGTGCATTTCACTGTTAGGAAAGATGGTGGCATCTTTCGAAGCACTCCAGTTCGGAAGATTTCACTCACGTCCTTTTCCGCTAGATCTTCTCGCACAGTGGTCAGGCTGTCATCTACAAATTCATCAGATGGTGCGGTTTCTTCCAAGGGCCAGAATATCACTACACTGAGTGCTCCACCTACAAAATCTCACTGCAGGAAAACGGTTCGGAGTCTGGAATTGGATCATTCTGACGACGGACGCAAGTCTCAGAGGTTGGGGAGCAGTGGTCCAACATCATCAATTTTAGGGTCTCTGGTCAGACCGCAAACGATTACTGTCAATAAATGTGCTGGAACTCAGGGCAATTTACAACGCTCTGCATCAGGCAGTTCAAATACTCCAGTCTCAGACTGTTAAGGTTCAGTCAGACAACGCGACTTCAGTCACGTACATCAACAAACTCTATCTCGCATGGTCGTGCGAGAAGTTGCTCGAATCCTGAATTGTGCCGAGCATCACCAAGTGATATTATCAGCAGTGTTCGTTCCAGGAGTGGACAACTGGGAAGAAGTCAGGATTTTCATCCAGGAGAATGGGCCTTACATCCAGAAGTGTTCCTGATGTTAGTCCAGCGTTGGAGTTACCCACAAGTGGATCTTAGATGGACAGATGGACTGTGATCAGGGGACTGTGGAAACTGTTGCAATACACTGGACTCATTGACATGCTCAGGAAACAGACATCAGCATTCTGACATAGTGCGTGACCCTGCTGCAAATAGCCGTTTTATGATCGGTAAAATGTGGAGATGCATGTGGTCCGCATCAATACTCTGGTAGGCTGTGGCATTTAAACCGTGATCAGTTGGTATTCATTTGGGTATGCGGTTATGTGACCAGTGGTCAGGAGACAGCCGTTCACAATACAGACGCCGAGATTCCGGCATCTGAAAATTCCGCCGGTCGGCATGTCGACCAATAGGGACTATTCCCACTCGTGGGTGTCCATGACACCCATAGAGTGGTAATAGAACCTGTGGCGAGCCACCGGGGCCGCTGCGTGGCGGGCCCACTTTGGGCTTCATTGCGCCCCTTCCCGGCCATGTATCTGCCAAAAAAACATTCCCCATACCAGAATATCACCACTGCATACGGGCTGAACCGTTCAAACAAGATGGAATGAATAGAGGTTTATGACAAATTCTCAGCCCTACCATATACATGTCACAGCAGAAAGCGAGATTCCGCAAACCAGGCATTGAATGTCCAATTTTGGTAAGTCTGTGGCACCAGTTTCCTGTTATTAGTTGACAGGAGTGGCACCTGGTACAGGTGTATGCTGCTGTAGCCCATCCACTTAAGAGTTTGACTCTCTCTGTATACTACTGTTGTAACAATTGATTATTGGACTTGCTGTGACTTGTAATCAGTACTGCCATTCTCCTCTGACCTCTCATAAACAAGATGATTTTCCCAACAGAATTACCACTCACTGGATGTTGTTTTGTTTTGCTCATCATTCTATGTACACTGTAGAGAATGATGTGCATAAAGGTCTCAGAAGATTGTCAGTTTCAAAAATATTTTGTCCACATCCTCAGCCGCCATCAGTGATTTCCTGGTCAAAGTTACTTCAATCACATTTCTTCTCCATGCTGTAGTTTGTTCTTGGCAACAAATAAAGCTCTTTACCATGTCTGCATGCATTTATGTGCGTAGTTGATGCTATGCTAATGAGGTATTTGCATAACCAAGCAGGTGTTCAGTTGTTCCTAATAAAGTGGCCAGAGAGATGTATATATAAAAAGTATGGTATAATGACATCCATAGGTGCTTATAAAACATCTCCTTCTGAAACCATGGGCAGTAATGTGGCATTGTTCCGTATCTCCTGTTCTCACAGTCTCATCTCTTCTGGCAAGGCTTTCTAGGTAAATTTGCACAGGAGACTTAACTCTCATTCAGCAACAAAAGCATTAGAGAGGTCGGGCAATAAGGCCTGGTTCATAGTCAACGTTTTAGTTAATCTCACTGGTGGTGTGATCAAGGTTCTGTGCAGGCCAACCACATTTTCCTCACCATATTCTGCAGATCTTTTTTTATGACCCAAGCATTGTGTAAAAGGACATTATCATGGAAACCGGAAAGAACGGTCAACAAACATGCCACAAAATTAGAAGCACATAATTCTAAAATGTCTTTGTATTCTGTTGCATACTAAGGGGCCAGATCAAACCATGAATAACAACCATTATTCCTCCATCCTCCAACAAACTCTACAGTTGCCATTAATCTTTTGAGCATAAAGTTTTCTATTGGTTTCTGCCCAACCCAGTTTTGTCCATTGGACTGGCAGGAGCGGAAGCTTGATTAGTCACTCCTAATGCTGGTCATACATCAGGGCGACCAGCATCTGATCCGAGTCGTCTCACGATTTCCCTTCAACCTCCCCGGGAAGCTCCCTGGGCCACACGAGTGACAAACTATGTTCTAACGACCCATCGTTAAACAGTCCATCCTGTGCCTCACAAAAAAAATAAAAAATCCAGGGAATGGCACTCAAAATCGCATCAGGCATCGTACAGATGGAGCCACGCTAATCGTGGCTCCGTCTTTGTCTGGGTGCGCCCGCCCTGGCGCGCCGCTCGCAGCGTCTGGGACGAGCATACCCCCCATTCACTATAATGGTAGCATCTCTGTGCACTCTCGTGGCGGGGCTAGGCTCCGGATCGCCTAGTCCCGCAGGGTGTGCACGTACGCGATGCAATGCGCGGCCTCGTGGGTTGTATGTCGCATTCTCTGATCATGCATACAGCCCATATTATCCATCGTAATCATATGCACATCGCACCATGTTTTATGCACATCAAATGGAGCCGCACTCATCTAGTGCGGCTCCATCTGTACATAAAACATGGTGCAATGTGCATACGATTACGATGGATAATATCGGATGTATTTATGATCAGAGAATGCAACATTCGACCCGCGGGGCCGCACATTGCACCGTAATCGTACACAAAACATATACGATGTGCACACAATGCATCGTACGAGGTGTCGATATTGTGTATTCATGTATACATGTATATAAGTGTATGGCCAGCATTAGACGTGTTTCCTTTTGCCCCAGACTCCAGTGGCGGCGTGCTTTACACCACACCAGCTATAGTTAGACATTGTGCATAGTGATTTGCAGATGCTCGCCCATGGTAATCGAATACATTAAGTTTTCCCAAACTTCTTCCAGAGCCATTGTGAAACTCTGTAATGAATGTTGTAACGGAGAACAGATAATTTTTCGCACGGCAGTAACTTGACAATGTGGGTTGCTGTAAATGTGGTATTCTAGGACGTTGTAACATCGCAATTCACTGAGCTTTTGAGGATTGAGATTGCATCTATGCAATGGGTGTGGTTGATATGTCCAGACTAATTGCAAGGGGTTTCCATACACCTTTGGCCATAAAGGGGGGTATTCAATTATCTGCGAATTAGCAGCAAATTTTGTGTGTCAATCGGACGAAAATTGCCGCAAAAATGGCTTTTTGCGGGTATGCGCACTCCCGTTTTTCGACCTATTCGATTCCAAACTGGTTTCACGTGAAAATTGTTGCAGTGAAAAGTGTAGGTGAAAATGGGGAATATGCCTGTACCCCAAAAAATGCTAAACTAACATAGGAAAACAGAAGATAAGTGTATTAGAGATCACATTAGAGAGTATTTGGGGACTTAAATTGTGTGAAATGGCTGTTATATGCATTTTTTTTTTTAAATACAAAAAAATGAAAGTAAGTTTTCTTGTGCAAAATAAATGCTCTCATTAAATTTGGGGTACATGAAAATAGGTATAAGTTATATATTTGGGTCATTTTAGGGTACTTAAAAAAAAAGTGTAAACAGACCGATTACTCCCACCTGCAAGCCTAAAAACACCTGTCCTACTCATAAAGCACCCCAATATACCTGTCCCATACCTTGAACCCCAATTTCCATCACTTTGTACTTTTTCACCCCAAAAACGACATGTAATTATTGCCCAATTAAAAATAATTAAAGACTTCAACATGCCTAATTAGTCATTAGGGGGGTGTCCCAGGGGTTCTGTACCATATCCAAACATTTTTACCTTAAAATAGTGAGTTTTCCCAACTTTTCGCCTGCTCAGAGTAGGTGAAGTGAAATTTGTGAAAAAAATTATCACCGCTAAATTTTTCCTGAAAATTTAATAGGCTGTAATTGTGGGAAAAGTCACTTTTTTTTTTTTTGCACAAAAAGTCCGTTATCGCCGCTGATTGAATACCCCCCGAAGTGTGTTTGAGAATATCAAGTGTAATTATTTCTGTTGGCTCTTCTACCCGGCTTCTTTTACATTCATCTAGCAGTGTGTTATGGGATATTCTACTGAAACATTACTGCAGTTTTCATAAATGTCTCCAATTTTAAGCATAGGCCGTAGGGCATGTAACATGTAGCAGTGAAGTAATTTCCCATGTTGTCCCCTACTGTGTGCATATGTGTATTCACCAGCCTAGTTACAGCCTAACACTGGCTCGCAGTTCAGGGACTGTGTTTCATGGATTGTTAAGCTAAATGAGAATTATTCAATAGAAAAATAAAGGTGTTACAATATTTATGACTTTGTAGTATGTTAAAAATCAGATCATTTTAATGGTACATGTTAAGAATTGAATGTGCATATAACCTATGTCTAATCTGTTAGCCACGTGTATTAGGTTTTTCCTTGTTTGTGGCCTTTACTGTATGAATGAAATTACTTTTTGATATAGGGCAATGTTCAATTAGTGTCTAAATTTTCGACAGGGTGGAAAGACGAAACTTTTCGACACTTCACTAGTTCTGGGTTTCTGCACTGTTGAAAATGCTGAAATGTCGAAAAACACGCGTATGAGCGGAATCTCAGCTCATCCATGTGTTTCCGACCCTGCCACGGTCAAAAACGGGTCCGATTTTGACCATTAAGTTTCACCCATAAGAGAGGACAATGAGGGCTGTAACACACATTCCGGTTTTTCCCGGATGGCAAAAAGCCGGACAAACTTTGTCCGGCTTTTTGCCATTTGGGAGAAACCGGCAGTGTCTGTCACACAGGACGGCTTTGAGCCGTGTGTGATGCTGTGCGCATGCGCAGCATCAGACACGGCTTCAGAAAAAAACGTTTTGTGTGAAAGCTCCCCTTCACACACACGGTTTACTGGCTCCAAAGACGGCCCGGCGGCCGCCCGGCCGCCGGACCTTCCAGTGGTGAGACCCGGCTGCAACCCGGCAGCCGGGCCGGGGCTGTGCAGTGTGAAGGGACCCTAGCCCTCACACTGTTAACTACAATGCCGGCACGGGAAAAAGCCGTCCGGCTTTTTCCCGGCCGGCAAAAGCCGGGTAGTGTGTTTCAGCACTGAGGAATCAGCGGGAATACGGGCGGAGACGGACCGCAATAGAATTGTGAAGTGTCGGAGAGGATCCGACACTAATTGAATATATCCCATAGTCACTTTGCAGTTAAACCTATACTTGAAGGTGTTTTGTAGTCTTACAACATGCAAACCCAGTGT
The DNA here is from genome assembly GCF_028390025.1 of Pseudophryne corroboree. Taxonomy (NCBI): domain Eukaryota; kingdom Metazoa; phylum Chordata; class Amphibia; order Anura; family Myobatrachidae; genus Pseudophryne; species Pseudophryne corroboree. The sequence goes on along the minus strand of NC_086444.1, from coordinate 167,659,326 downwards.
CTTTAAGAATGCAAGCAGTAGAATGATCCTTATTCTGTTTCTTCTCAGGTTCATGAAGACTTCATAAACAACATGGCAAACATCACGGTTGAAAGTTTACTGGAAAAGTTTGCAGAGAGTAAAGGCACTGGGAAAGAGAGGCTTGGTAAGTACGAGGTCACAGCTGCATCCGAACATAGTCGCTTGTACACGTGGGTTGCCCCACATGTCTTTGTGTGACAGGCCACGTTGAGTAACATGAAATTGTGTATGTCCCGCTTGCTTTAATTCCCACACGGTTTGAGTGACTGGTGAATGAGTTTGTGTCACGCTTTGACTGATTGATTTTGGAACCGTGTGTTGCTTCCAGCCAGTAAAGCCTCTGTGTTTTGCTGGTAGCAGAATCTCCACTATGCGTAGACAATTTACTCAAATTAAGGGAGACACGCAAAGGCCATGACTGTGTGTGTGGCATTGTGTTACAGTTCTAAGCTTTTGAAAAGTTTTGTAACACAGTAGAGCCAGTGTATAGCTATCTTTGTTTCTCTCTTAGAAAGCTCCTTGTTAAACCTTTTTGTATTTAAATCTGGCTCTATTTTTAACCTGTTTATCCTTAAATATTAGGGACATGTTTATTAATTGCTACGGTCAGCCCCCGATAATACGGTTTACTTATCGCCTCAGTTCGCTACAATAAGAAATTCTTACCTGCTTAATTGTATTATTACTGTCGCCAGGAGAGGCGATCTGATAAAATCCTGTCCCAGCGAACAGTACTAGTAAATTGATTGCATCTGCGATCACTTTACTGTCTATTTCAGCCAGCTGTACATGTGCCTACATTGGGGCACTAGAGGGGAGGGACGATCCTACAGAAACTCTGCAGTAAGCCATAGGCAAATGTTGACTTAGTCATGATGTTGACTTTTTTAGGAGGCATATGGGCCCTACAGACTGGGCGAGCTGCCCGACCACCGATATGGTAGATGGGCGACGCGACTCTGGGAGAGGTTTCCCTCCCCGGCGCCATAGCAATGCATGCTAATATGGACAATCTCGTCCATATTGGCTTGCATGCATAAGCGACGGGGCACCAATGATTAACGAGCGCAGGCTGCGCATCGGTAATCTTTGGTGCTTACACACTGCACGATATGAACGAGTTCACAATGACTAATGAACGAGAACGTTCATATCGTGCAGTGTTATCTGCCAGTGTGTAGGGCCCTTTAGGCTCAGGGTTGCTGTTAAGTGTTGACATAACATCTGTTTCGACATTGAGCCTGTATCAACATGTCAACATTGTGACCATATACCAAATATACCACACCTGCCATACAGCTTCTGTCACCCCTGAAAAGCAATACAAATAGTGGATTAAAGTAAGATAGCTGTATCTTGTGTGATTGTTCTTATATTCATTAGTATACTTCTGTAATCGGGTGTGCATTGGGGTGAAAGGCCTGTTTATTCACGGTCACCAGTGTGACTGCAGCTCACCATTCACCCGTATGGGAATACAGGTATGTTTGTCCGTGCTGGACCGTACTGTCATTGTCACACCACTTCTGGATAGATTAATGCTGAAAAATAGCTTGATTGTGTACCCACAGAACTGCCCTGTGCTGACCCAGCTGTAACATTGCAGAGCTAAGAGCAGTCATTTGTTTTGACAGCAGAATTAATTGAGGCTAAAACATTTGAAATTCCACTTGTATCAAGCTGTTCATTAGGAATTGCTCTCTGGCTTTAGTGCTGTCAGAAAAATAAAATGTCCCACTCTGATTAAATAGCAAAATGATAGCCGGTCCACTGCATTTCAAGAGAGAGGTTGAATAAACTTTTACTGCGGAAACGATTCCGAAGTGACACGCTGCAGGAGATGTGCACTGATATCCAGCTGGGCTGTCAACTGGCACTGCGCCAGACACGCAAAGCTTTGCCACTCACTGTGGCATGGGAAGCGCATACAAGAGTTCCCCAGAGTCCCTCTGTGCAGTATCCTGTTAGAGAGTGAATGTTTTATTTCATACGTTCTACATCAAATATTCCAAAGAAATGGAACTGTGTTTTTCGAAATTTTTATTACAGCAAAGAATTTACAGCCCAACTTGCTCCTTGGCCAAAGAACTTACAATCTACACAATATATTTAAACACAGTGGAGCTAATGTAGAGTGGGGGCTTACGCCTTTCTGGAATTGGGCCTTTTATTTAGTGGCACTTGTAGTTCAGCAAGTGCTAAACTGTCAGTTTATGCAGGCATTGGTTTGCGGGGACTTGTGGCAAACAAAATACTGAATTGTAAATTTCAACTTTTATTAAACCACATCCAGATGGGGATGGGGATGGATCATTTTTGTGGGCTCCATGCTACAGTCTGTCATTGGTTGACATTATGTCAGGGAAGACCCAATGTTGCAGGTTTTCCTGTTACACCACCACTAGCCCCTTATGTCCTACCTAGTGCTTATACTCTTTATTTTCATAGGGACCCTCCCCTGTTTGTTTGAATTATTTACTAGTAAGTTTGGTTCCTCATGCTTTTGGTATACACACTGATCTCCACACATCTTAGATCAGTGCAGTGCAGCATATAAGTGTAGGTACACTCTTTTTGAATGAACGGTTTTTTATTTAGGGTAAATTGCACCCAATTTGTAGCCTACTCTACTTCAAGCCCAAAGACACTTTCTCTTACGTCCTAGAGCAGTGTTTTTCAACCACTGTGTGTGCCCTGTGTGTGTGGTTTTTCAACCACACTAGTGTGCCCTGAGCAGTCTCCCGGTGTGCCGCCATAGAAGCACAGCCAGGCCCGTCAGTGTTTTGCCGCTACTGAGTCCCTGCAACGATCAATACTGGTGGGTTTAGTGGCCGCAGTGACAGTTCTAATTTTGGGCCCGGGCAGTGTTGGGCTCTTGTGGATTTCTCAGATGTGGCTGAAGCGTTACCTATGGAGAAGCTGAGACATGACATCCTAGGATACACAACTGCACCATGCATCACCATTATATTTGAATGTGCCTTGGCAATTATTAAATCTTGTTCTGTGTGCCGCGAGTTGTAAAAGGTTGAAAATCTCTGTCATAGAGGATGCTGGAGTCCACAGTACCATGGGGTATAGACGGGTCCACTAGGAGCCACTGGCACTTTAAGAGTTTGAGAGTGTGGGCTGGCTCCTCCCTCTATGCCCCTCCCACCAGACTTTGTTTAGAAAATGTGCCCAGAGGAGCCGGTCACAGCTAGGGGAGCTCTACAGAGCTTCTTTAGTAAAAATAAGAATTTACTTACCGATAATTCTATTTCTCGGAGTCCGTAGTGGATGCTGGGGTTCCTGAAAGGACCATGGGGGGATAGCGGCTCCGCAGGAGACAGGGCACAAAAAAGTAAAGCTTTTACCAGATCAGGTGGTGTGCACTGGCTCCTCCCCCTATGACCCTCCTCCAGACTCCAGTTAGGTACTGTGCCCGGACGAGCGTACACAATAAGGGAGGCAATTTGAATCCCGGGTAAGACTCATACCAGCCACACCAATCACACCGTACAACTTGTGATCTAAACCCAGTTAACAGTATGATAACAGAAAGAGCCTCTTAAAGATGGCTCCTTAACAATATAACCCGAATTTGTTAACAATAACTATGTACAGTATTGCAGATAATCCGCACTTGGGATGGGCGCCCAGCATCCACTACGGACTCCGAGAAATAGAATTATCGGTAAGTAAATTCTTATTTTCTCTATCGTCCTAAGTGGATGCTGGGGTTCCTGAAAGGACCATGGGGATTATACCAAAGCTCCCAAACGGGTGGGAGAGTGCGGATGACTCTGCAGCACCGAATGAGAGAATTCCAAGTCCTCTTTTGCCAGGGTATCAAATTTGTAGAATTTTACAAACGTGTTTTCCCCCGACCACGTAGCTGCTCGGCAGAATTGTAATGCCGAGACCCCTCGGGCAGCCGCCCAAGATGAGCCCACCTTCCTTGTGGAATGGGCCTTAACAGATTTAGGCTGTGGCAGGCCTGCCACAGAATGAGCAAGTTGAATTGTGTTACAAATCCAACGAGCAATCGTCTGCTTAGAAGCAGGGGCACCCAACTTGTTGGGTGCATATAGTATCAACAGCGAGTCAGATTTTCTGACTTCAGCCGTCCTTGAAATGTATATTTTTAAGGCTCTGACAACGTCCAACAACTTGGAGTCCTCCAAGTCGCCAGTGGCCGCAGGCACCACAATAGGTTGGTTCAGGTGAAACGCTGATACCACCTTAGGGAGAAAATGCGGACGAGTCCTCAGTTCTGCCCTATCCGAATGGAAGATTAGATAAGGGCTTTTATAAGATAAAGCCGCCAATTCAGATACTCTCCTGGCGGAAGCCAGGGCCAGTAACATAGTCACTTTCCATGTGAGATATTTAAAATCCACCTTTTTCAATGGTTCAAACCAATGGGATTTGAGGAAATCTAAAACTACATTTAGATCCCACGGTGCCACCGGAGGCACCACAGGAGGCTGTATATGCAGTACTCCTTTAACAAAAGTCTGTACCTCAGGAACTGAGGCCAATTCTTTTTGGAAGAATATTGACAGGGCCGAAATTTGAACCTTAATAGATCTCAATTTGAGACCCCTAGACAATCCTGATTGTAGGAAATGTAGGAAACGACCCAGTTGAAATTCCTCCGTCGGAACACTCCGATCCTCGCACCACGCGACATATTTTCGCCAAATGCGGTGATAATGTTTCGCGGTGACTTCCTTCCTTGCCTTAATCAAGGTAGGAATGACTTCTTCTGGAATGCCTTTCCCTTTTAGGATCTGGCGTTCAACCGCCATGCCGTCAAACGCAGCCGCGGTAAGTCTTGAAAGAGACAGTGGCCCTGTTGTAGCAGGTCCCTTCTCAGAAGTAGAGGGCACGGGTCGTCCGTGACCAACTCTTGAAGTTCCGGGTACCAAGTCCTTCTTGGCCAGTCCGGAGCCACTAGTATTTCTTACTCCTCCTCACCGTATAATCTTCAATACCTTTGGTATGAGAGGCAGAGGAGGAAACACATATACTGATTTGTACACCCAAGGTGTTACCAGTGCGTCCACAGCTATTGCCTGTGGATCTCTTGACCTGGCGCAATACTTGTCCAGTTTCTTGTTGAGGCGAGACGCCATCATGTCTACCATTGGTCTTTCCCAACAGTTTATTAGCATGTGGAAGACTTCTGGATGAAGACCCCCCTCTCCCGGGTGTATATCGTGTCTGCTGAGGAAGTCTGCTTCCCAGTTGTCCACGCCCGGGAAGAACACTGCTGACAGTGCTATTACGTGATTCTCCGCCCAGCGAAGAATCTTGGCAGCTTCTGCCATTGCACTCCTGCTTCTTGTGCCGCCCTGTCTGTTTACATGGGCGACCGCCGTGATGTTGTCCGACTGAATCAACACCGGTTTTCCTTGCAGGAGTGGTTCCGCCTGGCTTAGAGCATTTTAGATTGCTCTTAGTACCAGAATGTTTATGTGAATAGACTTTTCCAGGTTCGTCCATACCCCCTGGAAGTTTCTTCCTTGTGTGACTGCTCCCCAACCTCTCAGGCTGGCGTCCGTGGTCACCAGGATCAAATCCTGTATGCCGAATCTGCGGCCCTCCAATAGATGAGCCTTTTGCAACCACCACAGAAGATATACCCTTGTCCTTGGCGACAGGGTTATTCGCAGGTGCATCTGAGGATGCGACCCTGACCATTTGTCCAACAGATCCCTTTGGAAAATTCTTGCATGGAATCTGCCGAATGGAATTGCTTCGTAAAAAGCCACCATTTTTCCCAGGACTCTTGTGCATTGATGTACAGACACCTTTCCTGGTTTTAGGAGGTTCCTGACAGGTCGGATAACTCCTTGGCTTTTTCCTCGGGAAGAAAAACCTTTTTCTGAACCGTGTCCAGAATCATCCCTAGGAACAGCAGACGTATCGTCGGAAAACAGCTGCGATTCTTGGAATATTTAGAATCCAGTCGTGCCGTCGAAGAACTACTTTAGATAGTGCTCTTCCGACCTCCAACTGTTCTCTGGAACTTGCCCTTTTTAGGTCGTGCAAGTAAGGGATAATTTAGATGCCTTTTTTCTTTGAAGAAACATCTTTTCGGCCATTACCTTGGTAAAAAGGCCCGGGGTGCCGTGGATAATTCAAACGGCATCGTCTGAAACTGATATTGACAGTTCTGTACCACGAACCAGAGGTACCCTTGATGAGAAGGACAAATTTTGGACATGGAGGTAATCCTTGATGTCCAGGGACACCATATAGTCCCCTTTTTTCCGGTTCGCTATCACTGCTCTGAGTGACTTTATCTCGATTTGAACCTTTTATGTAAGTGTTCAAAACATTTTAGATTTAGACTATGTGTCACCAAGCCGTCTGGCTTCAGTACCACAATATAGTGTGGAAAAATAATACCCTTTTCCTTGTCGTAGGAGGGGTACTTTGATTATCACCTGCTGGATATACAGCTTGTGAATTGTTTCCAATGCTGCCTCCCTGTCGGAGGGAGCCGTTGGTAAAGCAGACTTCAGGAAGCTGCGAGGAGAAGATGTCTCGACTCTCCAATCTTTACCCCTGGGATAATACTCGTACGATCTAGGGGTCAACTTGCGAGTGATCCCACTGCGCCCTGAGACTCTTGAGACTACCCCCCCACCTTGAGTCCGCTTGCACGGCCCCAGCGTCATGCTGAGGACTTGGCAGACGCGGTGGAGGGCTTCTTTTCCTGGGAAAGGGCTGCCTGCTGCAGTCTACTTCCCTTACCTCTATGTCTGGGCAGATATGACTGGCCTTTTGCCTGCATGCCCTCATGGGAAAGGAAAGATTGAGGCTGAAAAGACGGTGTCTTTTTTAGCTGAGATGTAACTTGGGGTAAAAAAGGTTGGATTTCCCAGCTGTTGCTGTGGTCCCCAGGTCCGATGGACCGACCCCCAAATAACTCCTTCCCTTTATACAGCAATACTTCCATCTGCCGTATGGGATCTGTATCACCTGACCACTGTCGTGTCCCTGACATCTTCTGGGAGATATGGACAACGCACTTATCTTGATGCCAGAGAGCAAATATCCCTCTGTGCATCTCACATACATATATATAGAATGCATCCTATTAAATGCTCTACATGAATAAAATATTTTCAGTCAGGGAATCCGACCAAGCCAACCCAGCACTGCATCTCCAGGCTGATGGCGATCGCTGGTCGCAGTATAACCACCGTATGTGTGTATATACTTTTTAGGATATTTTTCCAGCTTCCTATCAGCTGGCTCCTTGAGGGCGGCCGTATCTGGAGACGGTAACGCCACTTGATAAGCGTGTGAGCGCCTTATCACCCTAAGGGGTGTTTCCCAACGTACCCTAATTTCTGGCGGGAAAGGGTATAACGCCAATATTTGCTATCGGGGTAACCCTACGCATCATCACACACTTCATTTTATTTTATCTGATTCAGGAAAAACTACAGGTAGTTTTTTTCACTCCCACATAATACCCTTTCTTGTGGTACTTGTAGTATCAGAAACACGTAACACCTCCTTCATTGCCCTTAACGTGTGGCCCTAATGAGAAATACGTTTGTTTATTCACCGTCGACACTGTATTCAGTGTCCGTGTCTGTGTCTGTGTCGACCGACTGAGGTAAATGGGCGTTTTTAAAACCCCTGACGGTGTTTCTGAGACGCCTGGACCGGTCCTAATAGATTGTCGGCCGTCTCATGTCGTCAACCGACCTTGCAGCGTGTTGACATTCTCACGTAATTCTCTAAATAAGCCATCCATTCCGGTGTCGACTCCCTAGAGAGTGACATCACCATTACAGGCAATTTCTCCGCCTCCTCACCAACATCGTCCTCATACATGTCGACACACACGTACCGACACACAGCACACACACCGGGAATGCTCTGACAGAGGACAGGACCCACTAGCCCTTTGGGGAGACAGAGGGAGAGTCTGCCAGCACACACCAAAAACGCTATAATTATATAGGGACAACCTTATATAAGTGTTTCTCCCTTATAGCATCTTTTATATATATACAATATCGCCAAAATCAGTGCCCCCCCTCTCTGTTTTAACCCTGTTTCTGTAGTGCAGTGCAGGGGAGAGCCTGGGAGCCTTCTCTCCAGCTTTTCTGTGAGAGAAAATGGCGCTGTGTGCTGAGGAGATAGGCCCCGCCCCTTTTTCGGCGGCCTCGTCTCCCGCTATTTTTGAAGTTAGGCAGGGGTTAAATATCTCCATATAGCCTCTGTGGGCTATATGTGAGGTATTTTTTGCCTCTAATAAGGTTTTTATTTGCCTCTCAGAGCGCCCCCCCCAGCGCTCTGCACCCTCAGTGACTGTTGTGTGAAGTGTGCTGAGAGGAAAATGGCGCACAGCTGCAGTGCTGTGCGCTACCTTTATGAAGACTCAGGAGTCTTCAGCCGCCGATTTTGGACCTCTTCTCTCTTCAGCGTCTGCAAGGGGGCCGGCGGCGCGGCTCCGGTGACCATCCAGGCTGTACCTGTGATCGTCCCTCTGGAGCTAGTGTCCAGTAGCCAAGCAGCAAATCCACTCTGCACGCAGGTGAGTTCACTACTTCTCCCCTAAGTCCCTCGTTGCAGTGATCCTGTTGCCAGCAGGACTCACTGTAAAGTAAAAAACCTAAGCTAAACTTTCTCTAAGCAGCTCTTTAGGAGAGCCACCTAGATTGCACCCTTCTCGTTCGGGCACAAAATCTAACTGGAGTCTGGAGGAGGGTCATAGGGGGAGGAGCCAGTGCACACCACCTGATCTGGTAAAAGCTTTACTTTTTTGTGCCCTGTCTCCTGCGGAGCCGCTATCCCCCCATGGTCCTTTCAGGAACCCCAGCATCCACTTAGGACGATAGAGAAAGTTTAGTTTAGAGTTTATTATTTCTAATACGTCCTAGAGGTTACTGGGGACGACCTCAAGACCATGGGGTATAGACGGATCCGCAGGAGTTCCCACAGCATGCTCACTCCCACAGCATGCCGTCACCCCCCTCACAGAGCCAGAAGTCAGAAGACAGGTGAGTGTTAGAAGACAGATCTTCAGTCAAGAAAGTGACTGCTAAAGGTACCGCGCAGCTGGCGGGAGCGCAGCGCGCCATGTTGCCCACATATACACAGGCACTGCAGGGTGCAGGGCGCGGGGGGGCGCCATGGGTAGCATGAAACCTATGGAAACTGGCATAAACAAGGGGCATAAGTTGCTGAGGCACAGTCCTACCCCTGCCAGTATAAAAAAATGACCTCATAAAAGCTGAGGAGAAACACACCATTGAAGAGTGGAGCTTCCTCCTCAGTCAGCCAGCACACTGCTCAGTGCCATTTTCTCTCTCTCCTCAGGCTGCAGAGACAACACTGGTCCTCCACTACTGAACAAGTATCAAGGTGCAAAACAGGGGGGGCCACAGTGAATTTGGTGCTATATAATTGTGTGATTAACATTATAAAAGCGCTGAATGTCAGTAGGCATTTTGTGTTCACAGACATTGTGTTACTGGCGCTTAGTTGTGAACTGGCAAAATCCTATCTGTTTCCCTCCGACAGATTTTACTGTGGGTCTGTCCCCTATAAATCCCGGAGTGTCTGTGGTGTGGTTCTGCACGTGTGTGACATGTCTGTGGCAGGGAACTCTGTGGAGACATGTTAGGGACACAGAGGTGTAATTTGACACCAGGAGCCTGACTGGGTGAAAGGTTACATGATAGTGTGAATCATATCTGTAAGAGGTTGGACTGAATCTCCTACAGAAAATGAAAATAATCTGTTGAAGATGTGATTTTTAATAGTTCTGCCTTTCATCCACAGGGACCTTTCTGGGTAACATACAAATTTGCCCAAGTAGTACAAACTGATACCGACACGAACTCTGATTCCTGTGTCGACACTAGTGATTCCAGGAGAATAGGTCCTAAGTTAGCTAAAAAGCATTAAAAACATGTTTTAGCTATAAAGGAGGTGTTAGAAGTTACGAAGCCCTCTCTTTTACCACAAGGAGAAGGTTTACTTTAGTAAAGAAGTAATGTAATTTGTAATGTAATTTTAGACAGGGCCCTGTCATAAAAGAGAAAAGGTGTTTCTCCCTGCGCCTGGAATGGCTTCACTTAAGGAGCCGACAGACCGCAAATGAGTGAGGTGATCTATTGATGTGGCCAATGGGACACTACTCAGGCCTACCAATGTCTGTGCGTGGGTGAGCAGTGCTATTGAAAAGTGGTCAGAAAACTTGTCATTAGACATTGACACAATAGATGGAGACGAGATACTCCTAACGTTAGGTCATATCAAAGACGCTGCTGTGTACGTATTGAAAAAAAAGGGAGGTGAAATCCTTACTGGCGCTTCTAGTAGACCGATTGCTGCCTTCTTAGTCCAACGGTGGACTTATCCCAAGTAGTCCAAAAAATGGAACAGAAAGAGTTGTGGAGGTGTGGACTAGATGGCGCTATCGCTCAAGCAGTGATGGTGAATATGAGAGTACTGGACAAATACTTAGCTTTATCGTTTCCAGATGAAAAGTCAAGGATGTTCCAATTTTGGATGGAAAGCACAACCGTGTTCAAAAAAATGGGAAATGAAACAGAAGTATACAATGTGTAGTAACGTCGTATGAAACAAAATGAAGAAATGAGTGATCTAAGGTAGATTTCCAATATGAGCTAGTAGGCTTAACTAGGCAATATCAATGGTCAGAGAATTGGTGATCTTTCTGAACTAAAATATGAAAACGGTGTACTCGTATAAACACACCCTACTTACACAAAGACAGGTGTTGACATGCCCATAAAGGTATCTTTTCAAGATGTAACGTGCTCTTTATCAATTATTAGTTGAAAGGCCAGTATCTAAGTGGTATCTGCTATCGTGAGGGAGGGGCGTACCTAACACTCACGTAGGGAACAGCCGATATCCTCATATAACGGTTTCTTTCAAGGGCATCATTCCAAAGGGGTTACCATGGTGGTAATATATCCAATGATGGAGTACTCAACCATATATGGAAAATGAAACAGAAGTACACAATGTGTAGTATAGTCGTATTCAAAGAAAGAACATATGGTATATTTGTCGCTATTTATAGGTGTACCAAATTTTAAAATTAAAGGTGTCCTTCTATGTTGAAGTGATGTCACCAAGTCTTGCTATAAATAGGGGAACCTGTTTTTTTGGACCCTCATGCCTTGAAAAAGAGTCTCTTGACTCGAAACGCGTTGGCTTAGAGGGGGCACTTTGACAGCGGACCGGCCATTTGGACTCTGAAGGAAGGTAGTACCTTGTCATATATATATATTTTTTGGAACCCCAAAGTTGGCCACTTATTGTTCCAAGACGGTTCTTACTTCCATCAGAGCCGGACTCTCACGCTGGTATTAGCCTGTTTTTTATGCTATGTACTTTTGAATAAATTTTACTTTTGACTACTTCTGGATTGAGGTCGTTGAAAGAAACCGCTATATGAGGACATTAACCGCTTCACATGTGAGTGTTAGGTACGCCTCCCTTACTACTTTAAGTTTGGCTATCCACTACTGACTGATAGAGAACCCCATACTTCATGAAAGATACCTTTATGCGCGTCCAGACACCTGCCTCTATGTAAGTCAGGTGTGTTTATAGGAATTCTACGGTTCCATTATCAACATAGAAGGACACCTTTAATTTTAAAATTTGGTACGCCTATAAATAGCGACAAATATACCATATGTTCTTTCTTTGAATACGACTATACTACACATTGTGTACTTCTGTTTCATTTTCCATATATGGTTGAGTACTCCATCATTGGATATATTACCACCATGGTAACCCCCTTGGAATGATGCCCTTGAAAGAAACCGTTATATGAGGATATCGGCTGTTCCCTATGTGAGTGTTAGGTACGCCCCTCCCTCAAGATAGCAGATACCACTTAGATACTGGCCTTTCAACTAATAATTGATAAAGAGCACGTTACATCTTGAAAAGATACCTTTATGGGCATGTCAACACCTGTCTTTGTGTAAGTCAGGTGTGTTTATACGAGTACACTGTTTTCATATTTTAGTTCAGAAAGATCATCCAAAATTGGACGCAGAACATCCTTGACTTTTCATCTGGAAACGATAAAGCTAAGTATTTGTCCAGTACTCTCATATTCACCATCACTGCTTGAGCGATAGCGCCATCTAGTCCACACCTCCACAACTCTTGCTGCTGTGTACGTACTAGAAACCATGAAATATCTTGGTCTCTTGGGATCAAGAACCGCTACCATGGCAGTATCGACTCGGAATGCGTTGTTGATTCGCCAGTGGAATGCTGATGCAGATTCCAAAAGAAATATGGATGCTCTCCCGTATAAAAGTGAGGCCTTGTTTGGTGATGGGCATGATGCGTTAGTCTCGGCGGCTACCGCAGGTAAGTCGACATTCTTGCCTTATGCTCCTACACCGGCTAAAAAGACACATCACTCTCACATGCAGTCCTTTCGGCCCAACAAATACAAAAAGACCAAAGGTTCCCCCTTTTTTTGCAGGTAGGAGAAGGGGAAAAGGAAAGAAATCCGCAGCGTCTCCCGACCACCCCTGCTTCTGCCAAATCTTCAGCATAACGCTGGGGCTCACTTGCGGGAGTCCGCTCGGGTGGGAGCACGTCTGAAACTTTTCAGCCAAATCTGGATTCAATCTGGCCTGGACCAATGGGTCTTACAAATAGTGTCCCATGGGTACAAACTAGAGTTTCAAGACGTCCCCCCATGCCGATTTTTCAAATCGACCTTGCCAGCTTCTCTTCCGGGAAGAGAGGCAGTAACAACGGCAATTCAAAAATTATGTCAGGATCAGGTCATTGTCCTGGTACCCTTGGCACAGCAAGGAGAAGGTTTTTATTCAAGCCTCTTCGTCAGACCGATTTTAAACCTGAAAAATCTGAATCTCTATCTGAAAAGGTTCAAGTTCAAGATGGAATCCCTGAGGGTAGTGATTTCCAGTCTGGAGGAGGGGGACTTCATGGTGTCAGTAGACATAAAGGATGCTTACTTGCATGTTCCCATTTATCCTCCTCACCATTCGGACTCTTCACGGCTCCGAGGGTATTCACCAAGGTGATGGCGGAGATGATGGTCCTCCTTCGTTAAAAAGGAGTCAATATAATTCCTTATGTGGACGATCTCCTGATAAAAGCGAGATCCAGGGAACAGTTGGTGCAGAACATCGCACTCTCCCGGTCAATACTCCAACAACACGGTTGGATCATGAATTTTCCAAAGTCGCAGTTGGAACCAACGACAAGATTGTCCTTTTTAGGGATGATTCTGGACACAGAAATACAGAGACTATTTGTTCCAGTGGAAAAGGCTCTGGAAATCCAGAAAATGGTCAAACAAATATTGAAACCAACAAGGGTGTCGATCCATCAATGCATTCGGTTGTTGGGGAAAATGGTAGCAGCCTACGAGGCCATACAGGTTGGCCGATTTCATGCCAGAGTATTCCAGTGGGACCTGTTGGACAAGTGGTCCGGATCCCACCTACACATGCACCGGAAAATAATCCTGTCCCCCAAAGCCAGGATTTCGCTCTTGTGGTGGCTACACAGTTCTCACCTACTAGAGGGACGCAGGTTTGGGATTCACAACTGGGTCCTAATAACCACGGATGCAAGTCTCCGAGGCTGGGGAGCTGTCACACAGGGGGAAATCTTCCAAGGAAAATGGTCAAGTCAGGAAGCCTGCCTTCACATAAATGTTCTGGAATTGAGAGCCATTTACAACGGCCTTCTACAAGCGGTACATCTTCAAGATCCCGTGCAGATCCAGTCGGACAATGTAACAGCAGTCGCGTACATAAACAGGCAAAGCGGAACGAAAAGCAGAGCGGCAATGGCAGAGGTGACAAGTATTCTCCTCTGGGCAGAAAGACATGTTAGAGCTCTGTCAGCAATTTTCATTCTGGAAGTGGACAACTGGGAAGCAGACTTCCTCAGCAGACACGATCTCCATCCAGGAGAGTGGGGCCTCCACCAAGAAGTCTTCGCAGAGGTGACAAGTCTTTGGGGAGTTCCTCAAGTAGACATGATGGCATCTCCACAAAAATGGCGCTCCAAAATACACATACACTTGATAGACTCAGACGGCTGCTCACCGGTTGTGGGCGGGCAGCCCCAACAATAAATCAAATGTGAGATATAGAAAGAAATGGGAGCGCTGAATGAGTCTAAAGAATGAATTAGTTTATTACTAAAAATGGTAAAAGCAGTGTTACATTAAACACATGAATTATAGTAAAAATACGAATGTACATACATATGATGACCCATTAATAGATGAATATAAAATAATAATAAAAATAATAATAAAGATCACATAAATGTAGTTATATATGGCTGCAATAAACCACCTGAAGAAACATGAGATGAGTCTTAATAAACTTTGTTGAAAACACAATGATACTTGGTAGTTTTTCAACCGTGCGTCCACGGATGAACAGGTAATAGACGAGGGAGACTTATAAGAGGTACCTCTGGTGTGTCACTGTTATAAATGTAGTCTCATCTCTCTTTTGATTCGTGCAAGCGGCATGAAATGTTAGAAGCGGCTGTGTCGAGCCAAATGAACGGTGTCCCAAAGGTGAAGATAGCGGACACCGGCGCTATGCTGCTACCTTACTTTTAAATGAAAACGGTGTGTAGAACCAGTTCCTCCTATGTGTATTATCCGATGGCACAGAACTTATTCGTTCTGAACGCTGTACTGAGCCGGGTGTGCGGCGGCTCGATGCAACCAAAGTACAGGGTGTCACGCCGCTGGAGAAATGTCCGTATATTGCGGCTGAGCTCTCATCGGTCCACAAGGCTGGAGGCTGTCAGGGGATTATCGCAGTCAGACTGGATCCTTCACTGGGGTGCCTTTAACGCATTTCTCGGCCTGTAGCACTGGCCGTTTTATCAGAAGTTAAATGAATGAGCAAGTGAAAGCTTTGCAGGGTATAAATACCATGTTGATTAAAAGATCATCTGCTGTGCTGATTAATTGATTCTTAAACGTAGGTCTCTGCTGAAGTGTATTCAGCCAATATAATGTGTCATCACAATACATATAAAAAGGTAAATGAACACTTAGTATTACACATAGTATACATATGTAAAATATCACAATATACATGTTCTTATTGGTTTAATAGATTGTGTAGATATTATTTATTAAAAAGTATATCATCATTTTATTATAAATAATGGTAAACATTATGGACCTTAATGTGGTGTTGCAGTTCCTTCAATCAGATTGGTTTGAACCTCGGCAGGAGATAGAATTGATCTTTCTCGCTTGGAAAGTGGTGATGCTTTTGGCCTTGGCATCCGCAAGGCGGGTGTATGAGTTGGGGGCCTTGTCTCACAAGAGCCCTTACCTGATCTTCCATGAAGATAGGGCAGAGTTAAGAACTCGTCAACAATTTCTTCCAGAGGTGGTTTCGTCCTTCCACATAAACCAACCTATTGTGGTGCCAGTAGCTACTGACACTTTCACTGAGCCACAGTCTCTAGATGTGGTTAGAGCTTTGAAGATTTATGTCGCAAGAGCAGCTCGGTTAAGGAAAACTGTGTGTCCTGTATGCTCCCAACAAGATTGGGTGTCCTGCTTCTAAGCAGACTATTGCGCGCTGGATCAGAGGGACAATTCAGCACGCTCATTCTACGGCAGGCTTGCCGGTACCGAAGTCGGTGAAGGCCCATTCTACTAGGAAAGTGGGCTCATCCTGGGCGGCTGCTCAGGGCGTCTCAGCGAGCAGCTACTTGGTCAGGGTCAAACACATTTGCTAAATTTTATAAGTTTGACACCTTGGCCGATGAGGACCTCAACTTTGGTCAGTCGGTGCTGTAGGGTCATCCGCACTCTCCCGCCCGTGCTGGAGCTTTGGTATAGACCCCATGGACTTGATGTCATCCCCAGCATCCTCTAGGACGTATGAGAAAATAGGATTTTGATAACCTACCGGTAAATCCTTTTCTCCTAGTCCGTAGAGGATGCTGGGCGCCCGTCCCAGTGTGTACTTTACCTGCAGTTTACTTATTACAGTTACACAAGTTGTGTTATCTTGGTTTCAGCATGTTGCTGCAATTAGTTCATGCCTGTTGGCGTTTGTTATGTTGAATGCCATGTGTGCGGCATGGTTGAGGGTGTGAGTTGGTAGATATCTCACCACTAGTTAAGTAATTCCTTTCCTCGAAATGTCAGTCTCCCTGGGCACAGTTCCTACAACTGAGGTCTGGAGGAGGGGCATAGAGGGAGGAGCTAGTTCACACCCAATGAAAAGTCTTTAGAGTGCCCATGTCTCCTGCGGATCCCGTCTATACCCCATGGTCTTGATGTCGTCCCCAGCATCCTCTACGGACTAGGAGAAAAGGATTTACCGGTAGGTTATCAAAATCCTATTTTTACATGGAGGCTGCTTGCAATAGTCTCCCTGCTCCGTGGGACTAAGGGGGGGAGTAGTGTCCGCCCTGCGGGGTCTGAGCCACTATCTCCGCTGACAGGACGCTGAGCTCCTGAGGGGATAGAACGTTCCCCGCCACAGGGGATCTCTCACCCCAGCAGCATGCCGTCACCCCCTTTCAGAGCCAGAAGATCGGTGGCGAGTTTGTCACCGGCCCCCGTAGCACGCGGGGAGCCTGTGTGAAGATGGCGGCAACAGGGTATGGAGCGCAGTGCTAACTGCGCTCCGGGACTCAGCGGTACATAGTGTGGCGTTGTGAGGGGTGCCCTGAGCCAGCGCCTACACCCTACACTGACCTCTCAAGCCTGTCAGGGTCCCGGGATCTTTGCCAGCATGAATCCTCAGGCCAGTATAATCCTACGAAGAGCGGGAAGACAGCGCCATTAAGTGGGCGGAGCTTCTCCTCAGAGCGGACCCAGCAGCGTTCAGCGCCATTTTCCTGCCTGTAGAAACGCTGTCAGTGATGTGCAGTCCCTCCAGAGCAACTCATCTCTCACTGTACCGGGGGGTTGTAGAAGGGGGGGGGGCTATGTAAGACTGTGTAACCTATTAAGGTACAAAGTCAGCACTGGTTTAGGGTCTTACTATACCTGGAAAGCACTGTGTGTGGGCTGGCTCCAATCTCTGTCTCTCTTGCCATTCTTCGGGGTAAAACTCTGTCTGTCCTCCTGTGTGTGTGTGTGTGTAGTGTCTATGGTCTCCATTAAGCTATGTCCAGGGACTCTGTGTCTTATACTGCAGAGGATATGTCCTCTCAGGATGATCCCATTCCATGTAATCAGGTTGGCACTATTATAGCACAGATACCAGCAAGGGAGCCTGAATGGTTATCCTCTATCAAAGCCATGATTTCTCAGATTTCTACTAGGGTTGCACAGATTGAGTCTGCAACTCAGGCTTTACAGAACTCTATGGCAGTTTGGTCCGGATACTGTTACCTCACGGCCACCCTCAGGAGGTTCCTATAAACGTGTTCTTGCACAGATTATGCAGGATGACACGGATACCCACTCTGACACGGCAGACGGTGATGGGGATGTGCTTAGGGAGGCCGCATCTCTTGCTAAAGGGGTACAGTTGATGATAGAGGCTATAAGGGATGTGTTGAATATTGCAGATACAACACCGGAGCAGGTTGAGGCTGACAGTAAGAAAGCCTCGCTAACCTTCCCTGCGTCCAAAGAATTAAATGTTATATTTGAGAAAGCATGGGGAAACTCGGAGAAAAAATTCCAGATCCCTAGAAGGGTCTGGTTGCTTTTCCCTTCCCTGAGGAGGATAGGAAAAATAAGATTTTACACCTACCGGTAAATCTATTTCTCTAGTCCGTAAAGGATGCAGGGACTCCGTAAGGACCATGGGGAATAGACGGGCTCCGCAGGAGACATGGGCACTTTAAAAAAGACTTTAGACTCTGGGTGTGCACTGGCTCCTCCCTCTATGCCCCTCCTCCAGACCTCAGTTAGAGAAACTGTGCCCAGAGGAGATGGAAAGTACAAGGAAAGGATTTTTGTTAATCCAGGGGCAAGATTCATACCAGCCACACCAATCACACCGTATAACTTGTGATAAACTACCCAGTTAACAGTATGAACAAACAACATAGTCTCGGTCCAAACTGATGAACTATAATATAACCCTTATGTAAGCAATAACTATATACAAGTCTTGCAGAAGAAGTCCGCACTTGGGACGGGCGCCCAGCATGCTCTACGGACTACGAGAAATAGATTTACCGGTAGGTTTAAAATCTTATTTTCTCTAACGTCCTAGAGGATGCTGGGACTCCGTAAGGACCATGGGGATTATACCAAAGCTCCCAAACGGGCGGGAGAGTGCGGATGACTCTGCAGCACCGATTGAGCAAACAGGAGGTCCTCCTCAGCTAGGGTATCAAACTTATAGAACCTTGCAAAGGTGTTTGATCCCGACCAAGTAGCTGCTCGGCACAACTGTAATGCCGAGACGCCCAAGAAGAGCTCACCTTCCTAGTGGAATGGGCCTTAACCGATCTTGGCAATGGCAATCCTGCCGAAGAATGTGCTTGCTGAATCGTGTTACAGATCCAGCGAGCAATAGTCTGCTTTGAAGCAGGTGCGCCAACCTTATTGGCTGCATACAGGATAAACAGCGCCTCTGTCTTCCTGACCCTAGCTGTTCTGGCCACATAAATCTTCAAAGCCCTGACCACATCAAGTGACTCGGAATCCTCCAAGTCTCGCATAGCCACAGGCACGACAATAGGTTGGTTCATATGAAAAGATGAGACCACTTTAGGCAGGATTTGAGGACGAGTTCTCAATTCTACCCTATCCACGTGAAAAACCAGATAGGGACTTTTATATGACAAAGCCGCTAATTCCGAAACACGCCTTGCATAAGCTAAGGCGAACAACATGACCACCTTCCAAGTGAGATATTTCAACTCCACTGTTTTGAGTGGTTCAAACCAAGGTGACTTGAGGAAACTTAATACCACGTTAAGATCCCAAGGCGCCACCGGAGGTATAAAAGGAGGCTGAATATGCAGCACTCCCTTCACAAATGTCTGTACTTCAGGAAGAGAAGCCAATTCTTTTTGAAAGAAAATGGACAAGGCCGAAATTTGAACCTTTATGGATCCTAATTTTAGGCCCAAATTCACTCATGTTTGAAGGAAGTGAAGTAAACGGCCCAAATGGAACTACTCCGTAGGAGCAGTCCTGGCCTCACACCAAGAAACATATTTTCGCCATATGCGGTGATAATGTTTCGATGTCACCTCCTTCCTAGCCTTAATCAGGGTAGGAATTACCTCCTCCGGAATACCTTTTTCCGCTAGGATCCGGCGTTCAACCGCCATGCCGTCAAACGCAGCCGCGGTAAGTCTGGGAACAGACAGGGCCCCTGTTGCAGTAGGTCCTGCCTTAGAGGAAGAGGCCACGGATCTTCTGTGAGCAACTCTTGCAGATCCGGATACCAAGTCCTTCGTGGCCAATCTGGAACAATGAGGACTGTTCTCACTCTTCTTTGCCTTATTATTCTCAACACCTTGGGTATGAGAGGCAAAGGAGGGAACACATAGACCGATCTGAACACCCATGGTTTCACCAGAGCGTCTACAGCTACCGCCTGAGGGTCTCTTGACCTGGCGCAATATCGCTTTAGCTTTTTGTTGAGACGGGACGCCATCATGTCTATCTGAGGCAGTCCCCACCGACCCGCGACCCCGTGATGAAGTCCCCACTCTCCCGGAAGCAGGTCGTGTCTGCTGAGGTAGTCCACTTCCCAGTTAGCCACTCCCGGGATTAACACTGCCGACAGTGCGCTTACATGATTCTCCGCCCAGCGAAGAATCCTGGTTGCTGCCATGGCCACTCTGCTCCTTGTGCCGCCTTGGCGGTTTACATGAGCCACTGCTGTGACATTGTCCGACTGAATCAGAACCGGTTTGTCGCGAAGTAATGCCTCCGCTTGACGTAGGCCGTTGTATATGGCCCTCAACTCCAGGACGTTGATGTGGAGACAAGTCTCTAGAGTTGACCAGAGACCTTGGAAATTTCTTCACAGTGTAACTGCTCCCCAACCTCGGAGGCTTGCGTCCGTGGTCACCAGGATCCAGTCCTGAATGCCGAACCTGCGGCCTTCCAGGAGGTGAGCACTGTGCAGCCACCACAGGAGAGAGATCCTGGCTCTGGGAGACAGGGTGATCCTTTGATGCATTTGTAAATGAGGCCCGGACCATTTGTCCAGTAGGTCCCATTGAGAAGTCCTCGCATGGAACCTGCCGAAGGGGATGGCCTCGTACGAAGCCACCATTTTCCCCAGGACACGTGTGCAGTGAAACACTGAAACCTTTTTTGGCTTTAATAGGTTCCTGACCAGAGCTATGAGCTCCTGAGCCTTTTCCATCGGAAGAAAAACCTTTTTCTGTTCTGTGTCCAGAATCAGGCCCAAAAAGGTCAGACGCGTTGTAGGAACCAGCTGGGACTTCGGAATATTGAAAATCCAGCCGTGCTGTTGCAACGTCCTCACAGACAGTGACACGCTGTCCAGTAACTTCTCTCGAGATCTCGCCTTTATGAGGAGATCGTCCAAGTATGGGATAATTGTGACACCCTGCTTGCGCAGGAGCACCATCCTTTCCGCCAGTACCTTGGTGAAAATTCTCGGGGCCGTGGAAAGGCCAAACGGCAACGTCTGAAATTGGTAATGACAGTCCTGTACCGCAAATCTCAGGAACGCCTGGTGAGGAAGAAAAATCGGAACATGAAGGTAAGCATCCTTTATGTCCAGGGAAACCATCCAACCCCCCCCCCCCCCCCCTCCCCCCCTCCAGGCTGGCGATGACCGCTCTGAGCGATTCCATCTTGAACTTGAACTTTTTCAAGTACAGGTTCAGGGATTTCAGATTCAAAATGGGTCTGACCGAACCGTCCGGTTTCGGAACCACAAACAGGGTTGAGTAAAACCCCTTTCCTTGCTGGAGAAGAGGAACCTTGACTATCACCTGTTGCAGATACAATTTTTGAATTGCAGTTAACACTAACTCCCTTTCTGACGGAGAAGCTGGCAGAGCCTGTATCCCTGAGAAACAATCTCTATTGCCCATGGATCCACCTGTGAGTGAACCCAGACGTGGCTGAAAAATCGAAGACGTGCCCCCACTTGAGCTGACCCCCCCAGGGAAGCCCCAGCGTCATGCGGTGGATTTTGCAGACCTAGGGGAGGACTTCTGCTCCTGGGAGCTAGCTGTGTGCAGATTTTTTCCCTTGCCTTTACCTCTGGCAAGAAAGGACTATCCCCGTACCTTTTTGTTTTTATTTGAACGAAAGGACTGCATTTGGTAATGAGGTGCCTTCTTTCATTAGAATGGTATCCTTATCTAGGGTCTCAATCTCCGTAGACAAGGAATCTGTCCATGCTGCGACAGCACTACAAACCCAGGCCGATGCCATAGCCGGCCTAACAATAGTACCAGAATGTGTGTAAATGTACTTCATGGTAACTTCCTGCTTACGATCCACAGGATCCTTGAGGGTAGCAGTATCCTGGGAAGGCAGTGCCACCTTCTTGGATAAGCGTGTCAACGCCTTGTCTACTTTAGACGAAGATTCCCATCGTATCCTGTCCTTTTGTGGGAAGGGATACGCCATAAGAATCCTTTTGGGAACTTGTAGTCTCCTGTCTGGAGATTCCCAAGCCTTTTCGCACAATTCGCTTAGCTCAAATGAGGACGGAAAGGTGATCTCAGGCTTTTTCTCTTTATACATGTGTACCCTCGTGTCAGGGACAGGGGGTTCCTCAGTAATATGCAAAACCTCTTTAATAGCAATGGTCATGAAACGAATACCTTTAGCCACTTTTGGCTGTAATTTTGCATCCTCATAGTCGACACTGGAATCTTAATCCGTGTCTGTATCTGTGTCAGTGATCTGGGATAATGTGCGTTTCTGAGACCCAGAAGGTCCCGGTGCCACTGGGACATGCATGGTCTGACTACCTGACTGATCCCTAGCCTCAGTCTTGTCTAATCTCTTATGCAATAAATTTACATTAGCATTCAAGACATTCCACATATCCATCCAGTCCGGTGTCGGCGTTGCCGATGGCGACCTGACATTCATGCACTCCCCCTCCTTCTTAGGCGAGCCTTCATCGTCAAACATGTCGACACACGCGTACCGACACACTCCACACACACAGGGAAACTCTTTTCTGAAGACAGGTTCCCCTTTAGGCCCTTTGGAGAGACAGAGAGAGAGTATGCCAGCACACACCCCAGCACTATATGACCCCGGAGAAAAACACAGACAGTTTACCCAGTAGCGCTGCAGTAATGTATAATCACCAATTATGTGCCCCCCCTCTACTTTAAAACCCTCTTTCACGTGTGTCAAGAATGGGAGAGTCCGGGGAGCTTCCTCTCAGCGGTGCTGTGGAGAGAAAATGGCGCTGGTGAGTGCTGAGGGAGAAGCCCCCCCCCCCGGCGGCGGGCTGGCGGGGGCTCTTTTATAAACATGTACAGTGCCCACCTGTACATGTATATAGGTCATTTTGCCATAGGAGAGGTATTCATTGCTGCCCAGGGCGCCCCCCCCCCCCTGCGCCCTGCACCCTTACAGTGACCGGAGTGTGTGAGGTGTATGGGAGCAATGGTGCACAGCTGCAGTGCTGTGCGTTACCTCAGTGAAGCACCCGAAAGGCTTCTGCCGCTGCAGAGTCTTCTTTCTTCTTTTCTTTCGGCTCTATGAGGAGAACGGCGGCGCGGCTCTGGGATGAACGTCCACTCCCTCTGGAGCTAATGGTGTCCAGTAGCCGAGAAGCAGAGCCTATCATTTACGTAGGTCTGCTCCTCTCTCCTCAGTCCCTCGATGCAGGGAGTCTGTTGCCAGTAGTGCTCCCTGAAAATAGGAAAAAACCTAACAAATATGCTTTCTTAGCAGGAAACTCAGGAGAGCTCCATGCAGTGCACCCATCTCTTCTGGGCACAGTCTAAAAACTGAGGGCTGGAGGAGGGGCATAGAGGGAGGAGCCAGTGCACACCCAGAGTCTAAAGTCTTTCTTAAAGTGCCCATGTCTCCTGCGGAGCCCGTCTATTCCTCATGGTCCTTACGGAGTCCCAGCATCCTCTAGGACGTTAGAGAAAAATGGGAAAACCCACCCATAGTGGATGCGTCTGTATCCAGACTCTCAGAAAAGGTGGGTTTTACCTGTTCCAGGATCTACCGCCTTAAAGGAGCTGGCTGATCGCAAAATTAATACTACGCTCAAATCCATATACATAGCTTCAGGGGCGATACTACGACCTACTATTGCCTGTGCATGGATTTCCAAAGCTATGGTAAAGTGGTCAGGCACGTTACTTTAGGATTTGGATACTATGGATAAAAGTGACGTAGAATTGTTTTTACGTAACATTCAGGATTCTGCAGGATTTATGGTGGAATCCATGAAGGACCTGGGTTCAATGGCTGCAGGAATTTCTTCCATGTCTGTCTCAGCCCGTCGAGGACTGTGGCTGCGCCAGTGGTCTGCCGACGCGGAATCCAGGAGAGGTGTGTAGACCCTACCCTACACAGGTCAGGCTCTCTTTGGGTAAGCGTTGGATGCTTGGATCTCCACGGCTACAGCAGGTAAGTCACCTTTTCTTCCCTCAGCTGCACCTGCTGTGAAGAAACCTTTTCCTGCAGCGGTATCACAGTCCTTTCGTGTTACTAAAACAAGAAAGGCCAAACCGTCCAACACCTTCTTTAGAGGAGGTTGGCCAAAATCCAAGAAACCTGCTGCTGCTGGTTCCCAGGAACAGAAACCTGCTTCTGGTACACCAAAGTCCTCCACATGATGGTGGAAAGCGCGGCCTGAAGATAGGGCCGGTGGGGGGGCGAGACTCATAAATTTCAGTCACATCTGGGTGTCATCCGGCCTGGATCCGTGGGTACTAGATATTGTGTCCCAGGGGTACCGGCTGGAATTTCAAGATCTCCCTCCTCACCGGTTCTTCAAATCAGGCTTGCCAGTTTTGCCGGCAAACAGGGCTACCCTACAGGGAGCCATCCAGAAGCTGGTGGAGGCACAGGTTATCGTACTAGTTCCTCCACAGATGAAAAACAAAGGTTACTATTCTAACCTTTTCGTGGTACAGAAACCGGATGGTTCGTTCAGGTCCATTCTGAACTTTAAATCACTAAACCCTTTCTGAGGGAGTTCAAGTTCAAAATGGAGCCTCTAAGGGCAGTGATATCAGGTCTGGAAGAGGGGGAGTTCCTGGTATCCCTGGATATCAAGGATGCATACCTCCACATTCCGATTTGGCTGCCACATCAAGCTTATCTTCGATTCGCACTGTTGGACTGTCATTTTAAATTCCAAGCCCTGCCATTCGGCCTCTCCACAGCATTGAGGGTATTCACCAAGGTGATGGCGGACATGATGGTTCTCCTCCGCAGACAGGGGGTGAACATAATTCCATATCTGAACAATCTGCTGATAAAGGCATCGTCCAAGGAGAATCTGTTACGGTCCATAGCTCTCACAACCCAGCTTCTCAGGGAACATGGTTGGATCCTGAATGTTCCAAAATCACATTTGGAACCAACCAGGAGGTTGTCCTTTCTGGGAATGATCCTCGACACCGAAGTGCAGAGGGTGTTTATTCCAGACAAAAAAGTGTTGGTGATAAAAACAATGGTCCGGGATGTCCTGAAGCCAACCTGGGTGTCTGTTCATCAGTAAATTCACCTTCTGGGGAAGATGGTGGCCTCTTACGAGGCTCTGCAGTACGGGAGGTTTCACGCTCGGTCCTTCCAACTGGATCTCCTGGACAAGTGGTCGGGATCCCATCTACACATGTACCAGAGAATACATCTGTCGCCAAAGGCCAGGATTTCACTCCTCTGGTGGCTGCAATTGCCTCACCTTCTGGAGGGCCGCAGGTTCGGGATTCAAAACTGGAGCCTTCTAACCACGGATGCAAGTCTCCGGGGCTGGGGCGCAGTCACTCAAGGGGAAACCTTCCAAGGAAGGTGGTCAAGTCTGGAAGCCGGCCTGCCGATAAATATTCTGGAACTAAGAGCCGTCTACAGTGGTCTTCTCCAAGCGGCCCATCTTCTGAAAAATCGGGCCATTCAAGTGCAGTCGGACAATGTAATAACAGTGGCTTACATAAACCGACATGGCGGAATGAAGAGCAGAGCTGCAATGACCAAGGTGACAAGAATCATCTTCTGGGCAGAAAAACAGGCGTTGGCGCTGTCCGCAATCTTCATTCCGGGAGTAGTGTCAAAGTCAAAAATATTACATAGAGAGACCATATAAACTGCACACATATAAGTCGCTATACTTGCAAATATGCGCAGCGAGCACAGCAATATATGGAAACACACGCATTTGCTCGGACATGGCACAGAGATGGATTCGGCACTTGTTTCATACAGTACATGGTTATAATAATGAACAGCACCAGACATCATGGAGATTTAGAATTGGCTAATGAATTAATGTCATGGATGTGTATCATTCGAACCGAACCAGATAAACACATCATGTTTGGTATTGAAGCAAGCAGAATCAGGTGTGGGTTAGTTTGAGGCCTGTTGTGTTGTTGTGGGACATTGCAGCGGATAGATATGATTATATGTATAAAAGCTAAGATCATATTGTTAGAACAATATGATGCTCAAGACAACCTTTTACTGAGTTTTCAGGGCTGAACCTGATTAGCATATACAAAGAGAATGGTGACTCAATACAAAGGAGAAAGAAAGACCCCTCCCCCAGGTACTGGTCAAACAGGAAGGTAGTGGTCAGGTGTGGCCTCAGAGAACAGATGTAATGTAGCTACACTCACACACACACACAGCTACCTAGCACCCAGCAGCATGGCGGCTGAATCCCCAGGACATCCTCCAAACTAAAGGCTAAGTATTGAACCTCACATGGCTAGATAAGGAAACAGATTGCTTTCTGGTTTAAATAGGATATTGTAACTTGGTTGTGTGATTGTTGGGTGTTTGTGGATACTCTGTGAAGTCCGTGATGAATTGGAACAGTATACAATCTGTAGCATAGTATTTGTGGTATTTGCTTGCCTATGGAGATTTAAAATAGATTGTGCTGGTTAGTTATAATATATATATATCCTGTTAATCATAAATACCACCATGCAGTTACGTTTGTGTTAATTACATTGTGATCTGGTCTTGTGATGAATATGCTCTGGTTATTGAGATACTGAAGTTGTTTGGGATGTGAAATTATGAGATGGTTCTAGGAAGTTGGATTACATTGTGAAAGGTGTTTTAGATGGTTTGGAATTGTAAAATCAGAACATATGCATTGTTTTGAGGCTTGGACATTTTGGAAGAAAATGGAGTCTTGTGTTTTCTGCTATGTGATTGTGGTTTAGTATAGAGTGCCATGTGTTTGGACCTGCAAATCTAAAATGGCTGCTGCTGGATGTCTTCCCCTCCCCCTTTCAGGCATGTGGTGCAGTCTTTAGAATTATGGGAGGTTTCTCAAAATGGAGTCTAGCTTCCATCCCATGCTGTATTCAGCATTGACTAACTGCGCAGCGATTGTCTCTCACATGTGTAGTTTTATCTGCAACCATGTTGTCTCTTATTTAATGTTATCATTGTCTTACTGTGAGCCAATTTCTCTCATCTCTCTCCGTCTCTCTCTCTCTCTCTCTCTCTCTCTCTCTCTCTCTCTCTCTCTCTCTCTCTCTCTCTCTCTCTCTCTCTCTCTCTCCTCTTTTCTCTTATATCTCTCATAGTATTATAGTATTGTATTGCATTTAGGTCAGTGTAGTATTGTCTTTTTGTATTTATTGTTTAGTTCTGTGGTTAGGAAGTCTTTGTTATATTGTAGTGTATCATTTGTACTGTTATCCCCTTTTACAAGTATATTAGATATAATACAGTTAATAGGCCTTGGAACCTAAACCAGCATCTGTGTATTTCCTATAGTGTTAAGTGTTCACTTGAGCGTCGGTGACGCTCAAGCAGCTTTGTAGTTAGTCAGGTTACACAAGGTTGCACTTACACCCTGTACTCACATTAAGGTATTCAGTGTATTTCATTGGTATAAGGTTTTATCATAAAGGTATAGTGTTGTGAGCGTCTGCATCGCTGGTGACCTCCTCGTGGTCTCGAGCGTAAGCTACGCCATAGCGAATCATTACCCTAGACATAACCAATAACGTGTCCTGTGATCACTGGGCCGTGAGCGAACGTGACGCTTGAGCGTCTCGCCTACGGCTGAGCGATCGTTACGCAACTAGCGTACCATTACGGTACTTCTTAAGTAAACAGCGTACAGTGTTCTTAGCTTCATAAAGGGTTGTTATAAGGCAAAGGAATTTAGCATTGTCAGTAGACAACTGGGAAGCGGACTTCCTCAGCAGACACTATCTCCATCCAGGGGAGTGGGGTCTCCATCCGGAGGTGTTCAAGGAGGTAACAGATCTTTGGGGCGTACCCCAATTCGACATGATGGCCTCTCGTCTCAACAAGAAGCTTCGGCGGTATTGTTCCAGGTCGAGGGACCCGCAAGCAGCGGTGGTGGACGCCCTAGTGACTCCGTGGGTGTTCCAGTCGGTGTACGTGTTTTCCCCCACTTCCACTCATTCTAAGAATTCTCAAACTCATAAGGAGAACAAGAGTTCATGCAATCCTCATTGCCTCGGACTGGCCTATAAGGGCTTGGTACCCGGATCTACTGCTAGAAGAGCCGAGGCCTCTTCCTCTTAAGGAGGACCTGCTGCAGCAGGGGCTGTTCGCCTATCAAGACTTACCATCGTATTTGGAAAAAAATATGTATCTTTGTGTGAGTCCAAGAAGTTTCCTGCGGTGGAGTTTCAACTGGGACATTTTCTCCTCTTCCTGCAAACAGGCGTGGATATGGGCCTGAGGTAAGGATCCATAAAGGTCCAAATTTCGGTCCTATCCATTTTCTTCCAGAAAGAGTTGGCTGCCCTCCCTGAGGTTCAGACTTTTTTGAAGGGAGTCCTGCACATCCAACCTCCCTTTGTACCGCCTACAGCGCCTTGGGATCTTAACGTGGTGTTACAGTTCCTCCAATCGGACTGGTTTGAGCCTCTACAGGAGGTTGAGGTCAAGTTTCTCACATGGAAGGCTGTCACTTTGTTGGCCTTAGCTTCTGCTAGACGCGTGTTGGAGCTTTGTCATGTAAAAGCCCATACTTGATCTTCCATGAAGACAGAGCTGAGCTTCGGACACATCAGCAGTTCCTTCCGAAGGTTGTTTCGGCATTTCATATCAACCAACCTATTGTGGTGCCAGTTGCGACTGACTCCTCAATTTCATCAAAGTCCTTAGATGTTGTAAGGGCTCTAAAAATCTATGTGAGGAGGACTGCTCGTCACAGAAAATCGGACTCTATTTGTCCTGTATGATCCCAAGAAAATTAGGTGTCCTGCTTCTAAGCAGACAATCTCTCGCTGGATCAGGTTCACTATCCAGCATGCGTATTCTACGGCAGGCTTGCCGTGTCCTACGTCTGTTAAGGCCCACTCTACTAGTAAAGTGGGTTCTTCCTGGGCGGCTGCCCGGGGTTACTCAGCCTTATAACTCTGCCGAGCATCTACTTGGTCGGGGTCGAACACGTTCGCAAAGTTCTACTAGTTCGATACTTTGGCCTCTGAGGACCACAAGTTTGGTCAGTTCGTTCTGCAGGAGTCTACGCGCTCTCCCTCCCGTTCTGGGAGCTTTGGTACATCCCCATTGTACTAATGTGGACCCCAGCATCCTCTAGGACGTAAGAGAAAATAGGATTTTAATTACCTACCGGTAATCCTTTTCTCGTAGTCCGTAGAGGATGCTGGGCACCTGCCCAGCGCTTCATGATCCTGCAGTGGTTATTTAGTTCAGTATTGCTTAGTTCTAGGTTAAGTACTGTTTTGTTACTTGGTAAGTAATCTTGTTCAGCCATTGCTGATGTTTCAAGCTAGTTAGCTTGGTTTGCCTTCTGTGTGAGCTGGTGTGAATCTCGCCACTATCTGTGTGAAATCCTTCTCTCGAAGATGTCCGTCTCCTCGGGCACAGTTTCTAGACTGAGTCTGGTAGGAGGGGCATAGAGGGAGGAGCCAGCCCACACTCTCAAACTCTTAAAGTGCCAGTGGCTCCTAGTGGACCCGTCTATACCCCATGGTACTAATGTGGACCCCAGCATCCTCTACGGACTACGAGAAAAGGATTGATTGGTAGGTAAACAAAATCCTATTTTTACATTTTGTTTATATACATTTTTAAGTGTTAGTATATGTGTCTTTTAGCCTTGGAAACCCAAACTCGATTTAGATTGATTTTGAAACCGTTTTAAATCGATTAAAAATCTATGAAAGACAGCCTTTAGTAAACATACCCCTTAAATTAGCCTTCCTATATAACCCCTTAAAGTAAATTGTGCTTTAAAAAAAAATGAAAAGAAAAAGTAATCTGTGGCAGATGACCTTGCGCTGCCAAGAGATCACAGATTTTTGTTTGTA
Source organism: Pseudophryne corroboree (assembly GCF_028390025.1). Lineage (NCBI taxonomy): Eukaryota > Metazoa > Chordata > Amphibia > Anura > Myobatrachidae > Pseudophryne > Pseudophryne corroboree. The sequence goes on along the minus strand of NC_086444.1, from coordinate 167,629,857 downwards.
CGTAGAATAGAGGCGGTTACTCGTACTTGAGTCACCTGAGTGGGCTTGCTTACCACTACCAGGAATTCCCCCTCTCACCACTTCTAGGGATATCTGCTGTGACTCATCCCACTGTGTAGTGGAGGGGTAACTAGCTGCCACCAGCAGGCTCATACCACCAGCACCTGGATCCACCTATTTCTGGGTATTTGTTGACACACTGTTGCAACAACTAATGGATAGCAAAAAGACAAAAAGAAAACAAAATTCCTGGGCGCTGTCAAAAAAAAAAAGTTACTATAGTGTTTTAGATATCCGATCCGAGACTACAGCTTCACGGCGAGGTCACTGTTAGCCTCAATAAGATCAAAAGTTGATAAATAAATATATATACCGTATTTGCCGGCGTATAAGACGACTGGGCGTATAAGACGACCCCCAACATTTCCACTCAAAATATAGAGTTTGTTATATACTCGCCGTATAAGACTACCCCCTTCCACACACCAAATAAAACGTAAAAGAACATCAGATTTGTGACATACTGTATATTATGACCTGATAAGAGATTTGGATAGGGAGTATTTATCAAGGTATGCATAAGAAGTGGGGAGGGTGCGAGGAGAAAGTTGTAAAATATATAAAAGTATACCCCTGTGTGCATTTAGTGTTACCGGTTTCACATGAGTGCCATTACAGTACCTGTCATTGTCACCATTGTACGGCCACAACGCGACTGCAGCGCCTCCGGACAGTCCCTGCATCTCCCTGTAATTGGCACTAGTGACCCGCCGCGGCCGCACTGGATACCGCGCGATACTGGATGGTATGTAGAATGAGGTGGGCGGGCATTGGGAGGCCACTATGGGCACCGGGCGAGTATCGGAAGGCCACTATGGCAGCTATGTCTATCCCAACTGAAGTGCACCCGGCGTATAAGACGACCCCCCCACTTGGAGGCATGTTTTTCAGGGCAAAAAAGTAGTCTTATACACCAGCAAATACTGTATATATATATATATATATATATATATATATATATATGTATGTATATGTGTGTGTATGTATATATATATATATATATATATATATATATATATATATATATATATATAAAGCGCTGTCCAGATCAGATTATATTTAAAAAACACAAAACAACACATTACATAAATATAAATCCTCACGGCCGGTGTATATACTATTAACCTGGTTTAGAAAACCTATTAAAATTCTCACAGCCTCTCTGGAGTTAATAAGCTCCTCCTGGATAGTGCAGGCTAATTCCCACTGGTTTCTCACTATGGACCAGTCTGCACTGAGTAGCTGGCAGAGGGTTTCAGCTTATACCCCTTTCACATCGCCAATGCCTGATCCCACCCGGGAATTGGAAACGGGTCGTTCCTGGGTGGTATCTGGCATTGGACGCAGTTGCTGGCTTCCCTGACCCGTCAATATGCTGGGCTAGTTGCCATAGCAGCGGGAGGCAGAGCAGGCAGCTGGGATGGAGGGGGCGCTGGGAGATGAGCTAATTTCTGCGTCGCCTCTCCCTGTTGTAGTGATCGCTGCCATTGACCCGGTATTCAACCCGGGAATAACACTGCTTTATTCCCGGGTTGAATTGTCGGGTCAGGCGACCCGGGATTTCAGCTTATGGCGCTTTCACACCGCACGCTGACCTGTGTGTATTGCCGGGTGGATACTGAGTTATTTGCGCGGTGTGAAAGGGGTATTGAAGACACTGGGCTCAACTCTGAGCAACCATATAATGGATTAGTCCAGAGATTCTCAAACGCGATTCTCAAGGCACCCCAACAGTCCAGGTTTTAGGTACTTCCATGGCTGAGTACACATGGTTAAATCAAGTTGACTGAGGTAGTAATTAAGTTCCATCACCTGTGGCAAAGCATGTATAAACTTAAAACCTGGACCATTGGGGTGCCTTGAGGACTGCAACCTCTGGATTAGTCACAGGATATAAGTAGATGCGGGCATCTTGAGGCAGGATGTTTATTCTTCAAATGTCTTTAAATAGACGATATCCTCAGTCATAGGTAACAAGGATTCACACAGCATGCAGATATTCTTCAGAAGTAAAATCCTCTCTGGATAGTCTGAGATTACCTATTCGCTACAGAGCCACATTAACGCTTTATGTAGTAAGAGGACACAATTCAGCAGGTTGCAGTGCTGTCCATATAACCCTGACTAGTACAGACAGCAGGAGGCTATCACCCAAAATGTAAATACAGCTTACATGTCACAGGAACCGGTCATGTGTGTCAGCTTGCGAGCAGGACCTTCCAACCTCTGTCTCTTATTACCCAGTTTGTTCTATCACCATTTCCAATTGTAAAGTGCAGTTGGAATATAAGAAACTGTTAATAAATACATGTGCATTCCTTGTTTGATAGATACAACACCCAATCCAAACCATGTTGATGTGGGCACTATCTGATTTAACACATAACTGTCTCTTTCCTTAACACATCCTTAGAAAACTCTAACTTAGAAAACCTGGAGTGCATTAAATCTAAAAAATAGTTGGTTAATTAAAACGAAACCTTTTGCTATGGCAAGGATAATTAATATCCCTTTCACACTGTCAATGCCGGATCCCACCCGGGAATTGGAAACGGGTCATTCCCAGGTGGGATCCGGCATTGCCCGCTGCTGCAGGCTTCCCTGACCCGGCAATATGCCGGGCGTGTTGCCATAGCAGCAGGGGGGGAGGGGTGGAGGTGGAGGCGGCGCTGGTAGATGAGATCATCTACGCGCCGCCTCTCCATGCTGTAGTAAACTGGTCCCGGGTTGCATCGATCCGGGAGCCCGTTTACGCAGCCACTGACCCGGTATTCAACCCGGGTATAACACTGCTTTATTCCCGGGTTGAATTGCTGGGTCGGGCGACCTGGGATTTCAGCTATGCCCCTTTCACACCGCACGCTGACCCGTGCCAGGTCGATACCGGGTTATTTGTGCGGTGTGAAAGGGTAACATATCACTTATGTCACAAAACAAGGCAATTCCCAAAAATATCAATTCCTTATGCTGTAAAATGAAAATACCTTTAGAAATACATTTATATAATTGCACAGTCCATACATTTAAACTTGCATTTCTGCTCTTTACAACGCAACTTTGGACCCAAGCGCTCATGGCTACAGTAACTGCTGTGCCTCAAACGAATACATTTACATTTCCCTGATGCAGCGTGCAGAGGGTTAACACACCTAGCATTACAGCTGGCAGACTTAGTTTGGCGCTGCTGTGCTTGCTTGAAAAAACAAACAAACACTTTTCTCTGACGTCCTAAGTGGATGCTGGGGACTCCGTCAGGACCATGGGGATTAGCGGCTCCGCAGGAGACAGGGCACAAAACTAAAGCTTTAGGATCAGGTGGTGTGTACTGGCTCCTCCCCCTATGACCCTCCTCCAAGCCTCAGTTAGGTTTTTGTGCCCGTCCGAGCAGGGTGCAATCTAGGTGGCTCTCTTAAGGAGCTGCTTAGAAAAAGTTTTTAGGTTTCTTATTTTCAGTGAGTCCTGCTGGCAACAGGCTCACTGCATTGAGGGACTTAGGGGAGAGAAGTTCAACTCACCTGCGTGCAGGATGGATTGGCTTCTTAGGCTACTGGACACCATTAGCTCCAGAGGGAGTCGGAACACAGGTCTCACCCTGGGGTTCGTCCCGGAGCCGCGCAGCCGACCCCCCTTGCAGATGCTGAAGATTGAAGGTCCAGAAACCGGCGGCAGAAGGCTTTTCAGTCTTCATGAAGGTAGCGCACAGCACTGCAGCTGTGCGCCATTGTTGTCACACACTTCACACCAACGGTCACGGAGGGTGCAGGGCGTTGCTGGGGGCGCCCTGGGCAGCAATGTATAATACCTTATTCTGGCTAAAAATACATCACATATAGCCCCTGGAGGCTATATGGATGTATTTAACCCCTGCCAGGTCTCAGAAAAACGGGAGAAGAAGCCCGCCGAAAAGGGGGCGGGGCCTATTCTCCTCAGCACACAGCGCCATTTTCCCTCACAGAAATGCTGGTGGGAAGGCTCCCAGGCTCCTCCCCTGCACTGCACTACAGAAACAGGGTTAAAACAGAGAGGGGGGGCACTTATTTGGCGATATGTATATATATATATATATTAAAATGCTATAAGGGAAAAACACTTAAATAAAGGTTGTCCCTGTATAATATAGCGTTTTTGGTGTGTGCTGGCAAACTCTCCCTCTGTCTCCCCAAAGGGTTAGTGGGGTCCTGTCCTCTATCAGAGCATTCCCTGTGTGTGTGCTGTGTGTCGGTACTTGTGTGTCGACATGTATGAGGACGATGTTGGTGAGGAGGCGGAGCAATTGCCGGTAATGGTGATGTCACTCTCTAGGGAGTCGACACCGGAATGGATGGCTTATTTAAGGAATTACGTGATAATGTCAACACGCTGCAAGGTCGGTTGACGACATGAGACGGCCGGCAAACCAATTAGTACCTGTCCAGGCGTCTAAAACACCGTCAGGGGCGTTAAAACGTCCCTTTTACCTCAGTCGGTCGACACGGACACTGACTCCAGTGTCGACGGTGAAGAAACAAACGTATTTTCCTTTAGGGCCACACGTTACTTGTTAAGGGCAATGAAGGAGATGTTACATATTTCTGATACTACAAGTACCACAAAAAAGGGTATTATGTGGAGTGTGAAAAAACTACATGTGGTTTTTCCTGAATCAGAAAAATTAAATGAAGTGTGTGATGATGCGTGGGTTTCCCCCGATAGAAAATTATTGGCGGTATACCCTTTCCCGCCAGAAGTTATGGCGCGTTGGGAAACACACCTTAGGGTGGATAAGGCGCTCACACGCTTATAAAAACAAGTGGCGTTACCGTCTCCAGATACGGACGCCCTCAAGGAGCCAACTGATAGGAGGTTGGAAAATATCCTAAAAGTATATACACACATACTGGTGTTATACTGCGACCAGCGATCGCCTCAGCCTGGATGGGCAGCGCTGGGGTGGCTTGGTCGGATTCCCTGACTGGAAATATTGATACCCTTGACAGGGACAGTATTTTATTGACTATAGAGCATTTAAAAGATGCATTTCTATATATGCGAAACTCTGGCATCAAGAGTAAGTGCGATGTCCATATCTGCCAGACGATGTTTATGGACACGACAGTGGTCAGGTGATGCAGATTCCAAACGGCACATGGAAGTATTGCCGTATAAAGGGGAGGAGTTATTTGGGGTCGGTCCATCGGACCTGGTGGCCACGGCAACAGCTAGAAAATCCACCTTTTTTTACCCCAAGTCACATCTCAGCAGAAAAAGACATAGTCTTTTCAGCCTCAGTCCTTTCGTCCCCATAATATCTGCCCAGGGATAGAGGTAAGGGAAGAAGACTGCAGCAGGCAGCCCATTCCCAGGAACAGAAGCCTTCCACCGCTTCTGCCAAGTAATCAGCATGACGCTGGGGCCGTAAAAACAGGTGCGGTGGGGGGTCGTCTCAAGAGTTTCAGCACGCAGTGGGCTCACTCGCAAGTGGACCCCTGGATCCTACAAGTAGTATCCCAGGGGTACAGATTGGAAATTCGAGACGTCTCCCCCTCGCAGGTTCCTGAAGTTTGCTTTACCAACGTCTACCTCCGACAGGGAGGCAGTATTGGAAACAACTCACAAGCTGTATTCCCAGCAGGTGATAATCAAAGTACCCCTCCTACAACAAGTAAAGGGGTATTATTCCACACTATATTGTGGTACTGAAGCCAGACGGCTCGGTGAGACCTATTCTAAATGGAGTCACTCAGAGCAGTGATAGCGAACCAGGAAGAAGGGGACTATATGGTGTCCCTGGACATCAAGGATGCTTACCTCCATGTCCAAATTTGCCCTTCTCACAAAGGGTACCTCAGGTTCGTGGTACAAAACTGTCACTATCAGTTTCAGACGCTGCCGTTTGGATTGTCCACGGCACCCCGGGTCTTTACCAAGGTAATGGCCGAAATGATGTTTCTTCTTCAAAGAAAAGGCGTCTTAATTATCCCTTACTTGGACGATCTCCTGATAAGGGCAAGGTCCAGAGAACAGTTGGAGGTCTGAGTAGCACTATCTCAAGTAGTTCTACGACAGCACGGGTGGATTCTAAATATTCCAAAATCGCAGCTGTCTCCGACGACACGTCTGCTGTCCCTAGGGATGATTCTGGACACAGTCCAGAAAAAGGTGTTTCTCCCGGAGGAGAAAGCCAGGGAGTTATCCGAGCTAGTCAGGAACCTCCAAAAACCAGGAAAAGTGTCAGTGCATCATTGCACAAGGGTCCTGGGAAAATTGGTGGCTTCTTACAAAGCGATTCCATTCGGCAGATTTCACGCAAGAACTTTTCAGTGGAATCTGCTGGACAAATGGTCCGGATCGCATCTTCAGATGCATCAGCGGATAACCCTGTCTCCAAGGACAAGGGTGTCTCTTCTGTGGTGGCTGCAGAGTGCTCATCTACTAAAGGGCCACAGTTATGCATTCAGGACTGGGTCCTGGTGACCATGGATTCCAGCTTGAAAGGCTGGGGAACAGTCACACAGGGAAAAAATTTCCAGGGAGTGTGATCAAGTCTGGGGACTTATCTCCGCATAAATATACAGGAGCTAAGAGCAATTTACAATGCTCTAAGCTTAGCAAGACCTCTGCTTCAAGGTCAGCCGGTATTGATCCAGTGGGACAACATCACGGCAGTCGCCCACGTTAACAGACAGGGCGGCACAAGAAGCAGGAGGACAATGGCAGAAACTGCAAGGATTCTTCGCTGGGCGGAAAATCATGTGATAGCACTGTCAGCAGTTTTCTTTCCGGGAGTGGACAACTAGGAAGCAGACTTCCTCAGCAAGACCTCCACCCGGGAGAGTGGGGACTTCATCGAGAAGTTTTTTCCACATGATTGTGCACCGTTGGGAAAGACCAAAGGTGGACATGATGACGTCCCGCCTGAACAAAAAGCTGGACAGGTATTGCGCCAGGTCAAGAGACCCTCAGGCAATAGCTGTGGACGTTCTGGTAACACCAGGGGTGTACCAGTCGGTGTATGTGTTCCCTCCTCTGCTTCTCATACCAAAGGTACTGAGAATTATAAGACGTAGAGGAGTAAGAACTATACTCGTGGCTCCGGATGGGCCAAGAAGGACTTGGTACCCGGAACTTCAAGAGATGCTCACAGAGGACTCAGGGCCTCTGCCGATAAGAAGGGACTTGTTTCAGCAAGTACCATGTCTGTTTCAAGACTTACCGCGGCTGCGTTTGACGGCATGGCGGTTGAACGCCGGATCCTAAGGGAAAAAGGCATTCCGGAAGAGGTCATTCCTACCCTGGTCAAAGCCAGGAAGGAGGTGACCGCACAACATTATCACCACATGTGGCGAAAATATGTTGCGTGGTGTGAGGCCAGGAAGGCCCCACGAAGAAATTTCAACTCGGTCGATTCCTGCATTTCCTGCAAACAGGAATGTCTATGGGCCTCAAATTGGGGTCCATTAAGGTTCAAATTTCGGCCCTGTCGATTTTCTTCCAGAAAGAATTGGCTTCAGTTCCTGAAGTCCAGAAATTTGACAAGGGAGTACTGCATATACAACCCCCTTTTGTGCCTCCAGTGGCACTGTGGGATCTCAACGTAGTCCTGGGATTCCTCAAATCACGTTGGTTTAAACCGCTCAAATCTGTGGATTTGAAATATCTCACATGGAAAGTGACCATGATGTTGGCCCTGGCCTCGGCCAGGCGAGTGTCAGAATTGGCGGCTTTGTCTCACAAAAGCCCATATCTGATTGTCCATTCGGACAGGGCAGAGCTGCGGACTCGTCCCCAGTTTCTCCCTAAGTTGGTGTCAGCGTTTCATCTGAACCAGCTTATTGTGGTACCTGCGGCTATTAGAGACTTGGAGGACTCCAAGTTGCTAGATGTTGTCAGGGCCCTGAAAATATAGATTTCCATGACGGCTGGAGTCAGGAAAACTGACTTACTGTTATCCTGTATGCACCCAAAAAACTGGGTGCTCTTGCTTCTAAGCAGACGATTGCTAGTTGAATGTGTAGTACAATTCAGCTTGCACATTCTGTGGCAGGACTGCCACAGCCAAAATATATATAAATGCCCATTCCACAAGGAAGGTGGGCTCATCTTGGGCGACTGCCCGAGGGGTCTCGGCTTTACAACTTTGCCGAGCTGCTACTTGGTCAGGAGCAAATACGTTTGTAAAATTCTACAAATTTGATACCCTGGCTGAGGAGGACCTGGAGTTCTCTCACTCGGTGCTGCAGAGTCATCCGCACTCTCCCGCCCGTTTGGGAGCTTTGGTATAATCCCCATGGTCCTGACGGAGTCCCCAGCATCCACTTAGGACGTCAGAGAAAATAAGATTTTACTTACCGATAAATCTATTTCTCGTAGTCCGTAGTGGATGCTGGGCGCCCATCCCAAGTGCGGATTGTCTGCAATACTTGTACATAGTTGTTGTTACAAAAAAATCGGGTTGTTATTGTTGTGAGCCGTCTGTTCAGAGGCTCCTACGTTTGTCATACTGTTAACTGGGTTCAGATCACAAGTTATACGGTGTGATTGGTGTGGCTGGTATGAGTCTTACCCGGGATTCAATATCCTTCCTTATTGTGTACGCTCGTCCGGGCACAGTATCCTAACTGAGGCTTGGAGGAGGGTCATAGGGGGAGGAGCCAGTACACACCACCTGATCCTAAAGCTTTAGTTTGGTGCCCTGTCTCCTGCGGAGCCGCTAATCCCCATGGTCCTGACGGAGTCCCCAGCATCCACTACGGACTACGAGAAATAGATTTATCGGTAAGTAAAATCTTATTATTTACATGCAGCATAGCACCAATAGTACATTATGAACATGGCCCCGCAGCACAGGAGATCAACCCCTCAGTGACACAGCTGCCATCTTTAGCTGCATGTGACGGGTATTCCCGCCCCACAAAAAAAAAAAATTCTCTGTAAAATGATTTCCTTTTTAGTGACATTTTTTAAATCCAGCACCTTGTTCTACAGTCTATTGTGCAGTAGCGGGCGATAAAGTTTCATGGTTTGTGTTACTGCACTTGTACCAGCATGAATGCTTGATGATGACTCTTATGGTGGTGTATGTGCAACTTATGTCTCTGCCTCAAGTGAAATAGAGGTTGTATCTGTGCATCTTGCTTAATTAGTTGCTTGCAAGTACTTTAATATTTTTTAAATGTTTATTGCAGGCAGTGTTCATTTTTTTATTTTGTTAAGCATGAAAGAAAGAGTCTCTATGCAAAATAAGGCTATGACTTTATTTCGGTTTCCACGATATCAAAACCCTTGTGTGCCTTTTTATGATGGGACTTTCCCCAACCACTCTCCACACGGCTGAAGCGGAGCGGAATGCCGTTTCAAACAGAATCAAATCTAGTTATTAGTGTTTTACTCAGCATTTGGGTCAGGCTGGGATTTAGAGCAATTAGTATGGCTCGGAGGTTTTTGTTAGTGGTGGTGGGTGTGGAGTTGGTTTAGTTTTTCCATACCCTATGTGAAATGTTGACTCGAGGCCTTATGACTTTATTTAAAAATTAGACTGTTTTTGCAGCAGTACATAGGATTCCACAGGGAACATCTGGGGTGTAGTGGGTTGTAAATGACAGACAGCTAAACTGAAAAGCATACCACCTTTCACCAACATTATTTTTATTATACATTGAGTAGCTGGTACTGTGCCTCGGTACACAGCTGGATCAGCAGGGCGAACACGGGGTATGAGGTGGTGGTGGGGAGTCAGGCAGGTGGAGTGTAATACAGTCAGTGACGTGCGGTGAGGTGATTTCCTGTCATACTAACGTTTGTGCCAGAGTTTTGGCTGTATAAAGTATAGGAAAAATACAAAAAATATGTTTGAAATATGTTATTTGCATTATTCTAATAATTTTTATAGCCAAAACTCTGGAGTAAAAAGTCTGTGGCAGGGGAGGCAGTGCCTCACCTGCCTTACTTTTACACTCATCTCTGATTAAAACGAACCAAATTTCCAGGAGTTTATACTACTGCACCTGTGTATAATGCCCAGATTTACTCTTTGGCTCATATATTGCATGGAAATCTGTCTCTGGTGATAGCCAGTGGCTCCTGAGCCATTTAGCTCACCGCACGTCCCTGAATACAGTGTATACTGTGTGACAGTCTCTCACCTTCCATACAGTAAGCCTGTTACATACTTTGCCTTAAAATAGTATATTTTCAGCATTGTTATATTCTGCTTCTCTGTGTACATCAGCATGGGTTCTGGTCAGGATACCGGCAGTCAAAATCCCGACGCCAAAATCCCGACACAGCTCAGAATTTCAGCGTCTGCATCCCGACTGGGATCGGGTTCCTGATTGAGACACTGCCGGACCGCCAGAGAGGTAAGCCGCTGTGGTGATAGATTAGGTATAGGATCCCAACCCCATCAGCACACATCACATTATTCTAGGTACTTTCATTTGTGTATTTTTGGTTGCTTATTTTTTCTTTTGACTATAGATTTATATTAATGTTGTTTTCTTTCTATATTTCTTTCTTTTATCAAGGTCCGATTGAATTTGAGGAATGCAACACGGCCATTGCAGTAGAAGGTGGGTTCTTGTACTTTGTGCCTGGGATTTGTTTCCCTGTAATGGAGTAGACTAGCATACAATATTGTTTCATATGCAATCTGCCTAATATAGTTTTTATTTTTTGCAGGGGTAAAGCAGAAGAAAAGGAAGACATTTGGTCTTCCAACAATTATCAAGAAGGAGAAGGATACAGAATCTGTGTAAGTCATTGTGTAGCTATTTAGATGTGTAACATTAGTAAGTCCATTGTAACTGGTTTTTGATCTGTGCAAAATAGTGTACGATATATGCAGGTCCCTCAGGCCAGGTACCTACTGGTATAAATACAATGTCACTTTAAGCATCTGTGTAAGCCATTGTTTCCCAACCTCAGCCCTCAAGACACACTAACAGTCCAGGTTATAGTGATATAAACGATTGGGGACAGATCTTGAAATAAAAATAACTTGACGTACTAATTAAGTCACCTGTGTTCAAGTGTGATATCCTTAAAACCCGTACTGTGAGTGGGGAATTCAGTTAGCTCTAATTTACCAGGTGTAAAAAAGGGTGGTAACCCCAGAACTTTAATGCCTAGGGCTATTTAATTAGAGCCATAGTATCCAGGAAAAGTTCCCAGACCTACATGGTGGCGGCTCCCAAAAACAGGCTATTTATCATGGATTTCTTTTTGTACCTCAGTCTAAAAAAAAAACCCAAATCCTCGTTAACTGCAGTCTGCGGGCTGCCTCCAAGGCTAAATGAATAGCCCCGCTACTTCAATTAGCCCACAGTAAATTGCTTCAGCTAATTAAATTTCCCTCTCAGTTTGCCTGGTTGGGAACACCTATTGCAAGCGAATGCCACCCGTTTGATGTGCAGTTGTTTACTTGTTCTTTTAGTGTCTTTCGAGAGATCAGGTGAGGCATACAGAATGCTTGTACAGTGTCATCATAGGTTGGCATGGGGTTATTTTATTCAGACACCAAGTCATACATTACACTAGCCTTAGTAATTCTTATCAGAACTTGTGTGAACCAAATTTCTTGGTACACAAAGGGGTATATGCAATTGCGGTCGAATTCCCGAAATTGTCGAATTTCGGGTATTTTTCGCCAAAAAAAAATAATTCGTCAATGCAATTCAGTGCTTTCCGTCAAAAAAACGGACTTTCAAAATTCAACTTTTTGAAATTCGACTTTTTGCAAATTCGACTTTTCTGCAATGATACAAGTGCTGCAATTCGACAAAAGCATGTTCAATTCAAGTTTGGAAATTCGACAGCAGTGCTTTTAGACAGCAAATTCGTCATTTTCAATCTGCCACACTTTGGAGGGTGAAACCAATAAAAAAAATTTAAAACATGTTTTTTTTGTGTTTTTTTTTTCGTGGTAATATCAGATCTATTTATATTAGAAGGGATTAGGTACTTGGTTTGTCTTTTTGGGAGGCACAAGTATTATTTATATATTTTTTAAAATAATATATATATTTTTTTATTATTTTTTTTTTTTATAGATGGAATGGTGAAATCCCTGAAAAAAATGGCGTGGGGTCCCCCCTCCAAAGCATAACCAGCCTCGGGCTCTTCGAGCTGGTCCTGGTTCTAAAAATGCGGGGAAAAAATTGACAGGGGATCCCCCGTATTTTTAAAACCAGCACCGGGCTCTGCGCCTGGTGCTGGTGCAAAAAATACGGGGGACAAAACGAGTAGGGGTCCCCCGTATTTTTTACACCAGCATCGGGCTCCACTAGCTGGACAGATAATGCCACAGCCGGGGGTCACTTTTATACAGCGCCCTGCGGCCGTGGCATTAAATATCCAACTAGTTACCCCTGGCCGGGGTACCCTGGGGGAGTGGGGACCCCTTCAATCAAGGGGTCCCCCCCCCCCCAGCCACCCAAGGGCCAGGGGTGAAGCCCGAGGCTGTCCCCCCCCCATCCAAGGGCTGCGGATGGGAGGCTGATAGCCTTGGTAAAATGTCAAGAATATTGTTTTTTTCCAGAAGAACTACAAGTCCCAGCAAGCCTCCCCCGCAAGCTGGTACTTGGAGAACCACAAGTACCAGCATGCGGGAGAAAAACGGGCCCGCTGGTACCTGTAGTTCTACTGGGAAAAAAAATACCCAAATAAAAACAGGACACACACACCGTGACAGTAAAACTTTATTTCATACGTCGACACACACATACTTACCTATGTTCACACGCCGACATCGGTCCTCTTCTCCAAGTAGAATCCACGGATACCTGAAAAGAAAAGATCAATATACTCACCTCAGCCAGGGTCCAGAGATAAATCCACGTACTTGTTAAAAAAAACAAACCGGACACCCGTACCATGCCGGACTGAAAGGGGTCCCATGCTTACACATGGGACCCCTTACCCCGAATGCAGAGAGACCTCTCAGAGTGACAGCTGTCACAGAAAGGTCTCTAAAGCCAATCAGGAAGCGCAACTTCGTTGCGCTCACCTGATTGGCTGTGCGCTGTCTGAACTCAGACAGCGCATCGCACAGCTCCGTCCATTACTTTCAATGGTGGGAACTTAGCGGCTAGCGGTGAGGTCACCCGCCGGTCAGCGGCTGACCGCGTGTAACCCCCGCAGACGGCAAAGTTCTCACCATTGAAAGTAATGGAGAGGCTTTGCGATGCGCTGTCTGACAGCTCAGACAGCGCACAGCCAATCAGGTGAGCGCCACGGAAGTAGCGCTTCCTGATTGGCTGAAGGGACTTCAGTGACAGGAGTCACGTGGTGTCCCGGCATTCGGGGAAAGGGGTCTGATGTGAAAGCATGGGACCCCTTTCAGTCCGGTGGTACGAGTGTTCGGTTTTTTTTTGAACAAGTACGTGGATGTATCTCTGGACGTGGATGTACCTCTGGACGCTGGAAGGTGAGTATAATTTTTTTCACAGGTACCCTCGGATCGTCGGAGACCGTGGCAGTCGGCGTGTCAACATAGGTAAGTATGTGTGTGTCGGCAGTGTGTAATAAAGTTTTACTGTCACTGTGTCTGTGTACTGTTTTTATTTGGGTATTTTTTTTCCAGTAGAACTACAGGTACCAGCGGGCCCGTTTTTCTCCTGCATGCTGGTACTTGTGGTTCTCCAAGTACCAGCTTGCGGGGGAGGCTTGCTGGGACTTGTAGTACTGCTGGAAAAAACAATATTATTGTCATTTTTCTCAAGGCTATCAGCCTCCCATCCGCAGCCATTGGATGGGGGGGACAGCCTCGGGCTTCACCCCTGGCCCTTGGGTGGCTGGGGGGGGACCCCTTGATTGAAGGGGTCCCCACTCCCCCAGGGTACCCCGGCCAGGGGTGACTAGTTGGATATTTAATGACACGGCCGCAGGGCACTGTATAAAAGTGACCCCCGGCTGTGGCATTATCTGTCCAGCTAGTGGAGCCCGATGCTGGTGTAAAAAATACGGGGGACCCCTACTCTTTTTGTCCCCCGTATTTTTTGCACCAGCACCAGGCGCAGAGCCCGGTGCTGGTTTTAAAAATACGGGGGATCCCTGCCCAATTTCCCCCCCGCATTTTTAGAACCAGGACCAGCTCGAAGAGCCTGAGGCTGGTTATGCTTTGAAGGGGGGACCCCACGCCATTTTTTTTACGGGTTTTTCCCGTTTTTTCAAATCGCGGCAAAGTCCGGCAAATCGGCCGTTTTTCGCCCGCGGGACTGTCGAATCCGTTTTTCATTGAATATGGTGAATTCCGGCAGCCACCTGCCGGAATTCACCTGTCGAATTGTGTCGAATTAAAAAACGGCGATAATTTGCCGCGATTCGCCGTGAATTGCATATATCCCAAAGTATCTTACTACTGATTTATGGGAGTTTGAGAAATATTTTGTGTTGTGATTGAGTATTTTATATATATATATATATATATATATATATATATATATATATATATATTTTTTTTTTTTTTTTTTGTTTTTTTTGTTCCCCTACTCAGATAATGACACATATATATGTATATTATATATCTATATAATATATCTATGTATACACATAATATATATGTCATTATCTCAGTAGCATATGCAAAAATGTTGGATTTTGGATATTGGATACTCAACCTATGTATGTATGTATATACTGTATGTATGTGTATATATATTTATATATACCACAGTACATATCATTGACACCATCCATATTTTCTTCTTACAGGGAGAATGCTGATGCTAGTTCTGGTGTAAGTGCTTCTTTGAATTGATTTTCTTTCCAGCACACTGCTTCATATGTATATCACGGTCACCAGCACCATTCGTGCATATGTAATTGGTGGAAATTGAAGCTATTGCACATGATCAGATAACCTGCTCCTATGCACACCCAGCCCAGTTAGATGCATGTAAAGTGGGGTCATCCGCCGTCCAGCAGTAGGGAATAGCATGAAAAATGTTAGCTCATGAGACTAAAGAAAATCTAGTTCAGATTCTGAAGACATTTTTTATATTGAATATATTTTTGTACAGTTAGGTAATTTGTCCTCAGCCAAGCTTACTTTTAATCACATGGTTTAAAGGAAGCTGCAGCTAAAATACACGTCACACCTTTGTAAAAATTACACACATATAGTTAATATTCACATTCACAAATGTTTATGCCGTTAGTCAGCAGATGGCTACAGGCAATTTTTCATTGTTCAAAATAAATGACCTTAAATAAGGAAATAGTGATGTAGACTGTAGGACCAGGTGGGGGAGGGGGATGCTCTGGGACAGTTTCATTAGAATTGAATGCACATAATAAATCGTGTGATCCTGTGGTGTAGTGGCTTTTTGGCTCTAGGTCAGGCTTACTGCAATATTATCCATTTATGTGTATGTATTAGAGGCTGGAGATGGTTTATGCAAGAGATGTTTTTAGAGTAAAAATAATCCGATTTCTCCCCAAATTCATCAGATTCTGACCAGAATCTCGGCTTTTGTCTAAGCGTTGGTAATGTTTTTGTGGCATCCAGCGGCTCTGCAGCTGCTATAAGATATAAGTCCAGCATGTATTACCAGTGGCTTTCATCACAGTGGTTTCCTACATGGAGCAGATAGGAGGAAGTAGTACATAAACTGCAACGTCTAGTAATAATGTGTCCCATACATCGTTCAGTAACCTGAAAAAAAGGGACTTCTTCGTTAAAGTGTTATTCACATTGTACAGAGTTTTTTTAAATGTGACGTAGCTATTTGAAGACCCTTTATTGCAGTTTGCATGGGGTATTATTCTAAAGTTTGCCCCAAAAAGCAGATTTGAACATGGATACATTTTCAGGTATATTATTTTGATAGATTTAATTGACGACACAATTCTCCACCATTGTCAGCACAGAAGTGATTATGCTTAGAAACTGCAGTGCTTTGGACACTGGAACATTTCTGGTAATAAAATGAAGATGTCCGGTTGTAACTAACCAAAAACAAATTCCCCTAACCATCTTCCTGCTGTAGTTAAAGCTCTTTCATGAACCCACCTTTCAGTGTTATTTTGGCAGGAACATGATAAGATCATCAAACTGAACGGACATCCTGTTTTATTTCTAATAGAAATCTAAAAATAAGTGGTTCTACTAAATTATGTTAAAATAGCATTGGTAATTACCATTGATATCTGATATCAGAATATAAAATGTAAAATGCCTACTTTTCCAGTGGCATTACGCTAAAACGCTTGTGGCAATGCTTGGGAAATTTGTGTTGGCGTGGGGAGGTAACCAGCTTTTGTGTTTGGGGGAATAGACCAATGCAGCAAATGCTTTCACCCACAAGCACAATTACTAATGGTTATAGGGATAATTGGTTCCATTTCTATACCCCTTTTACTAACACTGAAAGTATATCAAGGCGCCTTGGCTTAAGTGTTCTTTGGAAAAATGAAAGCTCTCATTTACTGCAGACACTGGATTCTGTTCCAGTATTAAACACATGCCCTTATTTATCAATAAGTGATACATTTCACTGTGAGTGATAAATTGCAACCAGCGAATCAGCTCCTAACTTCTATGTCACAGGCTGGGTTTGAAAAATGACAGGAACAGATTGGCTGGTGCAATTTATCACTCACCGTGAAATCTTTTACTCATTGATAAATAAGGGCATGTGTTTAATGCCTTTAATGCATCATAAAGTTATACTTGCCTTATATTACCATCAGTCCCAACTCTCATGCACCCATTAGACCAGTCTTTTTCAACCAGTGTGCCGTGGCACACTAGTGTGCCGCGACCAGTTGCAAGGTGTGCCGCGGAGCCAGAGCAGCTTCCTGCACCTTCAGAGTGAACTGTTGGCCCGGGCTCTTCTTAGAGGATCAGTCGTGCTCTGGCCGTGACGTATGCCTTGAAGACGCGGCGGTATGATATCATAGGTCACGGCCGCCGCGTCTCACCACCCAGCCAGCCCACCCGCCTGCATAGACATCTTCCGGTTCCTGCCTGCATACACAGCTTTCCTTGCCCACCCACATCCACACCTGCCCGACCGCCCGCTGTTCAGTGTTCACAGCACTCCACTATGAACAATCCCCTCCACTGAGGGACAGGGAGGAGGACAGCTGACCGGTAGTGGCTAATAGTTGTTATTTTTTTTCTCTTGTGGGGAACAATAGGATTTACCGTATGTGGGGAGAATATGGATTTATGGGGGGAACTATGTGAATAATTCATGTGGGGAGCAATGTGATTGTTTTTTTCTGTGTAGGCCAATGTATGTGTGGATTTTTTTTTTACTGCGAGGGCCAATGTGTGTTTTCTGTTTTTTTCTGTTGGGAACTGATGTTGCGCCTTGGCAATTTTAAAATATTGTTCAGTGTGCCGCAAGTAAAAAAGGTTGAAATTCACTGCATTAGACTATAATTTAATGAGACTGCATATGTCACACCGGGTGGTCTTCAGTATGCCGAATGTCGGGATCCCGGCGCACAGTATACCGGCGCCGGGATCCCGACACCCGGCATACCGACAGCTATTCTCCCTCGTGGGGGTCCACGACCCCTATGGAGGGAGAATAATGCGCGCCACCGTGCCCGCAGCGAGCCCGCAAGGGGCTCCTTTGCGCTCGCCACACTGTCGGTATGCCGGCGGTCAGGCTCCCGGCATACCATACTACACCCGTTACACCTCCCCCAGACATTTTATTATCCGAGTACTAGCTACACCCTGCTCTCTGTATTCCAAGGAGCTGTAGTTTAACTCGAAGCCATCACATTACTAATGAAGTGTGGATTCTCCATAGCTGCAAGGTTAAATCAGTGAAGCAGCTCCTAATTTGGGTTGACTTACAATGTTTACTTTCTGACTTGCTTGTTTTGGTGCTTATGGTTAATAATTTATGAGGCACATTGAACTGGAAGCATGTCATTCAGTGAGTATTGAGTGTTGTTCAAATGTGTGTTGTTTAAATCCGGCTTTCCGTGCCATCCTGTATTTGTGACACAGCTCCTGTAACAACATCTATTAGGTTGTGTATATAGCTAAGGTCTGGTTCAAATGAATATCTTTTCAATCGATCTATTTCCATCATATTGCCAGTTCTGGAGAGATGTGCACAGGCAGGTGATGCCACAGTCTGCAGTAAGGATTAGCCTAGATATTGAAGCTGTTTTGTACAGGCCACTAAAATTGCTGTAGCTTTTTCCACTTGCCTTGTCACTGGATGCAGGAATGGATTCTCAAATAGATACACAGGATTCATTTAGTTTAAAGTCTAATAAATTATGGTTTTAAGGACTTTTGTGCACTGTTATTACAGTATCTCCCCCACACGCACACACGCCCACACACTCTCTTTAAAGTATGGTGTAAACCCAAATTATGCATCGACCTCCCATTCAAACAAAAAAAAAAATGTGTGGGTTGCGGCGATTTGTCACAGGGTCTGTGTCCATCTGGTCTATGCGCGTGCACTGGCTGCAATGCGCGTGCGCGACCCTTCTTCTTGTGACCCGCAAGATGATTGACAGCAGCGGATGTTCGGGGACGGTGACGTTTTACGGGTGTGGCGGGCTGTACTGGGGCCTGCCGGAAGCGTTTTCGGGGCGACTGAGTGACATCACACACAGCCACTCCGATATATAAAATATTTTAAAAAACCACTTAAGTGAATTTGGCCTTTTTAATGTGTAGTTTATATAGATAAGACTACATCTTGGCTTTGACCAAAAATCATCATTGGGTTTTTGTTTATTTTACAGAATCTCCCTGCTGTTGATGAGGAGGGATACAGTATAAAGCCAGAAGAAAACCGGAATTATATCCTTTACTAGATTATGCATGGGACACTAATTTCATATTAGTGCTCGTGGTTTCAGAATGAGACTTCTAATAAGCTTATATGGATGAGATATTTGCATATCCACATACTTTGGCAATGTACAGTAGTCTGTTTGGAACCCTGGTGATGAATTCACCCAGAACCAGAAACACAGTGAAAGACTTGGGGACTATAGGGAGTTTAGTTCACATGTGTAAAAGCTTTTTAATTGCATAGATATTGGGATAAGAGAATACTATTTTGTTTACAGTTCAGTGGCTAAACTATTTAAATGTGCTGGTATATCAGATTTGTTTTTCATGGTAAGAGTTTGGTTAATGCTGGAACTATAGATGCAGTCCTCAAAGAAAGCTAATGGTTTCCCAAATAATTTAGGATTTCTCTTGTTAATAAAGTTCTTAGTAGTCTGAACCATAGACAAACACAGGGAGGGTTTCCAGTTTCCAGGAACCCTTCTTCTCCGCAGCGGTCACTACATGCAGTATAAAGGGTGGAATGGAGCTGCTACATATGCCCAGTGGCAGCAGATTTGCCTACCAAGTCTGCTGTGTGTGTACAGTATGTGTGCCTGTGGATCTGAATGCTCAATCATTGCACCAGAGAAAGAAGGTGGTAAGTGGTTTACCTAGGTCATTGGGCCTGCATGTGTCTGAAGTACTGCATTACATAAACTGCACTTTATTTTGTGCAGACTATAGCTTGTTACATGCTAATTACGCTCTAAAATCTAATTTTTGGAAACCCCCTTCAGAAATCCTGCATTTGGCCTAGTGAACGATGTTGGATTTCTATTGTCAGTGGGAGAGAAGCAAATGTCTAATGTCATCACCTGATACTTAAATGATTTCTATAGATTGATTAGAAGTTGGCGATTGTAAGTCACAGTTACTCTCTGAGAATATTAACAAGTGTGTGCCTTACTGCATAGTTTTCTGTCCTCTTCCGCTTAGGTACATAGCTCAAGTGTTAATATGTAAACTACATTGCAATATTAATTTCTTTAACTGTTGGACACATATTGAAGAAAATAATGTTGGCTCCTCAAGTGATTCTGAAGATGAGGGACCCAAGAAATTCCATGTGGAGATCAAACCTGTGCCACCAAATAATGGATCTCTTCACAATATTGCATCTCTGGATGAACTACGAGTGTCCATTGGGAATATCTCCTTGTCTCCAGCACCGTCTGTGAGTAATTCTATATTTATACAGTACTGTACTAACTCTTATTAGAGCACGATACTGAATGTGACACAAGAATAAAGCTTTCCTTTGGTATCCCATAGCAAAATTGGGAATGGGCTCCAAGGTTTCTAGGTAGGTGCCCTCTCCTCGCTATTCCATGAGTAGTCGGTTGCTTGCATCCTGTCCCCCCCCCGTAACTGCTGTGTGATGCACTACACTTACTGCTGAGAGGGGAACAGGACATCAGAGTTGCCTTCTGATCAGAACCCTAGAATGCATCACACACACACACACACACACTCTCACACACACACACACACACACACACACACACACACACACACACACACACACACCTGGTGTTCTGGTACAGCATCAGTGGTCACATGACAGGGAGCTCATTAAACTCCCTGTTAACCACAAACACCACACTGCTTTGCTCCAAGTGCTCAGAAGAGATGGCGGAGGGTCACAAAGCCTGGAGGCGTATGGGTGACGGATTGATTGGACCCATCCGCTGCCAGGTACTATAGCACCTGCTATCCTGGTATGTGTGTCACTGCTTTCAACCCAGTTCCATAGTGCAAGATACCACATCAATATATACCAATCAGAAGGCACAATGTAATAACTTCTTTCTTACCGTTAATCCAGATAAATATATCACTGTATATAGAAAAGAGTCTGATATTTAATATAGTGCAAGGCAAACCAAAATCTCCTCAGTTATCAGCTATTTTTTGCTTTTGTTGTTCAAGTGTTTTGCACGCTGGCGGCCACTAGATGGTGCTCTACAAAGCAATTCAAGTGTCGCTCTGTTCGGGCACGTGCAGCCGCTGGCGCTTACATTACTGTTATGATCTGTCATTTTTACTGGCTGAAAACTAGTATATGTATATAATTTAATATATTATTTTTAGTAAATATAATTAGGTTTTCATAATCTGAGGGGGTAGTCAGTTGCAAAGTTAACAACATTTATTTCTGACACCTAACCCTGGGGCAGATGTATTAAACCTGGAGAAGTGATAAAGCAGTGATAAGTGCAAGGTGATAACACACCAGCCAGTCAGCTCCTAACTGTCAATGTGCATATTGGAGCTGATTGCCTAGTACTAAATCACCTTCCACTTATCACTGCTTTATCACTGCTTAATACATCTGCCCCCCCTGTTATTATGTTGCTCTATAATTCCTGAACTCGTCAGCCACTGACATCCATATATTTTGATAATGATTAAATTCTAGTAAATATGTCATTTTCTTTTTTCTTTTTTTTCTTTTTTTTGTCCCCTCTTCTTATCTTTAAAACAGAGGCAAAGTCCGGTGAGTATAGTAAATGGCTTACAGTACAGTAGTTATACTATGAATAATTAATGCATAAAGCAAGCGCTGTGTTTCTGTAGATATACATGTATATACAATTACATCAGGCGTTCAGGTCACAAGGTAAACCCGCCTTATTTATTATAACCAGTTATTTATGTAGCGCACACATATTCCGCAGCGCTGTACAGAGAATATTTGGCCATTCACATCAAGTCCCTGCCCCAGTGGAGCTTACAATCTATATTCCCTACCACACACACAAACACACACACGCATACACGCTAGGGTTAATTTTGTTGGGAGCCAATTAACCTACCAGTATAATTTTGGATTGTGGGAGGAAACCGGAGTACCTGGAAGAAACCCATGCAAGTACGGGGAGAATATACAAACTCCACACAGTTAGGGCCATGGTGGGAATCGAACCCATGACCTCAGTGCTGTGAGGCAGTAATGCTAACCATTACACCATCCGTACTGCCAATGTGCCCAAATTGCCGTAGGGCTTTGCTACAGTTTTCATGCAGAGTAATGTGTGTGATACTGTGCAATCAGAAATAAATAATGCCTGTTATTAGAGGTATCATGATTAAGTATGCTCTTTATTGCTATATACACCCATACAGTTGATGCTTTTTGAAAAGAGATTATGATTTCTAAATATTGACTGCATTGGTTTTATAAGCTATAGTGGGGAATGGCATCTGATACAAGGTTGTGAAAGTGATGATTTGTCTGTGATTTTTCTGCAGGATTTGTGTATCACAGCTGATGTGCCCTTTCACCTACTGACAGCTGAGTTTACTTTATGGACTGGGAATTTAGCCCATCCAGACAGAAGTGGTGACACTATATGCCTGATGCAGAGCTGGACACAGTAATGCATATATAAACCTGCAGATAGGGCCAGTTGCCTGCAGGTGGTCACCAGTAGCCTGTGCTCTAACGTTACACCAGACATATGACATCAACTTTCACTCCTGTCACAACCATCTATTGCTTGCCAAATATGCATTCACTTTTAGGCTTCAGGAAAACGTAAAAACATCTCTAATATAACTCTCATGTACGAAAAATATATAGCTAAACATTGTCAAAAGACATACACAAAGCAATATATACACAAGCAGTGACGCAGTGTTTGCTAGTGCTGGTGAGCGATGGCATCTTTTCCTGTACCTGCCCCTGCATACGGCTTTTTTAGGCATGAGCAGGTCTGTGCAGCATTGTATCTATAGTAGTTTGCCCCTTCCCTCGCCAAGCGCATGTGTGCTCAAGTGCCAGAAGTGTGCTAAGCTGCTTTACATTTTATGTTACGCTAACCAACGCAGTCATCGCCTTATATCACCTTCTATGTAACATAATCTAAACTTCTCATATGACAGCAATAATCACTAAATTAGTTGGATTCTTTTTTTTAACGCTAGTGATCCTCTTTATTAATTTGTCCCATGATTCTCTATATGCTGTTTACTTTTACCCCAACAGCTTACATTACAATGCAGTGTTTGTAAGATAGGGGTGGTGGTTCACCTTTTAGGAAGTATGCTGATATTTTCTTACACCCTGTATTGCTAAATACATTTTGTGTTTCATCTCTAGGCACAAATGTCCAGGAATGCATCAAGTAAGTTAGTTGTATTCAACTGTTTTATGCATGTTTTTATATTTTTCTCTTGTATTGTATTGGTATAAACTACCTGTTTTTTATTTTCTTTTTGATGCTTAGGTGAAGAGATGACAAAACTGAAAATGGGCGGATCGACAGAGTAAGTTCTTTCCAAGCCCTCCTGCTACTGGAGATATGTACTACCATATAGGATACTGAAGTGGTGTGTGTGTGTGTGTGTGTGTAGAAAGTTGTGGACTCTAACCCATTGTGTAGTAGAATTGTAAAGCCAGTTCAGCTCTATGTATAGTGCAAAGGATGTGTCCCGAAAAGCTTGTAATGTTATATTCCTATATATAATAAGATTTTACTTACCGGTAAATCTATTTCTCGTAGTCCGTAGTGGATGCTGGGGACTCCGTAAGGACCATGGGGAATAGACGGGCTCCGCAGGAGACATGGGCACTTTAAGAAAGAATTTAGGTTCTGGTGTGCTCTGGCTCCTCCCTCTATGTCCCTCCGCCAGACCTCAGTTAGAGAAACTGTGCCCGGAAGAGCTGACAGTACAAGGAAAGGATTTTGGAAATCCAGGGCAAGACTCATACCAGCCACACCAATCACACCGTATAACTTGTGATAAACTTACCCAGTCAACAGTATGAACAACAACAGAGCATCAGTTCAACCCTGATGCAATAATAACATAGCCCTTATTGCAGCAATAACTATATACAAGTATTGCAGAAGAAGTCCGCACTTGGGACGGGCGCCCAGCATCCACTACGGACTACGAGAAATAGATTTACCGGTATGTAAAATCTTATTTTCTCTAACGTCCTAGTGGATGCTGGGGACTCCGTAAGGACCATGTGGATTATACCAAAGCTCTCAAACGGGCGGGAGAGTGTGGATGACTCTGCAGCACCGAATGAGCAAACACAAGGTCCTCCTCAGCCAGGGTATCAAACTTGTAAAACTTTGCAAAAGTGTTTGAACCTGACCAAGTAGCCTCTCGGCATAGCTGTAATGCCGAGACCCCTCGGGCAGCCGCCCAAGAAGAGCCCACCTTCCTAGTGGAATGGGCCTTAACTGATTTTGGCAGCGGCAATCCAGCCGCAGAATGAGCCTGCTGAATCGTGTTACAGATCCAGCAAGCAATAGTTTGCTTTGAAGCATGAGCACCAAGCTTGTTGGAAGCATACAGGATAAACAAAGATTCTGTTTTCCTGACCCTAGCCGTTCTGGCTACATAAACCTTCAAAGCCCTGACCACATCAAGTAACTCGGAATCCTCCAAGTCAGTAGTAGCCACAGGCACCACAATAGGTTGGTTTATATGAAAGGTTGAAACCACTTTTGGCAGAAATTGTGGACGGGTCCGCAATTCTGCTCTATCCGCATGGAAAACCAGATAGGGGCTTTTATGTGACAAAGCCGCTAATTCTGACACACGCCTAGCCGAAGCCAATGCTAGTAGCATGACCACCTTCCACGTGAGATATTTCAATTCCACCGTTTTGAGTGGTTCAAACCAGTGGGATTTCAGGAAACTCAACACCACGTTAAGATCCCAAGGTGCCACCGGGGGCACAAAAGGGGGCCGAATACGCAGCACTCCCTTCACAAACGTCTGAACTTCAGGTAGAGAAGCCAGCTCTTTTTGAAAGAAAATGTATAGGGCCGAAATCTGGACCTTAATGGAACCCAATTTTAGGCCCGAAGTCACTCCTGACTGTAGGAAGTGAAGGAAACGGCCCAGCTGGAATTCCTCCGTAGGGGCAGTCCTGGCCTCACACCAAGCAACATATTTTCGCCATATACGGTGATAATGTTGAGCTGTCACGTCCTTCCTAGCCTTTATCAGCGTAGGAATGACCTCATTTGCCCGTGCTGCACCCCTTCAGTGGAACGCACTCCCCCGCTCCATTAGATTCTCCCCAACCTTGCAAAGCTTCAAACGGGCACTAAAAACCCACCTATTCATCAAAGCATACCCTCCCGATGCATAACCCAGTGCTTAAGCCGCGCCTCCACCCCCCTGCCTCATGCCGTGAACATCTCAGCTTTGCTTGCATACTGCCATCAGGCTACCTCCCACTTGCCTGCACCTCTTGTCATCTGTCTGTCGCCCCTCCCCAATAGATTGTTAGCTCTTCAGAGCAGGGCCCTCTTTCCTCTTGTTATCTAAGCCCTCGTCTCAACACATTTCACTCACAGCTCTCCCCTACTCAACGACCATCTTTATCCTGCTAGTAAAGGCTCTTCTGCATCTATGGCCACCAGCCTCTAGTAGTACGATGATCACTCCCTCAATACTTACATCTTAGCTGTATTATGTCTTGAGAATGTGTGGTGCTCTATTACCTGTACTCTATTTCTGTTATTTATTTACTGTAATGCAATGTTTTGTCCCCTGTACTGTCCTTTGTACGGCGCTGCGAAACACATGTGGCGCCTTATAAATAAAACTTAATAATAATAATAATCTGGAATGCCTTTTTCCGCTAGGATCCGGCGTTCAACCGCCATGCCGTCAAACGCAGCCGCGGTAAGTCTTGGAACAGACAGGGCCCTTGTTGCAACAAGTCCTGTCTTAGAGGAAGAGGCCACGGGTCCTCTGTGAGCATTTCTTGCAGATCTGGATACCAAGTCCTTCTTGGCCAATCCGGAACAATGAGTATTGTTCTCACTCCTCTTTTTCTTATGATTCTCAACACCTTGGGTATGAGAGGAAGAGGAGGAAATAGATAGACCGATTGGAACACCCACTGTGTCACCAGGGCATCTACAGCTATCGCCTGAGGGTCTCTTGACCTGGCGCAATACCTCTGTAGTTTCTTGTTGAGGCGGGATGCCATCATGTCCACCTGTGGCAGTTCCCACCGACTTGCAACCTGTGCGAAGACTTCTTGATGAAGTCCCCACTCTCCCGGGTGGAGGTCATGCATGCTGAGGAAGTCTGCTTCCCAGTTGTCTACCCCCGGGATGAACACTGCTGACAGTGCGCTTACATGATTCTCCGCCCAGCGAAGAATTCTGGTGGCTTCCGCCATCGCCACCCTGCTTCTTGTGCCGCCTTGTCGATTTACATGAGCCACAGCGGTGATGTTGTCTGACTGAATCAGAACTGGTTGACCGCGAAGCAGGGTCTCTGCTTGACGTAGGGCGTTGTAAATGGCCCTTAGTTCCAGGATGTTGATGTGAAGGCAAGTCTCCTGACTTGACCACAGACCTTGGAAATTTCTTCCCTGTGTGACTGCTCCCCACCCTCGGAGGCTTGCATCCGTGGTCACCAGGACCCAGTCCTGAATGCCGAATCTGCGGCCCTCGAGACGGTGAGCACTCTGCAGCCACCACAGGAGAGACACTCTGGCCCTGGGGGATAGGGTGATAAACTGATGCATCTGAAGATGTGATCTGGACCATTTGTCCAGCAAGTCCCATTGAAAGGTCCTCGCATGGAACCTGCCGAAGGGAATGGCCTCGTATGATGCCACCATCTTTCCCAGGACTCGAGTGCAGTGATGCACTGACACCTGTTTTGGTTTTAATAGGTCCCTGACCAGTGTCATGAGTTCCTGAACCTTCTCTATCCGGAGATAAACCCATTTCTGGCCTGTGTCCAGAATCATGCCCAGGAAAGGCAGACGAGTCTTAGGAACCAACTGCGACTTTGGAATATTCAGAATCCAGCCGTGTTGCCGTAACACTTCCAGAGAACGTGCTACGCTGATCAGCAACTGCTCTCTTGACCTCGCTTTTATGAGGAGATCGTCCAAGTATGGGATAATTGTGACCCCTTGCTTCCGCAGGAGTACCATCATTTCCGCCATTACCTTGGTAAATATTCTCGGAGCCGTGGAGAGACCAAACGGCAACGTCTGAAATTGGTAATGACAATCCTGTACCACAAATCTGAGGTACGCCTGATGAGGTGGATAAATGGGGACATGAAGGTATGCATCCTTTATGTCCAGAGACACCATAAAATCCCCCCCTTCCAGGCTTGCAATGACCGCTCTCAGCGATTCCATCTTGAACCGGAACCTTTTTAGGTACACGTTCAGGGATTTTAAATTCAATATGGGTCTGACCGAACCGTCCGGTTTCGGTACCACAAACATGGTCGAATAATAACCCTTTCCTTGTTGAAGGAGGGGAACCTTGACCACCACCAGTTGAAGATACAATTTGTAAATTGCAGTTAACACTATTTCCCTCTCTAAGGGGGAAGCTGGCAGGGCCGACTTGAGGTATCGGTGAGGGGGCATCTCTTCGAATTCCAGCTTGTATCCCTGAGACACAATATCTATTGCCCAGGGAACCAACTGTGAGTGAACCCACTTGTGGCTGAAATTTCGGAGACGCGCCCCCACCGGGCCTAGCTCCGCCTGTGGAGCCCCAGCGTCATGCGGTGGATTTAGTGGAAGCCGGGGAGGACTTCTGTTCCTGGGAACTAGCTGTGTTGTGCAGCTTCTTTCCTCTGCCCCTGCCTCTGGCAAGAAAGGACGCACCTCGGACTTTCTTGTTTTTCTGTGATCGAAATGACTGCATTTGGTAATACGGTGCTTTCTTAGGTTGTGAGGAAACATATGGCAAAAAATTTGACTTCCCAGCCGTAGCTGTGGAGACCAGGTCCGAGAGACCCTCCCCAAACAATTCCTCACCCTTGTAAGGTAAAACCTCCATGTGCCTTTTTGAGTCAGCATTACCTGTCCATTGCCGAGTCCACAGGACCCTTCTGGCAGAAATCGACATAGCATTTATTCTAGAACCTAGTAGGCTAATGTCTCTCTGAGCATCTCTCATATAAAGGACAGCGTCTTTAATATGCCCCAGGGTCATTAATATAGTATCCTTGTCTAAGGTATCAAGTTCCTCAGATAAGGTATCCGTCCATGCTGCTACAGCACTACACACCCAAGCCGACGCGATTGCCGGCCTCAGTAAGGTACCTGAATGTGTATAAATGGACTTCAGGGTAACCTCCTGTTTGCGATCCGCAGCATCTTTGAGGGTAGCCGTATCCTGTGACGGCAGGGCTACCTTCTTGGATAAGCGTGTCAAAGCTTTGTCCACCCTAGGGGAGGATTCCCAGTGTAACCTGTCCGTTGGCGGGAAAGGATACGCCATAAGAATCTTTTTGGAAATCTGCAGTTTTTTATCTGGAGATTCCCAAGCCTTTTCACATAACTCATTGAGCTCGTGTGAGGGGGGGAAAGTTACCTGCGGCGGCTTTTCCCCATACATATGAACCCTCCTATCAGGGACTGGGGTTTCCTCTGTGATGTGCAACACATCCTTTATAGCTATAATCATGTAACGGATGGATTTAGCCAATTTTGGCTGTAACTTTGCATCATCGTAATCGACACTGGAGTCAGAATCCATGTCTGTATCCGTGTCAATAATTTGGGATAGTGGGCGCTACTAAGACCCTGTCGGCCTCTGCGACATAGGATCAGGCATGGGTTGGGACCCTGACTGTCCTGAGGTTTCAGCTTTGTCTAACCTTTTATGCAAGGAATTAACATTATCATTTAAAACCTTCCACATATCCATCCAATCAGGTGTCTGTGCCGTCGGCAGAGACACCACATTCATTTGCTCCTGCTCTGCTTCCACATAGCCTTCCTCATCAGACATGTCGACACAAGCGTACCGACACACCACACACACAGGGAATGCCCTTTTTGAAGACAGTTCGCCCACAAGGCCCTTTGGTGAGACAGAGAGAGTATGCCAGCACACACCCTAGCGCTATATAACCCAGGAATAACACAGTAACTTAATGTTAACCCAGTAGCTGCCGTATATTGTGTTTTTTGCACCTAATTATGTGCCCCCCCCCCTCTCCTTTTACCCTTTTCTACCGTGATCTGCAGGGGAGAGCCTGGGGAGCTTCTCAGCGGAGCTGTGGAGAAAAAATGGCGCTGGTGAGTGCTGAGGGAGAAGCCCCGCCCCCTCGACGGCGGGCTTCTGTCCCGCTAAAATGCATATCTTTTTGGTGGGGGCTCATACATATATACAGTGCCCAACTGTATATATGAGTACTTTTGCCAACAGAGGTCCATATTCTGCCCAGGGCGCCCCCCCCCTGCGCCCTGCACCCTGCACCCTTACAGTGACCGGAGTATGTGAGGTGTGTTTGGAGCAATGGCGCACAGCTGCATTGCTGTGCGTTACCTCATGTGAAGAACGGAGTCTTCTGCCGCCGATTTCGAAGTCTTCTTTTTTCTCATACTCACCCGGCTTCTGTCTTCCGGCTCTGCGAGGGGGACGGCGGCGCGGCTCTGGGATCGGACGACGAGGGTGAGATCCTGTGTACAATCCCTCTGGAGCTAATGGTGGCCAGTAGCCTAAGAAGCAGGACCTAGCTTCAGAGAGTAGGGCTGCTTCTCTCCCCTCTGTCCCACGACGCAGGGAGTCTGTTGCCAGCAGAGCTCCCTGAAAATAAAAAACCTAACAAAATACTTTCTTACATCAAGCTCAGGAGAGCTCACTGAACAGCACCCAGCTCGTCCGGGCACAGATTCAAACTGAGGTATGGAGGAGGGACATAGAGGGAGGAGCCAGAGCACACCAGAATCTAAATTCTTTCTTTAAAGTGCCCATGTCTCCTGCGGAGCCCGTCTATTCCCCATGGTCCTTACGGAGTCCCCAGCATCCACTAGGACGTTAGAGAAATATATATTGGTAGATGCTCAATTAGCTTAGTGATATCATTCAGGTGCTCGAAAGGGAGGGGTATTTCTAAGCAAGAAAAAAAGGCATTTGTTTCCCCCAGCACCCTGAATGATAACCGTAACCAGATATAAATTCCACATAATAATAGAATTCAGAGATCTTCGTTAAACATATTTGCGCAAATTTGGCCCAAAGCCGCATCAAGGCGTCTCTGTATATTTGGGGTCCCTAGAGCTATATCTAGGTGCAGGGTGTGGCACCCCAAAACACCAGCATAAGCCAGAAAGCCCAGCGTAGCATACCAGTGAAAAAACTATAGTGTTAATAAATTAGTATTTAGGAAGCCGAAGCTATAGAGAAAGTGATACAAAAATGAAATGCAATTAAAATAGAGAAATAGTGTTAAAAAATTAATAAGTGAAAAGTGTGTTATATTCCTGTCACTTCAACTAATTCACCACCTTCACCTTTTGCAGCAGAGCCAATAGCGATCTTCTAGCCTGGGACCCATTGTTTGGCAATTCCATTGAGTCCTCTTCCAGTTCTACAGGTAATTTTCAGTTCAGCTCTTTTTTTTCACACATGCCTTAAGGGTTTATTATGAAGAGTTTGGTTGTACAACCTGACACTTATGAGTGTTTGTTATGCTTGATTTTTAAAAGGGCTTTTATTAGCAAGACACAGTAAAAGCATTGCCTTTTTAAATATCAGGCATAAACATCCTCAGAAGTGTCTGGCTGTACAACCCGACTCTTCGTAAATAATCCCCTTAGTATGAATTTATGGCTGCATAATGAACATTGTAGTATTCAGACAATTGCTTGAAGATTTTTTTTGACCTGGGACTGTCTCAGCAGAGTGGAGATGCAGATTCTAATTCACACGGTCCCAACAACTTTGAAAATGTGTCCAAGAACCATGTATAGTTTATTAAGTACTTCATAATAGACATAGTATTAACGGGGGTTTGGAGGTCTGGCTGTTCTGCTGGAGTAGCTAAGCAGAAGGGACTGCATAGGAAATGTTCTCTAAGCTATAGTATTCAGTTGGGGACTATTTACTAAGCAGTGTAGAGAGAGAGAAAGTAACACTCAAGCAGCTCATGTAATTTTTCAAACACAGGCTGCAACATTGCAGTTAGGAGCTGATTGGCTGGTGCTTTCTCTCTCTCCAAGGATTAGTAAATAGACCCCACAGTCGCCAAAAACTTTTTCTGCAGCGGGGTACACTGGTATTCCACAGGGAGTAACAATGGGGTGTAGAGGTGGATCTTGATCCGAGGCACCAACAGGCTAAAGCGCTGACTGTTCCCAGGATACACTGCACCGCCTCCTCTATATCCCCGCCTCCAATGTACTGGAGCTCAGTTTGTAAGTTGGTGCCTGCAGTGCAGGCAGCTGACAAGGAGGGCTGCGTTAGGCAGCCCTGAAAAGAGCTTTTCTGGCAAGAAAGAAGACTTCAAGGGCTGCAGCATATCCACTTGGTGCTATATGTCATGCTGACATATCGTGCTGTGGCTTCCTCACCTCCCCCAGCGGCGCTGTATACTCCCGCGCCCTAGTTGCTGGGTACTTACAGCGGAGGCGCTCCGGTCTCATCAGGCACACATACCGCCGCTGCTCTCCTTGATCGCGTGGACGCACCATAGGGAGGAGGTAAGAGGGGCCCCCGGGCGGGACCTGCCGAAATCGCGATCCGGTCGTGGTCTCCGGAGATGGACCGCGCCGCTGGCGTGGACACTGTGGCCATGCAGAGACCCCACTATATCCACCAGGGCAAGGAGCACAGGTCATATTTACTAAAATCCGTTTAGTACAGGCTCCATAGTACCCGGTGGCAGGGCCGGACTGGGATTAAAAATAGGCCCTGGCATTTTTGAAGCACACAGGCCCACTTCTGTGACTCCTCCCCTTACTATTCCTGACTCCTCCCACTTATTAGTCTATGCTCTTACAAATATAATTAATATTCTAACAACATACAAGCATACATCATTCTCTATTAAAATACACACAACCAGTGGTTGAAGTGAAAATTTTTAAGTGGGGGTATGGAAATGTGAAGTTTGTAATTAAGTGCGCGCCCTCCGAAAAAAAGGGCGCGTGGCCTTCAGTGTAGTTTACCACACCATACACCCCTTGTACGCATTATGCACCACAATAGTAGGACCCCTTATACTATCTAGTACTGGTGCCTCTTTCACATTATACCACACAGTATGAGCCAAAATTCACATTATAGCACCCGGTATGAGCCGAAATTTACATTATAGCACCCGGTATGAGCCGAAATTTACATTATATGCCCCCAATAGTGCAGTGCCAGATCCACAATTGCCCCCACAGTGCCTGATCCACAAATGCCCCCACAGTGCCAGATCCACAAATGCCCCCACAGTGCCAGATCCACAAATGCCCCCACAGTGCCAGATCCACAAATGCCCCCACAGTGCCAGATCCACAAATGCCCCCACAGTGCCAGGTATACAAATGCCCCACAGTGCCAGGTATACAAATGCCCCACAGTGCCAGGTATACAAATGCCCCCACAGTGCCAGGTATACAAATGCCCCCACAGTGCCAGGTATACAGATGCCCCACAGTTCCAGGTATACAAATGCCCCCACAGTGCCAGATCCACAAATGCCCCCACAGTGCCAGGTATACAAATGCCCCCACAGTGCCTGATCCACAATTACCCCCACAGTGTCAGGTAATACCTGACACTGTGGGGGCAATTGTGGATCTGACACGGTGGGGGCAATTGTATACCTGACAGGTATACAAATGCCCCCACAGTGCCAGGTAAACAATTGCCCCCACAGCAGCCAGTGCTGCAGCTGCTTACCGCTGCTGCTGCTCCTCCTCCGGGCTCCGGCTGTGAGGGACGGGTGAGTCAGGAGAGGAGAGCGCCCACCAGCGCGGCTGTGTCTGGTGCGGCGGCGTATAGCGGACTTCGTTCAAACCAGCCGCAGGTTCGTGAGCCAATCAGAGCTCGCGGACCGGCGGCTTCTGATTGGCTGCCGGTCTGCGAGCTCTGATTGGCTCACGAACCGGCGGCTGGTTTGAAGTCCACTATACGCCGCCAGACATAGCGGCACTGGCGCGCTCTCCTCCCCTGACAGCTGAGAGACGCTGCCGCCGGACTGAGCGGCAGCGTGTCTCAGTGAGCGCTGGACCGGGCCACGTGGCCATCGGCCCTTCTGGTATTTGCCAGAAGTGCCAGATGGCCAGCCCTGCCCGGTGGTGAAGTCCAGCAGAGGGGATAAGGCGCTGACCTGTAGCCCCAGCCCCAGGCACCATCTACAGCAGATGTTCCCGCCCTGGAGCTGCATCTCTTTCTCTCCCTCACTCCCTGTCAGCGTTTGGGCGCCTTCCTCATCAGCGCTGTGCATTTACAGGACACTTAAGTATTCTACATATCGTTTAGGCAGTGTTCATTAAGAACAAGTGCATAACTACAGGAATATTTAGTACAAGTATTCTGTGATATACATCCAATATTTACTGTGCATTGTTATATCTGTATACATACATAGCTTTACGTAGTATTGCTAGTCCAGTGCAGTTTTATTGTTTGTAAAAATTTCTGCATTGTAAATGTGACTGTGTGTGTCTATAGCTGCTGGTGGTTCCTATTCCGTGTATCTCACACATATTGCTATCCCTATATTCTGTACACTGAGGGGGGCTAAGTGCGTCAGGGTCCTATATATATATATATATAGCATTGGTGATCCAAAACCTGGAACAATACAAACTAGAAATTGAACGCCAATTGTCTGATCATGTGACATATAAAAAATTAACGCAAGACCCCACAGCCATCTATAAAAAATAACTTATCACAATACTAGATGATGGGGTACGAGAGGGAGTGATTTCCAGTAAGATCCGTGAGGCACTAGTTCCAGCCCATCCAATAATGCCTGTGCTCTATACTACACCGAAGATCCATAAAACCATGGATAACCCCCCGGGACGTCCTATAATCTCAGCCAGTCAGTCCTTGTTCCAACCCACAGCATGCTTTTTAGACTCAATTTTCCAACCGTGTATCCAGTCGCACGATAGATTTCTGTTGGACACGACTTCATTACTCAAGAAATTGCAACAGCTGCCAAAATTAGATAATGATGTTTTGCTCTGTGCTATTGATGTACAGAGCCTATATACGATCATTCCACACCAAATGGGTCTGGCTGCTGTGGAACGTTACCTAGAAGGCCATGTTGAATTCAAGGGCCCTAATGTACAGTTTTGTTTGCAGCTTCTTAATATGATTTCTCTATCGTCCTAGTGGATGCTGGGGTTCCTGAAAGGACCATGGGGAATAGCGGCTCCGCAGGAGACAGGGCACAAAAGTAAAGCTTTCCGATCAGGTGGTGTGCACTGGCTCCTCCCCCTATGACCCTCCTCCAAGCCAGTTAGATTTTTGTGCCCGGCCGAGAAGGGTGCAATTCTAGGTGGCTCTCCTAAAGAGCTGCTTAGAGAAAGTTTAGCTTAGGTTTTTTACTTTACAGTGAGTCCTGCTGGCAACAGGATCACTGCAACGAGGGACAGAGGGGAGAAGAAGTGAACTCACCTGCGTGCAGGATGGATTGGCTTCTTGGCTACTGGACATCAGCTCCAGAGGGACGATCACAGGTACAGCCTGGATGGTCACCGGAGCCTTGCCGCCGGCCCCCTTGCAGATGCTGAAGTAAGAAGAGGTCCAGAATCGGCGGCAGAAGACTCCTCAGTCTTCTAAAGGTAGCGCACAGCACTGCAGCTGTGCGCCATTTTCCTCTCAGCACACTTCACACGGCAGTCACTGAGGGTGCAGGGCGCTGGGAGGGGGGCGCCCTGGGAGGCAAATGAATACCTAATTTGGCTAAAAATACCTCACATATAGCCTCCGGAGGCTATATGGAGATATTTAACCCCTGCCAGAATCCGTTAAGAGCGGGAGACGAGGCCGCCGAAAAAGGGGCGGGGCCTATCTCCTCAGCACACAGCGCCATTTTCCCTCACAGAAAGGCTGGAGGGAAGGCTCCCAGGCTCTCCCCTGCACTGCACTACAGAAACAGGGTTAAAACAGAGAGGGGGGGCACTAATTTGGCGATATGCTTATATATATTAAGATGCTATAAGGGAAAACACTTATATAAGGTTGTCCCTATATAATTATAGCGTTTTTGGTGTGTGCTGGCAAACTCTCCCTCTGTCTCTCCAAAGGGCTAGTGGGTCCTGTCCTCTATCAGAGCATTCCCTGTGTGTGTGCTGTGTGTCGGTACGTGTGTGTCGACATGTAGGAGGACGATGTTGGTGAGGAGGCGGAGCAATTGCCTGTAATGGTGATGTCACTCTCTAGGGAGTCGACACCGGAATGGATGGCTTATTTAGGAAATTACGTGATAATGTCAACACGCTGCAAGGTCGGTTGACGACATGAGACGGCCGACAAACAATTAGTACCGGTCCAGACGTCTCAAAAACACCGTCAGGGGTTTTAAAACGCCCGTTTACTTTAGTCGGTCGACACAGACACAGACAGGGACACTGAATCCAGTGTCGACGGTGAATAAACAAACGTATTCCTTATTAGGGCCACACGTTAAAGGCAATGAAGGAGGTGTTACATATTTCTGATACTACAAGTACCACAAAAGAGGGTATTATGTGGGATGTGAAAAAACTACCATAGTTTTTCCTGAATCAGATAAATTAAATAAAGTGTGTGATGATGCGTGGGTTCCCCCCGATAGAAAATTATGGGCGGTATACCCTTTCCCGCCAGAAGTTAGGGCGCGTTGGGAAACACCCCTTAAGGTGGATAAGGCGCTCACACGCTTATCAAAACAAGTGGCGGTACCGTCTATAGATAGGGCCGTCCTCAAGGACCAGCTGACAGGAGGCTGGAAAAATATCAT
Source organism: Pseudophryne corroboree (assembly GCF_028390025.1). Taxonomy (NCBI): domain Eukaryota; kingdom Metazoa; phylum Chordata; class Amphibia; order Anura; family Myobatrachidae; genus Pseudophryne; species Pseudophryne corroboree. The sequence goes on along the minus strand of NC_086444.1, from coordinate 167,594,294 downwards.
AAAAAGTATATACACACATACTGGTGTTATACTGCGACCAGCGATCGCCTCAGCCTGGATGTGCAGAGCTGGGGTGGCTTGGTCGGATTCCCTGACTAAAAATATTGATACCCTTGACAGGGACAGTATTTTATTGACTATAGAGCATTTAAAGGATGCATTTCTATATATGCGAGATGCACAGAGGGATATTTGCACTCTGGCATCATGAGTAAATGCGATGTCCATAACTGCCAAAAGATGTTATGGACACGACAGTGGTCAGGTGATGCAGATTCCAAACGGCACAAAGGTGTATTGCCGTATAAAGGATGAGGAGTTATTTGGGGTCGGTCCATCGGACCTGGTGGCCACGGCAACTGCTGGAAAATCCACCGTTTTTTACCCTAAGTCACATCTCTGCAGAAAAAGACACCGTCTTTTCAGCCTCAGTCCTCTCGTCCCTATAAGATCATATCTGCTCAGGGATAGAGGAAAGGGAAGAAGACTGCAGCAGGCAGCCCATTCCCAGGAACAGAAGCGTTCCACCGCTTCTGACAAGTTCTCAGCATGGCGCTGAGACCGTACAGGACCCCTGGATCCTACAAGTAGTATCCCAGGGGTACAGATTGGAAGGTCGAGACGTTTCACCTTCGCAGGCTCCTGAAGTCTGCTTTACCAAGGTCTCCCTCCGACAAGGAGGCAGTATGAAAAAAAAAAAAAAAAAAATTCACAAGCTGTATTCCCAGCAGGTGATAACTAAATTACCCCTCCTACTACAAGAAAAGGGGTTTTATTCCACACTATATTGTGGTACTGAAGCCAGAAGGCTAGGTGAGACTTATTCTAAAAAATTTTTTGAACACTTACAAAGGTTCAAATCAAGATGGAGTCACTCAGAGCAGTGATAACGAACCAGGAAGAAGAGGACTATATAGTGTCCCGGGACATCAGGGATGCTTACCTCTATGTCCAAAATTTGCCCTTCTCACTAAGGGTACCTCAGGTTCGTGGTGCAGAACTGTCACTATCAGTTTCAGACGCTGCCGTTTGGATTGTCCACGGCACCCCGGGTCTTTACCAAGGTAATGGTCGAAATGATGATTCTTCTTCGAAGAAAAGGCGTCTTAAGTATCCCTTACTTGGACGATTTCCTGATAAGGGCATAGTCCAGGGAACAGTTGGAGGTCGGAGTAGCACTATCTCGGATACTGCTACAACAGCACGGGTGGATTCTAAATATTCCAAAATCGCAGCTGATCCGACGACACGTCTGCTGTGCCTAGGGATGATTCTGGACACAGTCCAGAAAAAGGTGTTTCTCCCGGAAGAGAAAGCCAGGGAGTTATCCGAGTTAGTCAGGAACCTCCTAAAAACAGTGCATCATTGCACAAGGGTCCTGGTAAAAATGGTGGCTTCCTACGAAGCAATTCCATTCGGCAGATTTCACGCAAGAACTTTTCAGTGGGATCTGCTGGACAAATGGCCCGGATCGCATCTTCAGATGCATCAGCGGATAACCCTATATCCAAGGACAAGGGTGTCTCTCCTGTGGTGGTTATAGAGTGCTCATCTTCTAGAGGGCCGCAGATTCGGCATTCAGGATTGGATGCTGGTGACCACGGAGCCCAGCCCGAGAGGCTGGGGAGCAGTCACACAGGGAAAAAAAATTTCCAGGGAGTGTGATCAAGTCTGGAGACTTTTCTCCACATAAATATACTGGAGCTAAGGGTAAATTTATAATGCTCTAAGCTTAGCAAGACCTCTGCTTCAGGGTCAGCCGGTATTTATCCAGTGGGAAAAACATCACGGCAGTCGCCCACGTAAACAGACAGGGCGACACAAGAAGCAGGAGGGCAATGGCAAAAACTGCAAGGACTTTTCGCTGGGCGGAAAATCATGTGATAGCACTGTCAGCAGTGTTTCATCCCGGGAATGGAAACTGGGAAGCAGACTTCCTCAGCAGGCACGACCTCCACCCGGGAGAGTGGTAACTTCATCGGGAAGTTTTTTCCACATGATTGTAAACCGTTGGGAAATACCAAAGGTGGACATGATGGCGTCCCGTCTGAACAAAAAACGGGACAGGTATTGCGCCAGGTCAAGAGACCCTCAGGCAATAGCTGTGGACGTTCTGGTAACACCGTGGGTGTACCAGTCGGTGTATGTGTTCCCTCCTCTGCTTCTCATACCTAAGGTGCTGAGAATTATAAGACGTAGAGGAGTAAGAACTATACTCATGGCTCCGGATTGGCCAAGAAGGACTTGGTACCCGGAACTTCAAGAGATGCTTACAGAGGTCTTATGGCCTCTGCCGCTAAGAAGGGACTTGCTTCAGCAAGTACCATGTCTGTTCCAAGACTTACCGCAGCTGCGTTTGTCGGCATGGCGGTGGAAAGCCGGATCCTAAGGGAAAAAGGCATTCCGGAAGAGGTCATTCCTACCCTGGTCAAAGCCAGAAAGGAGGTGACCGCACAACATTATCACCACATGTGGCAAAAATATGTTGCGTGGTGTGAGGCCAGGAAGGCCCCACAAAGAAATTTCAACTCGGTCGTTTCCTGCATTTCCTGCAAACAGGAGTGTCTATGGGCCTCAAATTGGGGTCCATTAAGGTTCAAATTTCGGCCCTGTCGATTTTCTTCCAGAAAGAATTGGCTTCAGTTCCTGAAGTCCAGAAGTTGTCAAGGGAGTATTGCATATACAACCCCCTTTTGTGCCTCCAGTGGCACTGTGGGATCTCAACGTAGTTCTGGGATTCCTCAAATCACATTGGTTTAAAACCAGTCAAATCTGTGGATTTGAAGCATCTCACAGGAAAAGTGACCATGCTCTTGGCCCTGGCCTGGACCAGGCGAGTGTCAAATTGGTGGTTTTTTCTCAAAAAAGCCCATATCTGTTTGTCCATTCGGACAGGGCAGAGCTGCGGACTCGTCCCCAGTTCTCTCCCTAAGGTGGTGTCAGTGTTTTACCTGAACCAGCTTATTGTGGTGCCTTGCACCTACTAGGGACTTGGAGGACTCCAAGTTGCTAGATGTTGTCAGGGCCCTGAAAATATGTTCCAGGACGGCTGGAGTCAGGAAAACTGACTTGCTGTTATCCTGTATGCACCCAACAAACTGGGTGCTCTTGCTTCTAAGCAGACTATTGCTAGTTGGATGTGTAATACAATTCAGCTTGCACATTCTGTGGCAGGCCTGCCACAGCCAAAATATGTAAATGCCCATTCCACAAGGAAGGTGGGCTCATCTTGGGCGGCTGCCCGAGGGGTCTCGGCTTTACAACTTTGCCGAGCAGCTACTTGGTCAGGGGCAAACACGTTTGCTAAATTCTACAAATTTGATACCCTGGCTAAGGAGGACCTGGAGTTCTCTCATTCGGTGCTGCAGAGTCATCCGCACTCTCCCGCCCGTTTGGGAGCTTTGGTATAATCCCCATGGTCCTTTCAGGAACCCCAGCATCCACTAGGACGATAGAGAAAATAAGAATTTACTTACCGATAATTCTATTTCTCGGAGTCCGTAGTGGATGCTGGGCGCCCATCCCAAGTGCGGATTATCTGCAATACTTGTACATAGTTACAAAAATCGGGTTATTATTGTTGTGAGCCATCTTTTCAGAGGCTCCGCTGTTATCATACTGTTAACTGGGTTTAGATCACAAGTTGTACGGTGTGATTGGTGTGGCTGGTATGAGTCTTACCCGGGATTCAAAATTCCTCCCTTATTGTGTACGCTCGTCCGGGCACAGTACCTAACTGGCTTGGAGGAGGGTCATAGGGGGAGGAGCCAGTGCACACCACCTGATCGGAAAGCTTTACTTTTGTGCCCTGTCTCCTGCGGAGCCGCTATTCCCCATGGTCCTTTCAGGAACCCCAGCATCCACTACGGACTCCGAGAAATAGAATTATCGGTAAGTAAATTCTTATTTTTGGCAAAAAAATTATTTTTATATGACGGTAACATCTATCTTCAATGTACGGGATGTGCTATGGGATCCTCTGTGGCCCCTGCATACTCCAATATTTTCATGTTTGAAGTTGAGCAACAGATCTTCTTTGATAATCCAGATATAGCAGGCAAAATAATATTTTATTGTCGTTATAGCGACGACTTGCTCCTTCTTTGGAAAGGGCCCCGACATGAGTTGAAGGGCATTATTGACCAGCATAATAAGCAAACCCACCCGGTGAAACTGACATACAATATAGAGGATACTTGTATCAACTATTTGGATGTCAGGATTACGTTGGAGGCGGGATACATTCAAACATCAATATTTTCAAAGCCAACTGACCGTAACAATCTTTTACACTATGCTAGTTTTCACCCAGTACCCCTTAAGCAGGGTTTGCCCTACTCCCAGTTTGTACATACGTCTGACGCTAAGCTGGCAGAGACCCAAATGAACCAGATGATGACAAAATTTATTGCGAGAGGATATCATACTGATTCATTGGAACAAGCCAAACAGAAGGCTCTTAACCTCGATAGAGCTAGTTTATTGCAGGAACATCCTAGAACAACGCAGGTCCAACCTATTGTTCCATGGGTAGGACAATATAATGTTGCTAACAAGGGAATTAATCCGATATCGAAAAATCTGTGGCATATTGTCCAAAGTGATCCAGAATTAAAACTTGTGGATACTAAACTTATGTCTTGTTACATACGAGGCAAAAATCTTAGAGATATCCTGGTCCGCACAGATATAACTACTCGTAGTCCGAGATTTGAGGGGAGACGGGGCCTGAAGAAGGGTTGCTTTAGGTGCACTTGCACCACATGCCAGTTCCTGATTACGGGTGAAACATTCCAGCACCCACATTCTGGCCGTACATTTTCTATTAGATATCGGCTTACCTGTTCATCAAAATTCGTGGTGTACCAACTGATATGTCCCTGTGGGCTGTCATACGTCGGTAAGACCGAACGCATATTCAAGGAACGCATGGCAGCCCACAGGTCGGCAATTAAGGCTGCGTTCAGTAAAGGGGAGTGTGTACAGCCTGTGGCCAGACACTTTAGTCAAGCTCGGCATTCTTTGGTATCATTAAGATACCGTATGATTGATCAAGTCCAACCCCTGCCCAGAGGTGGTGATCGCAGTAAGCGACTACTACAACTTGAATCACAATGGATTCATAGATTGGATACCGTATATCCTAGGGGTCTGAATGATCATATTGGTCTTGGCTGCTTCTTTTAGTGTATGCACTGTCTAGGCTTAGGGGTGTCGTATTTTTAATGCATCAGCATCCTGTTGTATTGTTTTGTAATGCTTAGGAGTGCCCAGCAGTAGTATTCAAGTAGAATACAAATCATACAATTTGTATACAATCTCTATATATATATATATATATATATATATATATATATGCACTTCGGTACTTTGTGCTTTAGATGATATAAGCACATTGTAAGAAGTATGGATATACTAGCGTAAGCTTTTTGGAGGTGCTGTGCATGGTATAACAACAGAGGATCGTCTGATTAAGTTACATTACTGTATATCCCGTTGCCATGGTGAGGGGGAGCACGGTGATGACGGAGCTGCTGCATACGTCATCGCTTAAGCGCCGGCCGGAGCGGGCGGGTGATCCGCCTACCGGAAGACGCCAGTCACTCGGTGATTTGGTTTGTATAAAGGTATGTGTATTCACTTGCTTGTTAACTGACCTGACGAAAGTGCTGGATTAAAAGCACTGAAACGTTGTCTACCTCAATGCCGTCTTGAGCCTGTTTTGTTTAGACGCTTGGAGTGCCGTACCAATTGCTTGCTATCACTTCCTTGTTCATGCACCCAGCCGGACCTCCGAGGCTGTATATATATATATATATATATATATATATATATATATTTTTACAGGATATATTGTTTGGTATTTTTCTCTGTGTATTTCAGTCGCCGCGTACCACTTAAATCCTCTGGTTGTGATCTGCATTGCAATCACACTCCACAGTGTTTTTTTTGTCAGGTACTGTGTCTGGCTATATTGTACTGCTACGCCCTAGGGCTACATTCGCCAATAATATCTGCATCACAGGGCAGGAGATCAGTGGCTGATCCTGCATCATGCAGTGCTACCGCCACAGATTTATCTGAGGAAAATATTCCAGCTGAGGGTCCAGGTATTGGGAGTTCTGTACTCCTCGGTCAGCCTGCAGCACTGGTGGCACACCAAGTCCCACCTTGGACTGCTTTTTCTAATTTACTGACTACGCTAGTAACGAGACTTGCGTCCTGTACAGTCACATATTGTCCCTGTTGTAAATCCACCATGGGTGGATACTCTGTCGACTCAGTTACAGCAGTTAAAACAGACTTTGGTCAAACAAAAGCCTGACCCTCGCCCTCCTAGAAACAAAGGGTCATGTAAGCGGGCCATTTCTTCCTCACAATCCACGCATGTTTCGGATACTTCTTCCGATGAGGATGGCGTATATACTGACCTATCAGACACTGATGCAGATGCTTCTGATGGGGAATCTACAACACAGGTGGATGTTCCTGACCTCTTGGAGGCTATCAAACTGATTCTTCAGATTGATGATGAACCTGAATCTCCAGATACGTCTAAGAAACATGATAAGTTCAAACGTCAGAAGGTTACTAAATTAGTTTTGCCACATTCTGACCATTTAGTTTACATACGTCCGGAATCCTGGGAGTCCCCAGGAAAGAAATTATCCCTGTCTAAAAAGATGTTAGCTCGTTATCCCCTCACTGCAGAGTTAAGTAAAAATTGGGAAACACCGCCGCCGATGGACTCACATGTCGCACGTCTGGTGGTGTCTTCTACTCTGCCTGTCACTACCGTCACCTCTCTGAAGGAACTGACGGATAAGCGTGTGGAGGGTTACTTGAAGTCTATTTACACTCTTGTGGGTGCTGTACATAGACCTTCTATAGCGGCTTCTTGGGCTGCAAAAGCTATTGAAGCCTGGGTTCAAGAAGTCGAAGCGGAGCTATCAAGAAGTCGAAGCGGAGCTACCTCCAAATTTTTCTGATAATGCCAGGCAGTGTCTGTCATATATTACCACAGCCTCTCATTACATTCAGGAGGCAGCCTCTGATGCCGGTGTGCTGACAGCCAAAGCGTCTACTACGTCCTTTCTGGCTCGCCGGATTCTGTGGTTGCCGTCCTGGTCTGTGGATCTGGATCTGGACTCCCTTTTAAGGAAAACATCCTTTTTGGGGAAGATCTGAACAAGATTGTTGCTGACTTAGCGTCTGCTAAAACTACATGTATGCAGAGTACCCGAAACAGGCTCCCACTTCCACAACTTCTAAGCCCAAACCTAAACGTTACTGGTCTACCCGTCAGCCTGCTTCCAAACTAGACAAGCCTGCTGCATAACGGGGCAGGCCTCCCCCTGGGGGACCCCAGGGTGGGAGGCTGACTTCTGCGGTTCGTCCAAGTATGGTTACAGACCACTTCAGACGCCTGGATGAGGGAAGTCGTCACTCACGGATACGCCATCTCTTTCAAGAAACGTCCCCCTCGCCAGTTTTGCTAGACAAATATCCTTTCAAATCCATTGAAAACAAGAGCTCTACATTTGGTGGTACAATCCCTCCTGGACACAGGAGTGATAGTGCCGGTGCCTCTGGCTCAGAGAGGCAGGGGGTACTATTCAACGCTGTTCCTAGTTACGAAACCGAATGGATCCTCCTGGCCCATTCTTAACCTCAAGTCTTTGAACAAATTTATGAAGGTATCCAAATTCCGTATGGAAACTCTTCGCTCTATTGTTCTGGCCTTGGAACCCAAGGACTATATGGTATCCCTGGACATACAGGATGCTTACCTACATATACCTATTGCCATGTCGCATCAGCAATATCTGCGGTTTGCTATTGGCAACCTACATTATTAATTCCAGGCCTTGCCTTTTGGTCTGATCGCAGCTCCGCAAATCTTCACCAAGGTCATGGCAGTCATGACAACCCTTCTCCGCCGTCAGGGTATCTGGATCCTGCCGTATCTGGACGACTTGTTGATCCTGGCGAACTCACCAGAGGTTCTTCTTCGTCATCTGGAACTGACGGTCCATTTCATGCAAGCCCACGAGTGGCTCCTCAACTGGAAGAAGTCCTCGCAGGTCCCTGCTCAGAGCATGATGCACCTGGGGGCATTACTGGACACACACAACCAACGGTTGTTCTTGTCTCTGGAGAAAGTTCTGAAGCTTCAGGACAGGATAAGATGCTTCCTATGTCGTCCACGTGTGTTGATACACTCGGCGATGCAAGTATTAGGCCTCATGGTGTCGGCTTTCGACATGGTAGAGTACGCTCAATTTCATTCTCGCCCTCTACAGAGGTTAATCCTTTCCAAGTGGGACGGCCTGCCTCAACGGATCTGGTCTCAAATGATTCCTTGACTCCGGAAGTTCGTCTTTCTCTGAGCTGGTGGCTCCAGGACAGACGATTGAGCAGGGGTCGTCCCTTCTGGATCTCCAACTGGGTCCTCCTAACGACAAGTGCCAGTCTGCGGGGTTGGGATGCGGAGTTGGAGCAACTCTCTCTCCAGTGTCGGTGGACCAGGGAGGACTCTCCTTCCGAATAAACATTCTGGAGTTGCGGGCTGTGTTCAATGCTCTGAAACTGGCCCTGCCTCTAGTACATAACAGGCCTGTTCAAGCACAGTCTGACAACGCCACCACGGTGGCGTACATAAATCATCAAGGTGGCACTCGAAGCCGCATGGCAATGATGGAAGTGTCAAAGATTCTTCTATGGGCGGTACACCATCTGCCAGCCATATCGGCAGTGTTCATTCCGGCGGTTTTCAACTGGGAAGCGGATTTTCTCAATTGTCGGGACGTATACGCCGAAGAGTGGAGTCTTCATTCTGAAGTCGTTCAACTGCTAGTGGACTAGTTCGGCCTAGCAGATGTAGACCTGATGGCGTCTCGACACAATCACAAGGTTCCGGTCTTCGGTGCAAGGACAAGGGATCTTCAAGCAGCTTCGTGGACGCGCTGGAAATTCCATGGAACTTTCGGCTGCTGTATGTGTTCCCTCCGGTGTCACTCCTGCCCAGGGTAATAAGGATGGTCAAGCAAGAAGGAGGATTACTACTTATAATCACTCCAGCGTGGCCCAGACGACATTGGTTCTCAGACCTGCAGGGTCTCTCGATAGAGCGTCCTCTTCTACTTCCGCAACGCCCCGACCTCCTCGTTCAGGGCCCTTCTGTCTACCAAGATCTGGCCAGACTGGCTTTGACGGCGTGGCTCTTGGAGCTTCAGTCCTGAGGGCCAAGGGATTTTCTGAGGCGGCCATTCAAACTATGTTGAAAGCCCGTAAACCGGCTTTGGCTCGGATTTATTGTAGGGTCTGGAATTCTTACTTCACCTGGTGTGCTGCTAAGAATTATGATGCATACAAGTTCAGTACTGCCAAACTTTTGGCTTTTCTGCAACAGGGCCTGGACTTAGGCCTTCGTGTGGCCTCCCTCAAGGTTCATATTTCAGCATTGTCGATGTGGTTTCAGACTAAAATTGCGTCGCTACCTGACATTCATACTTTCACTCAGGGTGTTTTACGGATTCAACCTCCCTATGTCACTCCTGTGGCTCCTTGGGATTCGTCTGTTGTTCTGGCTGCCCTTAAAGAGTCTCCGTTTGAACCTCTTGAGTCTGTGGACCTTAAATAGCTTACACTTAAGGTCTTGTTTTTGCTGGCTATTGCCTCTGCTAGAAGGGTTTCAGACTTGGGTGCCTTATCCTGTCGGTCACCCTTTTCTGATTTTTCACTGTGACCATGTGGTTCTTAGAACTCGCCCTGATTATCTGCCTAAGGTGGTGTCGTCTTTACACCTTAACCAAGAGATTGTGGTTCCGGACTTTTTTTCCTGGTTTGTCCTCCAAAGAGAGGTCTTTGGATGTGGTACGGGCTCTCCGTATATATGTGAAGCGAACCGCCTCTCTTAAGAGATCTGATTCTCTCTCTCTGTCCTTTTTGGTTTTCACAAATGTGGCTGGCCTATAAATAAGCAAACCTTGGCCAGATGGATTAGAATGGGGATTGCACAAGTTTATGCGCAGGCTGGACTTCCAGCGCCTGCTACTATCAAGGCCCATTCTACTCGGTCTTTTGGACCTTCTTGGGTGGCCCGCTATGGCGTGTCCCTAGAACAATTGTGCAAGGTGGCTACGTGGTCCTCAGTGAACACGTTCATTAGGTTCTATGCCTTTGATACTTCCGCTTCCCAAGATGCTTCCTTTGGACGCCGGGTTCTTGTGCCCGCTACAGTGCGTCCTGTCCCTTGAGGAACTGCTTTAGGACATCCCCGATGTTATTCCCTGTGGAATACCAGTGTACCCGGCTGCAGAAAAGGAGATTTATGGTAAGACTTACCATTGTTAAATCTCTTTCTGTGAGGTACACTGGATTCCACAGGGCGCTCACCCTGACGCACTTAGCTTCTTTGGGTTTTTATGGCATACCTGTTCCTGTCGTGAGAATGTGGTTCTCTGTGGCTACTAACTATCGTCTCTTTTACCTACTACTGCATTGGACTGGTTAACAAAACTGAGCTCCAGTGCCTGGAGGCGGGGATATAGAGGAGGCGGCGCTATGCATCCTGGGAACAGTCAAAGCTTTAGCCTGCTGGTGCCTCTGATCACGACCCAACTCTACACCCCAATGTATTCCCTGTGGAATCCAGTGTACCTCGCAGAAAGAGATTTAACAATGGTAAGTGTTACCATAAATCTCCTTTTTTCTTTTTTTTTTTTTTTTTTTTTATAGTAGCCTCATACTTTACACTCAGGAACAGATTAATCTAAAAGAACATGAAGCTGAAAAAAAAACTTTTTGCCCCAGTATGAAGCTACACATGTGATTCTGTTTTTGTCAAGTGGATTTATTATTACATATACGACTTTTCTGCAATAAAGGTTGAAAAATTCTAGTCCCAATATATTTGTGGAGCTGCTCTTGCACCATTTGGCCTGGTTGAAGCACCATCTGGCCTCGTTGACGTTCTACCAGGTTTCTGTGCAGTTGACAGTATGGGTGGTGGGCGAAGTTGCACATAAACAGTAATGCAGCAACCAGGTCAGATTGTGATTGTTTCCAATCACAATATTCAGCTTCATCAGCAACATCTGGATTGTGTGACTTCATCAATCTCTCAGAAGTTCCATTCCTTTTGAAATCATTGCGCAATTACAAGAAATGTTTTGAATTCCTACATGTATGTGTAATAAATTAAATCACATTAATATATTTCCCAAGTACAGGTAGTGGTAGAAAAATGGAAACACCTGGGTAAATGAGGAATATCAAACATACTGAAGTCCTTTCGATGTGGCTCGTGGTTTAATTAAGCAAATGATAAGCCAGCATGACTGCCATGTTTGGCACTGATTATTGCTTCCATTCTTGCCAGAGAAGGGTCCAGAGGGGCCCATAATGCTCACCCTGCACATAGTGCTTTACTTACTTTCTGCCCTCCTGCTGTTTGGCTGCGCCTCGTTTGGCACCAGCACCATATTTCCGAAGACAGTGTCAAAAAAATCACCCCTTACCTTGCTAACAAACAGACCCATTTCATGTCAACCTAAAGAATTCTACAGTAATAAGTGCTCTGTTCTATCTGTTCTTTAATGAGGCGCACATTCCTGGTAGGGTTTGGGTGCAAGGGTCAGTGCTAATCCACTTTAGTTGTATGGAGTGATCACCCTCATCTTATGTTATAGCAATTCTCGCCTGATGTAAACAGGCGTCTGCCAGGATAACAATATTCCCTTTCCACAGAGCATGTGGGAACACTTTAGGGGTACATTTCTCTATTGCCTTTTAGAAAATTATAGACAGCATCTGATTGGTTGCTATGGGCAACATCACCAATTCTCTATTTTAGAAGCTTTATTAAATTTATACCTTGGTGTCTACTTTTATCCAAATGTCCTGCCTGCTCAGTCACCAAATCTGAAATTAATTTGAGGTTTTAAGGGACATTCTAGAACAGATTCCTTATTAGGAGACTTTTTTTTTAGGTGTTTCCACTTTTTAAGCACAAGAAAAAGAATATGGAACTACACTAGTAGGGTAGCAAGTGTCAAGATGAGTTCCAGAAAAGCAGGCAATCCTCCAAATCACAGGAGGGTAGCAAACTCCGTTGTGCTCAGCTCATAAAGATATGTACAGGCAGTGAATAGTGGTTCTCTCGGCTGACTTGTACACAGAGGCACACATAGATAATATCTAAGTTTATGATTTTACTCCGTCATTGCTACATATATCCTGACGTAAAATCCGAAACAAAGATATCGTCTACGTGTACTGCTGTGTTATTACAAGACTGCGTAGATTGTGGGAGGAAACTGGAGTACCCAGAGGAAACGCACGGGAGAACATACAAACCCCTCACCGTTAGGGCCATGGTGGTTATGGAACCCATGACCTCAGTGCTGTGAGGCACTAATGCTAACCATTACACCGTCCGTGCTGCCCTATATATTGTGTATGTATATTTTTGACAAAAAGATGGAGCTACAGGTAGTGGCCGAAAATAGAAACAAAGTTAAAGAAAATGTCCTCAGTGCTAACAGAGCTCTTTGATAAAGCCTCCTCAAATGGGGGCGAAACCAGTCAGAGAACAGACACTGATTCACAGATAACCATTATACCCTTTCGGATTTCGGCCACTACCTGTAGCTCCATCTTTTTATCAAAAATATCTATTTGGGGGTGGTTGGAAGATGACAATTATTATTATTTCTCTTACGTCCTAGAGGAGGCTGGGGTCCACATTTAGTACCATTAGGTATAGACGGGTCCACCAGGAGCCATTGGCACTTTAAGAGTTTGAGTGTGGGTTGGCTCCTCCCTCTATGCCCCTCCTACCAGACTCAGTTTAGTAAATGTGCCTGGAGGAGCTGGTCACAGCTAGGGGAGCTCTACAGAGCTTCTTTAGTAAAAGTTTATTTTAGAGATTTATTATTTTACAGCGAGGCTGTTGGCAACAGCCTCCCCGCTTCGTGGGACTAAGGGGGGGAGTAGTGTCCGCCCTGCGGGGTCTGAGCCACTATCTCCGCTGACAGGACACTGAGCTCCTGAGGGGATCAATCGTTCCCCGCCACAGGAGATCGCTCACCCCAGCAGCATGCCGCCACCCCCTTACAGAGCCAGAAGATTGGTGGCGAGTGAGTCACCGATCCCCCTAGCAAGCGGGGGGCCGGTGTGAAGATGGCGTCAACAAAGTATGGAGCGCAGTACTAATTGTGCTCCGGGGCTCAGCAGTACATAGTGCGGCACTGTGAGGGGCGCCCTGAGCCAGCGCCTACACCCTACACTGGTCACACAGCCTGTCGGGGTCCCGGGATCTCAGCAAGCATAATTCCTCAGGCCAGTATAATCCTATGAAGAGCGGGAAAACAGCACCATTTTGGGGGTGGAGCTTCTCAGAGCGGACCCAGCAGCGTTCAGCGCCATTTCCTGCCTGCACAACGCTGTCGGTGAAGAGCAAGTCCCTCCAGAACAACTCCAGCTATCCCTCACGGTACCAGGCGGTTGTAAAAGTGTGGGGGGGGGGAGGCTGTATACAGGCTGTTTAACCTATTAAGGTGCACAGTCAGCGCGGGTTGGGGGTCTCCCTTTACCTAAAAAGCGCTGTAGGTGGATTGGCTCCAATCTGTGTCTCTCTTGCCATTCTTGGGGGTGAAACTCTGTCTGTCCTCTCGTGTGTGTGTGTGTGTGTGTGTGTGTGTGTGTGTGTGTGTGTGTGTGTGTGTGAGTGTCTGTGGTCTCCATTAAGCTATGTCCAGGGAGTGTGTCATATGCTGCAGAGGATATGTCCTCTCAGGATGATCCCGTTCCATGTAATCAGGATTGCACTGTTTTAGCACAGATACCAGCAAGGGAGCCTGAGTGGTTATCCTCTATCAAATCTATGATTTCTCGGATTTCTACTAGAGTTGCACAGAATGAGTCTGCAACTCAGGCTTTACAGAACTCTATGGCAGTCTGGCCCAGTTCTGTTACCTCAGGGCCCCCTGCTGTATATTCCCAAAAATGTGCTCTTGCACAAATTATGCAAGATGACACGGATACCGATTCTGACACTGCACTGAGGACGGTGATGGGGATGTATTGAGGGGGCAGCATCTCTTGCAAAAGGGGTGCAGTTGATGATAGAGGCCATTAGGGATGTGTTGAATATTACTGATACAACACCTGTGCAGGTTGAGGCTTACTTTACTGAAAATAAGAAAGCCTCGCTAACCTTCCCTGCGTCAAAAGAATTAAATGCTATTTTTGAAAAAGCATGGGAAAACCCTGAGAAAAAATTCCAGATCCCTAAAAGGGTCCTGGTGGCGTTTCCTTTCCTTGTGGAGGATAGAAAAAAATGGGAAAACCCGCCCATTGTTGACGCGTCTGTATCCAGACTCTTAAAAAAGGTGGTGTTACCTGTTCCAGGATCCACCACCTTGAAAGAGCCGGCTGATCGTAAAATTGATAATACGCTCAAATCCATGTACACGGCTTCAGGGGCTATATTACGTCCCACTATTGCCAGTGCTTGGATTGCCAAAGCTATAGTAAAGTGGTCGGGCACATTACTTGAAGATTTGGATACTGTGGATAAATCTGATGTTGAATTGTTTTTGCGTAACATTCAGGATTTGGCAGGATTTTTCGTAGAATCCATGAAAGACCTGGGTTCCATGGCTGCAGGAATTTCTTCCATGTCTGTCTCAGCTCATAGGGGACTTTGGCTGCGCCAGTGGTCTGCCGACGTGGAATCCAGGAGAGGTATGGAGACCCTACCCTACACAGGTCAGGCTCTCTTTTGGGAAGCATTAGATGCGTGGATCTTCACGGCTACAGCGGGTATGTCACCTTTTCCTCCCTCAGCTGTACATGCTACGAAGAAACCCTTTTCTTCAGCTGCAACACAGTCCTTTCGTGTTGCTAAAACAAGAAAGGCGAAACCGTCTAACACCTTCTTGAGAGGAGGTCGACCAAAATCCAAAATGCTGCGGGTTTCCAGGAACAGAAGCCTGCTTCAGGTACGCCAAAGTCCTCATCATAACGGTGGACCGAGCGGCCTGGAGGTAGGGCCGGTGGGGGCGAAACTCAGACATTTCAGTCACGTCTGGGCGTCGTCCGGCCTGGATCCCTGGGTACAAGATATTGTGTCCCAGGGGTACCGGTTGGAATTTCAAGATCTCCCTCCTCACCGGTTCTTTAAATCAGGCTTGCCAGCTTTGCTGGCAGACAGGGCTGTCCTGCAGGCAGCCGTTCAGAAGTTGGTGGAGGCACAGGTTATTGTACCGGTCCCTCCTCATCTGCAAAACAAAGGTTACTATTCGAACCTTATCGTGGTACCGAAACCGGATGGTTTAGTCAGGCCCACTCTGAACCTAAAATGGCTAAATCCCTTTCTGAAGGAGTTCAAGTTCAAAATGGAGTCTCTAAGGGCGGTGATATCAAGTCTGGAAGAGGGGGAATTCCTGGTATCCCTGGATATCAAGGATGCGTACCTCCACATTCCGATTTGGCCGCCGCATCAGACTTATCTCCGATTTGCACTGTTGGACTGTCACTATCCGTTCCAGACTCTGCCATTTGGCCTCTCTACAGCACCAAGGGTTTTCACCAAGGTGATGGCGGAAATTATGGTTCTCCTCCGCAGACAGGGGGTGAACATAATTCCATATCTTGACGATCTGCTGATAAAGGCACCGTCCAAGGAGAAGCTGTTACAGTCCATCCTTCTCACGACCCACCTGCTCATGGAACACGTTGGATCCTGAATCTCCCAAAATTAAATTTGGATCCAACCAGGAGGTTGTCCTTTCTGGGAATGATCCTCGACATGGAAGCGCAGAGGGTGTTTCTTCCAGAGGAAAAAGTGTTGGTGATACAAAAAATAGTCCGGGATGTCCTGAAGCCAGCCCGGGTGTCGGTTCATCAGTGCATTCGCCTTCTGGAAAAGATGGTGGCCTCTTACGAGGCTCTACAGTATGGGAGGTTTCATGCTCGGTCCTTCCAACCGCCTCTCCTGGACAAGTGTTCGGGATCCCATCTACATATGCACCAGAGGATACGTCTGTCACCAAAGGCCAGGAATATTTTTTTTTGCAACTACCTCACCTTCTGGATGGCCGCAGGTTCGGGATTCAGGACTGGATCCTTCTAACCACGGATGCAAATCTCAGAGGCTGGGGCGCAGTCACTCAAGGGGAGACCTTCCAAGTAAGGTGGTCAAGTCTGGAAGCCGGCCTGCCGATAAACATTCTTGAACTAAGAGCTGTCTACAACGGTCTTCTCCAAGCGGCCCATCTTCTGAGAAATCAGGCCATTCAAGTGCAGTCGGACAATATAACGACAGTGGCTTACATCAACCGACAGGGTGGATCGAAGAGCAGAGCTGCAATGTCAGAGGTATCCAGAATCATCCTCTGGGCAGAAAAACACGCATTGGTGCTGTCAGCAATCTTCATTCTGGGAGTAGACAACTGGGAAGCGGACTTCCTCAGCAGAAACAATCTCCATCCAGGAGAGTGGGGACTCCATCCGGAGGTGTTCACGTAGGGGACAAATCTTTGGGGTATACCTCAAATAGACATGATGGCCTCTCGTCTCAACAAGAAGCTTTGGCATTATTGTTCCAGGTCGAGGGACCCGCAAGCCGTGGCGGTGGATGTCCTAGTGACTCCGTGGGTGTTCCGATCGGTGTATGTGTTTCCTCCACTTGCACTCGAACACGTTTGCAAAGTTCTACAAGTTCAATACTTTGGCCGCTGAGGACCTAAAGTTTGGTCAGTCAGTTTTGCTGGAGCCTCCGCGCTCTCCCTCTCGTTCTGGGAGCTTTGGTACATCCCCATGGTACTAACGTGGACCCCAGCATCCTCTAGGACGTAAGAGAAAATAGGATTTTAGTTACCTACCGGTAAATTCTTTTCTCGTAGTCCGTAGAGGATGCTGGGCGCCTGCCCAGCGCTTCATTTTCCTGCTATCGTTATTTGGTTCAGTACAACTTCATTTTAGTTGAGTACTGCATTGCTGCTTGGTAAGTAATGTTTCAGCGGTTGCTGCGTTTCAAGCTAGTTAGCTTGATGTGCCTTGTATGTGTGAGCTGGTGTGAATCTCGCCACTATCTGTGTAAAATCCTTCTCTCGAAGATGTCCGTCTCCTCGGGCACAGTTTCTAGACTGAGTCTGGTAGGAGGGGCATAGAGGGAGGAGCCAGCCCACACTCTCAAACTCTTAAAGTGCCAATGGCTCCTGGTGGACCAATCTATACCCCATGGTACTAATGTGGACCCCAGCATCCTCTACGGACTACGAGAAAAGGATTTACCGGTAGGTAACCAAAATCCTATTTATTATTATTTTTATTTTTTTGCACATGTCCTTTGAAAATAACCTTGCCCCATTCCACTAGTATGTAAGCTCTGGAGGGCTTCAGTTAGTAAACCTGCTAGAGAAGACTATTTCTCCATTAAAAAAAGCCTGACTTATGCTTAGCTGTACAGTGTCACTTGTCTTCCCATTATTTTGTTGATGGACCATAGGTGGGGTTGACACAGCCAAATTGCAGCACTTGTGAGCTCCTTTGATGGAGTATGCTGGGTGAAACAATAGCATTAGCGGGATTTTCTGACCAACACAGTTGTGCTTCCTTGGCCCAACACCAAAACTATTTGAGATATAAAAGACCGCACAGACCTCCAATATACCGTCTATAACAATATGCCAATTCATGAGGCAAGTATTAATGATGGTGAATACGTACATTTAAAGTGAATTTACCAGTGTTTTCTGGTTAGGAATTGAAGAATTATATGGCATGTATTTAACGGGAAGCTATATATAACACTACTGGAATAGAGTAATAGCTCTCGGTTATAGCTGTATACATATCAAGAGTAATAATTCACAACACATCATCTTCTTAAAATTTACTGTTTAGCAACTAGGTACATATCCTAATAAGGAACAACAAATCAAGCATATTCAGTGGTTTAGCTTTTTAATATCACTCTATTATAATTTTTTAAAAATTATTTTTTTCACTTTTCTCACAAATTTATTATTTTCATTCACATATTTCGCCAGCTATTAACGGTATATAATAAAAGTTATATTTTAACATTAGTGGCCATTATCTGAAAGGATAATGACTTATAGTATAAATAAATGGTATTAGTCCTTGTGTGCCCTAATAAAGGAATACTTTTTTCTCTGTTTGCCCAATACCCAACACCAAAACTACCGGTTTATAAACTGGTTGAGTTTAGCAGAAGTTTGGTGAGTTTTGTAGGGTTTATATTCCTTATCCCTCTTCTTACTGAGCACAATTCTGTATCTGTATAAAGTGCATAGCTTTGTACACACTTCAGTAACCTGTTTAGTTCCATACTGTACCATCATAACAAGCTGGAAAAGCCAGCATCATTTCTTTGTGATGATGCAGATGAAATGACACCATCTCCTTTCATTGTGTTTCTTTTTCCCCCTTGTTTTCCTTTAGCTGCACTAAAGGAGCACTTTGGGTGTTCCTTCTTTTCTCCCACAGCTTTGTCCACGAATAACATATCTGAATTCAGATTTGACTTCCCAAATTCTGATCCTGGAGATGCAACACAATCAGATTTTGGTGCCAACCTAATTCATAATTTTGGCACGGTGAAAACTCAGGTAGAAAACACACAGCCTCTTTATCCACAGCCTCAAAGGCCGCGAGTATCTTTATATGAAAGCAGCAAATACAATAGCACCGGTCGAAAGAAGCTTCAGAGATTTCATAGCGCGTTTGAGAAAGTTGACAACATGCGATGTTTTTTGTCGGAGAGAACTCTGAGGAGCTATGCTTTTGAAGACAGTATAGGCTTGTCTAACGCCAACTATTGTCTTGATGATGTATTCCTTGAAGAAAACTCAAATTCTTCCGAAAAATCTTCAAAGTCTGCGTCTGTCAACTGTAGCCTATCTACAGTTCGTATAAGTAATGGTATGACGAGCATGCGTTGTGTACCTTTGTTGTGCGGTGTTGTGCCACAGAGTGCACCTTGCTTTTAATTTCTGCGTCTACAGATGTATCTGTATTTTTGCTGCATCCATCCTTCCTGTCTTATTTTTTAACAATCCAATATTTTTTTGAGTTTTCATATTATGTGTGGTCAACAAACAGCTTGATACTACGCAGATCATTTTTCTATATATTTTTCCGTTTCTCTGTGTTTGTGTTGTTTTTTTTTTGATCTGTGCATATTGTGTCAAGTGGATTTACATATGACTTTGTGTGTAAATATAAATCAGTCTTGTCTTATATGTTCTGAAAATGGATGTTCTGCACTGAAACTGCATGCGTTTATGTGCATGGTATGAAAGCCATAACTTTGTATAAACTGGTTGCACACATTTGCAGTGACATACATTGTGGTTCCTCCATGCTGTTCCATTTACTGAGAAGAGGGTGTTAATGAGATTACTTACAAATATATACTATACACACACACACACACCACACGCACACACTCACACACTGAACCTGTCAAGCCAATCTGTAAACAATTCTTTTTCAAAATGCCTCATATACAGACGATAATTGTAGGCTTTTAATGTGTTTTTAACGTTTACTAAACACACTTTAACATTTACAGTTAAAGTTCTTTTTCATTGCCTGGCTGTCTGACCACTAAAGGTTCCAGTTTATGCTCAATGTTTTAGCTGTGTGGAAATGTATTTGTTTCGTTAATGCAGTGTCACAGTTCTTATTGGAACATTATTGTGCAATCATATCAATGTTTAGAAATTAGAATTCCTTGCTGTGTATTTTGCTTATTAACATCTTGTTTTTACTGCTCCTGCTTTAAAGTTTATTATGTCACCAATAAGTCGCCTAACACAACCCAACTAGCAGAATTGAGACACAGACTGAACAAAAGTAACTGATGGAAAATGGATGGACTTGAGAAGCCAGGTTCTACACCTATAGTTCAAAGAAGTCATTACTGTTCTATTACAGTAAATGCAAGCAACTGAGACAGCTATTAATAGGTTTAGATTCTCTTTATCACCTTCTACTAGGGGTGACTTGGAGTACGTGTTACCATTTTTTAGATGCTATGAAACTATTACCTAAAAGAAAACTATTAAAATCACATTTCTTTAACAGCGTCCCCTCCGGCACGGCCCACGACACCACTTTCTGTTGGTACAATTGTACCGCCACCAAGGCCTCTATCCAGACCAAAGCTTTCTGCTAGCAAACTCGGTGGAATAAATGAAATTGTAAGTTCTTTCTCTAGCTAGTGGTAATAAACTGTCCAGTTTTGCAGTGGCTCACCTTGCTTTTGTACCATTATGGGTTTTTTTTCTCTCTTTTACTATATAGAACAATAGTAAAACAGTTTAATGAAGCATTTTAATTTATTGGCCTTAAAATAGTCTAATAGAGATTGTATATTGTTTATGATGACGTTATTTTGAAATAAACACAACATTCTAAAGTAGGATGTGTTTATTTTAAAAAGCTGAAGTGTCTGTTTTGAAAATCTGTATTCTATTGATCACATGTCACATTGATACATTTTGTCAGTCATTCTTTATGGAATGAATATGGTTATACTGTAGTACAAATGTTCTGATGTTATTGATTACAGAGGCGACACTCTCCATACTGTATATTTGTATTTCCCCTTTTGGTCCAGTGTAAATATTAAGTAATTATTGTATAAAAATATTCTTTTAGGACTCTTGCCTTGTTTCTGTTAAGGTGCTATCAAGGCTGATAAAGTACAGTGCCATTGCTTTGCTTTGCGTTTAAATCCTGACTCCCGTATGGGCTGTGGTTTAATGGCAGGGGATGTGTGACATCTTGAAGGCATGGTGCAGCATAATTTTGGGAATGCTTAGACAGTGAAATGATTGAAAATATAATGCAAGCAGGCAAAGAGCTTACAAACACTGTCCCCAGGGGGGTCTTACAGTCTACTCTGAAAGATAAGGGGTACTTACATCTTACAGCTGTGTCTGTCAGATATATATTGTCCTCTAACAGATTCAAGGAAGACATTGTTTAGGTTGGTGTGTTTTTTAAACTTTTATGTAATTCAGTACAGCAGTTTAATGTAAGAGTTAAGGCAACCAGACATTAAAAGGGGTTCACTACGGCTGGCCGGCGGTCGGGCTCCCGGCGACCAGCATCCCGGCGCCGGGAGCCCGACCGCCGGCTTACCGACAGCTTGGCGAGCGCAAATGAGCCCCTTGCGGGCTCGCTGCGCTCGCCACGCTACGGGCACGGTGGCGCGCTACGTGCGCCACACTATTTTATTCTCCCTCTATGGGGGTCGTGGACCCCCACGAGGGAAAATAAGTGTCGGTATGCCGGCTGTCGGGCTCCCGGCGCCGGTATACTGAGCGCCGGGAGCCCGACCGCCGGCAAACAGAAGACCACCCATTAAAAGTGACAATGCAGTAAGTAAGTGAATTTGAAGAAGAAAAAATAGTAAAAATACAATATATCGTTTTTAGTTGTTTCTTGGCATAAAAAAATAGATTACATCTGGCAGTTGTAGTAATAATATGGGATTTTCAGTTTACTTCTGCCTTATTTGTGTTTGGCCACCACTAACCCCAGAGTGTTTGCCATTCCTGTAGCCGTTTGTGTAATTAGGCCACCAACATGTGATCTGGATCCCAAACCCTCAGATCTGCCCCTTCACACTGCCTAGTACCAGCTTCAGAGCTCCATACAGTTTCAGTGTGTAAAGCACATATAGCGCTATGTCTGGCAGCAGGCATGGCTGAGAAGGAAAATATCAATGAGACCGACTGCACTTCATTGCTTGTTAGTATTAGGGCAGCCCTGGCTAAGAACGTGACTGAATGTGCAGCAAACTGAGGTCAGCTTAATGCACGAGAAGCAGTCGCTTAGCATTTCATGCAGCAACATAACCCATCCGATGCTATCTCCCCTGGCCGAGATCAGAGCAATAAGCCTCTATCTGGAATATATGAAGATTTACTTCCCCTTCTAAACCTGATGGAATTTCTGCAGCAGGATACATTGGTTTCCACAGGAAAACATCGGGGTATAGAGTGGATCTTGATCCAGAGGCACCAACAGGCTAAAGCTTTAGGCTGTCCCAGGATGCATTGGGGATTCCTCTATAAATCCCGCCTCCAGGCACTGGAGGTCAGCTTCAGTTGGGGTCTGCAGCAGCTGGTCACCAATCAGGAGGGCTGCACTGGGCAGCCCTGAAAAAGCTTTTCTAAGAAAATTTCTTCAACTGGGCTGTCAGCGCTGTAGGTCAGGAGACACGTCAGCGCTGCAGTTCCATTACCTCCCAAGCGGTGTCGCATACTCCCGCGGCTGTGTTCCCGGGTACTTGCGGCGAGACGCTTCTGCTTAGGCACACAGTTGCAGACCGCTCTAATGTACAGGTCGGGTGTACTAATGCCCCATTTAATAAGACTGTAGTACCGGCGGCGGAAGTCCAGCATAGGGAACCGGCACTTGACCTGTAGCCCTTCCTCCGGTCCAGGGCGCCATCTCTGAGTAGATTTTCCCGTCCTGGTGCTGCCTCACACTCTCCCTCATTCCCTGACAGACGCTGGGCGCCAACTTCCGAGCATAGTTGCTACTGATCCCTGGGATTGCAGGGTAAGGTCTCCCTTGTAAAGTCGCCTGTATACAGCACTGTGACTTTTCAAACACTTGAGTATTCTACATGTCTTTATACAGACAGCATTAGTTAAGAAAGAGTGTACCTGTTATAGAATATATTGTGCGAGTATTCTGATATATACCTCCGGTCTAGGACTGCGCTGTGTTATATGTAAATACTAGTCCAGTGCAGCTTTATTGTGAAAATAATTTCTGCATTGCCTATGACTGTGTGTCTGTATCTGCTGTGTGGTTTCACTCTTATGTTTCCCAGATATAACTGTCACTATATTCTGTACCCTAAGAGGCTAGGTACATCTGGGTTTGCTAATATAGTGCGTCACAGTATTGATCCAATACGTATATTTTACTGTCTACTCAGTGACCTAATACCGGATTTATTTGCAGGTGTTGTACTTTGTCTGGCTGTATCGTACTTAGTCGCTCTGTTGTTGCGTTCTCACATAATGTCTAACAGAAAGGGCAGTGAATCGGTGAAAGCTCCTGCATCATGCAGAGCATGCTCCAGGGATTTATCAGAGGGGGAAGTGTTATATGACTGTCTGTGTACAAAATGTCATATGCCTCCCAGTCAGTCCGCAGCTCCTGCAATGGAGCACTCTAGGCTGCGTTCACCAACCTACTGGGTACACTGGTGAAACGCATAGCACCCCCTATGGGACCACCGGTGCTCTGCACATAATATTGTCCCTAAGGTTAATCCGCCTTGGGCGGAAAAATTGTTAAACCAACTGCAGAAATATATCCGTCTTTGGTTAGACAGAAAACCTACACCAGGTCGCTCCCGTGTCTCTGGGTCCTCGAAGCGGGCGGCTTCCTCCTCGCAATCCAAAATCCTCTCTGATGTTTCAACTGAAGAGGAGGGGGAGCATATGGACCTGTCAGACACTGAATCCTGTGTACTGAGGATTCTCCCTCGCAGATTGATGTCCCTGCCTTAGTGGATGCTAATAGCATTTCCTTTATAGAGGAGGATTCCACTACTGTGGCAAAGAAAATTGATATGTTTAAACAGCAGAAGGTGGTTAAAGCTATATTACCCCATTCTGATCATTTTGTGGACCTCAGACGCGAACCATGGTAAATTCCCTCTGCCAAAACAGGCCTTGACTTGCTATCCTCTCTCTGCAGAGTTATGTAAAAATGGGAAATTCTCACGTCACCCGCCTTGTGGTATCATTCTCTCTGCCTGTCACCACTGTCACCTCACTGAAGGAACTTACAGATAAGGGTGTGGAGGGATGCCTGAAGTCTGTATACTCCTTTACTGGAGCCATTCATAGAACTACTATAGCTGCCTCCTGAGCTGCAAAAGGTATTCGAGGCGTGTGTTCAGGCATTAGAGGTAGAGCTGCCCGAGGATATATTTGACAATGCCAGACAATACCTGTCTCACAATATCACCACCACCTAATACGTTCAGGAGGCGTCCTTTGAGGCGGGTGTATTGGCAGCCAAGGCATCGACTACGTCTGTCCTGGCTCGCCGCGTACTGTGGTTGTGGTCATAGAAGGTAGTTTTAAACTCCAAAAGACCTTGTAGGTACTCCCCTTTACTGGGGACATCATGTTTGGGGAAGACCCAAATAAAATAGTGTCTGAAATAGCAGCCACTATGACTGCTTTTCTCCCCACTACTAATCCTTCTGCACAGAAAGAAATAGGTACCACTTTTCGTTCCTTTCGGGCTTAAGGGAATGCAAAAGGTCAGTCATACCCGAGACAATGTCATGCGTCCCAAACCACAAAGCCCAAGGCAAAACAATCCTGGGCAGCCAGTCAGCCTGCTTCAAAAATAATAATGATAAGCTTGTTGCATGACGTGGCGGGCCTCCCTCGTGGACACACTGGCGGTTCCATGGAACCTTCGACTGTGCTACATGTTCCTTCCAGTGACTCCTGCCCAGGGTACTACGGAAATTCAGTCAAGAAGGAGGACTACTACTTCTAGTCGCTCCAGCGTGGCCTCAACGGCAGTGGTTCTCAGACCTGCAGGGTCTATCAACATAGAGACCCCTTCTACTTCCTCAGCACCCGGACTTCCTCGTACAGTGCCCTTGTGTCTACCCAGACCTAGCCAATACTGGCTTTGACGGCATGGCTCTTGAAGCATCACTACTGGGGACCAAAGGATTTTCTGAGGCGGTTATCCAGACTTTGTTGAAAAGCCTGAAAACCGACATCTGTTCAGATTTATTACAGGGTCTGGAATTCTTACTTCACCTGGTGTGCTTAAAAGAATTATGATGTATATTGATTCAGAACGTACAGAATCCTGACTTTTCTGCAATGAGTCCTTGACCCAGGTCTTCGTCTGGCCACCCTCAAGATTCATATATCTGCCTTGTTGGTATGGTTTCAGAGGAAAATTGCGTCTATACCTGACGTTCATACTTTCACTCAGAGTGTACTTAGAATTCAGCTTCCCTATGTCCCTCTTGTGGCTCCATGGGATTTGACTGTTGTACTGAAAGCCCTGCAAGAGTCTACATTTGAACCTCTTGAGTTGGCGGACTTTAAATGGCTCACGGCCAAGGTCCTGTTTTTGCTGGCTATTGCCTTAGCAAGACCAGTGTCGGACTTATGTGCTTTGTCCTGTCGTCCACCCTATTTGATTTTTCACCGTGACCGGGCAGTTCTAAGAACTCAACCAGGTTATGTGCCTAAGGTGGTGTTATCTTTTCACCTTAACCAAGAGATGTGGTTCCAGCCTTTTTAATCTCTTCAGACCTGTTTTCCAAAGAGCATTCTTTGGATGTGGTGAGGTTTCTCCGTATTTATGTGGAGAGGACTGCCTCCTATCAGGAGGTCAGATTCCCTTTTTGTACTGTTTGGTTTCCACAAACGTGGCTGGCTTGCGAATAAGCAAACACTTGGCCAGATGGAAGAGAATGGTGATTGCACAAGCTTATGCGCAGGCTGGACTCCCAGCTCCTGCTGCTATTAAAGCCCGTTCTACTCGGTCTGTTGGACCTTCTTGGGCCGCCCGCTGTGGCGCATCCGCAGAACAATGTGCAAGGCCGCTATGTGGTCCTCAGTGAACATGTTTTTTAGGTTTTATACCTTTGAGATTTCCGCCTCCCAGGATGTTTCCTTTGGACACCGGGTTCTTATATCCGCTAAGGCGCATCCCCTCCCTTGAGGAACTGCTCTAGGACATCCCCAATGTTTTCCTGTGGAAACCAATGTATCCTGCTGCAGAAAACAAAAGTTATGGTAGACTTACCATTGTTAACTCTTTCTGCAAGTTACATTGGTTCCACAGGGCACCCACTCTGACCCACCTTGCTTCTTTGGGTTTGTTTGGCATTAGCTGCTGGTACCTTCTCCTGTCGTGAGAATGTGGTTCTATGTGACTAACATCTGCCTTCTCTCTTGCCTGCTCCTGCATTTGACTGGTTAATGAAACTGAGCTCCAGTGCTTGGAGGCGGACTTTAAAGCGTAGGCCCCAATGCATCCTGGGACAGCCTAAAACTTTAGCCTGTTGGTGCCTCTGGATCATGATCCACTCTAAACCCCAATGTTATCCTGTGGAACCAATATACCTTGCAGAAATAGAGTTAACAATAAAAGTCTACCATAACTCTCTCCTTTTTTCTAACTCGCAATTAAATCTTTCAGGATTCAATTTGGGTGGGGTAAGAAGTAATCTCAAAGTAAATTAATTGTCAGTTGATATTTTATTATTTAATAAAGTTTAAATACAAAAAACCCAAACTGAGAAAATAACTTTAGCCCGAACGTTTATAGATTTTCATTAATTTTTTATTTTATTTTTTCAGCCTCGGCCATTCAGCCCTCCTGTAACCTCTAACACTAGTCCGCCCCCCTCAGCCTCACTGCCTCGTACAGAAAGCTTGTCTTCAATATCCTCATCTGCTTCAATCAGCGCGGCAAATACTCCAACCTTCGGTAAGTGCTGTGTGCACCTGCCATGTACTGGTCTCATGTCTCACATCCAAACCAATGAAACTGTGGCCCCACACAAAACTTAATGCAGATTTACACCGCTAAAATTACAGATACATTAATGCTGAAAAACACACTTTTAAAATGACCCTAGTAGTAGGCTTCTTACACTGTGTATCATTTTGCATTTTGTTTTCTGAATTCAAAAAATGTCTGAATGTTATCTGAAAATGACATTGAGCACGAACACATTTTTCTATAATTTTGCCCGTGTCCCCCAAACTGTATATGTTTCATATACATAAGCGTGATGGGGCCTAAACATCCATCTGGTGATTCCCCGATGGCATATCCAGTTCGGCAATCCTATTCACTGATTGCGATTCTCTGGCATTTGGTAAAATCAAGCATGTTAAAATCTCTGACCCAAAAATGATCAGAATCAGAAAGTCAGAAATTTTATCATGTATTTTGCCAATTTACCAGGGATTGCTGGCATTGGATTTTGCCTTTTTTTTTGATCGTTAAAACAGTGGTTTTCAACCTCAAGTTTTCCCAACAGGATGTGGTTTGAGGATTTCTATCTCTGGATCCAGGTGTGATAATGATTGACTCTACAACATAGACTAACTCACCTGTACATAATTAAAGACCTCTACAAACAAAACATTTACTGGATGTTGTACTTGAGGGCTAGATTTGAGAGCTCCTGGCTTAAAAGATCCATATACAGAATCCCCACCAAACGTTATTCTAGATTTTAACATTCACCCAGCACAAAACTGTTGGGTAGAGCCATCTTTGAAGTTGCATTACATATATTAAAATGTTTGGTGATCCCACTTTTATGCTATACATGAGAAATGTCTGTGGCATTTACATTTCGGTTCCTTCATAGTTATTACCATATGTATAAAGCATAATTGTGATGGGATATCTAGTAGGGAGTTGTATGTTTAAGGATTGTCTTTTATTTGTATTGCGATGGAAATCAATACTTCTCTTTGCGGATACGTCTCTTCGTTTTAGGTATATCCCGTGGCCCCAGCCCTGTCACCTTAGGAAGCCAGGACACTCTGCCTGTGGCTGTAGCACTCTCTGAATCTGTTAATGCGTACTTCAAAGGAGCGGACCCAGCAAAGTAAGAAAGATTCATGTTTAATGGACATGGCCAGCCACTCTATCACATGAATGTATACCAAAGACTGTATATTGCTATAATAACAAACATGCAGGAACTGCATTATACCTAGTTAAATGTAGCCCACATGCTTACATTCACTCTTGTAGCAGGCTGGTGTTACACACAAGCTGAGAATGAAAGCCCATCAGGGTGCTGTCCTGAAGACATGGATTTACAGCTTCGTGTAATGGAGTGATGAGGCAATAGTTTCTTTAGAGCTTAATACTGCAACATATGATTATCTTCCTCAACTTGGAGCAACTACTTATGTTATCTATCTATGGCAGCGCGCTTATAGATATTTTAGAGCGGCATTCAATTGTTTTACCCACCGACAGCCACTAGATGGTGCCCAACGGAGCAATTCAATTGCTGCACTGTTCGGGTGTGAATGGCTGCTGGAGCCGGCATTTCAGCTCGCTGCCCTTCATACTGGCAAGCTGAAATGTGCGAAAAGTGACCTGTTTGGGTTCCAAAACGGCACTTTCCGCATTGTGCCCAGCACTTTGGTCGTGGGTTAATTGTTTTACACAGTTAAAGCCGGGCTTAGAACAGGTTAGATCATGTACTTTCCTGGATCTTCAATTGGGGATCCTGCAGTGGATGATTCTTCTTTCTTCATGATTTGTATACACTGCATTATTATGGGATGCATTCAGTATGCTGACAGTCACAGTGTTGACAGTTATCATGTCAACATAGTTGAAATGTGAGAGCTAGCATGCCAACAACTGCTAAATGTTGCCTTGTACACATTGTCGACATCACAAATGTCGACAATTGAACAGGCAACACTTTACAGAATGCTAATGTGATTATGACAATCTGCAAATAAATCAGCAAAAGCTGAAGTATGCAGCAGCCACCAGAGTGGGTTTTGGGTACTTACTGTTGGATGCGCCCCATTAATACACTGCTGATTGTCAGCATTGTTAGTATGTCAACATTTCAGCAGTGATGACATGCTCAATATCTCAACATTATGACCATGTTGATGTTCTAACAGTTGACACAAGTTACCATACTCATTGTAAGACTTAGCATATGCCCACACACTTTTGGGAATCTGTGAGCACTTTGCTTGTCATGTGACTTTTAATCCTATTAGCAGTGTTATTCTAAGTAGTGATAAACATTAGATGTGCAGAACGGATGATAACTGGGAACTGTTCTACATTTGTTTAATTTGTTATCCCATTTATTAACGCATGTTCTTACATCAGCAGTTTTAATTTGTGTGTCGCTGCTATGGTAGATGAGACTTTGTGCTATATATAAATCTTCTATTTTTTTTCTTTTGGACAACCAAGTCCTGGTATCTGTTGTTTTGGTGTTAACTATTTGTGGCCCTCCACTGAGCTAATTGACTTCAGTTCAGTCTTTTATGAATGCGGAAGCACTAGCTTATTTCTAAGTGTCAGTATAAAAACAAAGCTGTCCAGTATTTGTTCACTGCATTTAGTGGCCATCAGTATTTTCCCTGCATGCGAAATTTTTATTTATTGCAGTGATAAGTGCAATGTGATAACGCACCAGCCAATCAGTTTCTGTAATTTTTCAAACCTGTAATAATTGGCTGGTTTGTTATCACATTACACTTATCACTGCTTTATCATTTCGCTAGCATCCATAAGGTATATTGGGGACAGAATTAGTACAATGGGGTATAGACGTGTCCAAAGGAGCCAGTGCACTTTAAATTTCTTCCACTGTGTGTGCTGGCTCCTCCCCTCTATGCCTCCTACAGCTCAGTTTAGAATAAAGTGCCCTCAGGAGAGGTTGCACACTCTGATAGCTCCAGAGTTTTTCTTCATTTTCTTTTAAAGTTTTATTTATT
Source organism: Pseudophryne corroboree (assembly GCF_028390025.1). Taxonomy (NCBI): domain Eukaryota; kingdom Metazoa; phylum Chordata; class Amphibia; order Anura; family Myobatrachidae; genus Pseudophryne; species Pseudophryne corroboree. The sequence continues at coordinate 167,564,727 of NC_086444.1, read as the reverse complement.
TTGGTATGCTGTTTGGGCAACAGCATATCTGCGCCGTGGGAGTTTGGGGGGCGGTCACCGGCCTCTTGAGGTGCAGAGCCGCTTCCCTGCTGCAGGACCACCGTCCTGAGGGGCTGTTTGTTCAGCGGGGCATGGTGCCTTGGCTGTCGCAGCCACAGCATGCCACAAACCCCTAACGCTGCCTGAAGGTGATCGTCAGTGGTGAGTACCAACTGGGGGCCCCGCTAGGGGGGTCCCCGGGTTTACTGTGTGGCTGACAGCGTGGGTGTGGTGGGCGGTTCCCTCCTGGGGAAGACCTGCTATGGCCCCCGCGTGAGACTGGCTAATATAGGGTAAACCAAGCATTTATGTGAGGTTTTTACACATGGGGAGACATGCCAGTATAAATATACAGAAGTAGCTCCAGCTCCTCCAAACTGTGCCTTGGTCACTGGTACCGGGTATAACATCCCCTTGAGGGATTTTGTCCGTAACAGTCTCACTGTGTTTACACATAATAAATGCTGACAGCCTCACTGGGGCTGTGCAGCGCTGGGTGCGCTAGAGTCTTCTGTGAAGTTCTAATTATTTTAAATAAACATTTCAATGCCAGCGTTAATATATACTGCGGACGCAAGGCGCATCTTATTACCATATACGATAAAAGTGCGCTGAACGTCACAGCACTATATCCCTTAAGAGAAAGCAAGCAGTCGCACACATTTGTATACTGAGGTCCAACGCTCAGAGGTGTATATATATATATATATATATATATATATTTGATATTAAAAGGGGTATGCATATAAAATAACATATGTACAGTATATCATTAAGTATAACATGTATAATATGGTTACAAAGTTGCAGTTATAAAAGAAGCCGTTGTAGTTTCATAAGAATCAGTTACAGCCAATATACATACGGCTTAGTTTCACTGGAATCATGCAGCCAGTCATCAGGTAGGAGACTTCTGATAAGGGTGTGTGTGTAAGAGTGAATGAGAATGTGTGTGTGTGAGAGTGAATGAGAATCAGGGCCGGATCCAGGGGTGGTGAACGCCCCCCCTAACGGTCAAAACCATGTCCACTTACATGATGGTGATGGCGGCCACATTGCCAGCCACAGCCACCTGGTCCAGCAGAGGCATGAGGAAGATCCAGGGGTAGCGGGGCAAGCTGTCTTCGGCGCACAGTGGGGAGAACGAGCTGGATGAGCAGTTCCTGCTGGTGCTGTTCAGACGGGCTGTGTGCTGGCGGCTCCTCCATTATGGGCACGGTCACCGCGGGAGATGGGGGTAAGCCGCTCTGGGTGCCAGCGATCCAGTGCAGCAGCGATCTCCCTCTGCTGGCATCAGCGCTTGCAGCAGCCAGCACAGCCCAGCATCTCTCACCTGAAGATAGATCCTTCATATCGGCAGCATCCCTTTCCCCAGCATCCGGCTACCCGTACCAATAAATGGCACGCTGCAGCAACGCCAGCCCCACAGGCATGAACAGGGGTTGTGCTGGCTCCCTGCGCTGCTGGGGCTGCCAGAGGTGGGGGCTGCTGCCAGGTGATGGTGTGTGGCTGCACAGACATCCCTCCCTATCCTCCGTGTCCTCAGGGCCCCTAGCCCTATCTGCCATTATCACATGGTCACCCCCACCTTGGGCAGTGTGTGCCACCCATCGGTGTGTTAGTAGTTACATGTGCCCGGTGTGTGTACTACATAAGAAGTACATGTGCAGCCTGGCATGGCTTTATATGCTGTTTAGAGCATTAATGGACAGTTGGGATGGGAAGGGGGAGGAGTAATGAGTGTAAGGGAGGAGTAAGAAATAAATAAACTGCCCCCCCCCTAAAAGAAAAGGCTAGATCCATCCCTGATGAGAATGTATCAGTGTGTCTGCCTGCTTCTGGGTCCCTATTTTTATACAGTAAAGTAATAGGTGTATACAACAGTGGGTTTCTTCTTCTTCCATTGGTCCAGAGGCTAGACCTCTCAAGAACTCGACAGCTCATAGGTCAGTGTGAGGGCTTTTGTCCTATGTTGCAAACACATGTGTCTACCCCCAGGACCATGGCTGTGAATCCAGTTTCCAGTATCAGAAAGTCCTTTGTATTCATACATTTGGTCATAACTAATTGTTGCAATGTGCTACAATCTACCCATAGCTATCAAATTACTCCACACATTCTCCTGATCATTTTGACACTAAGCATGATATATTTAACTTGTTCCAATAATACGTATATATCTGATGTTACACTCTATTATATAAATACATTATAATGTCTGGTGCTTGCCATGTTTTGTCTACGTGTAATTTATGTGTTGTATTAAATATGTGTTGAATATATCTTTGTGGCTTGTCTGTGTGGGTGCGTATGCTATCGTATATCTTGTGCACACTGCGTGTATGCGCATGAACAGAGACCTCTCTGTTTGGAGTTTGTATGTTGTGTGTATGTAATATTTTTGACTTCGTCAGTCCACCCTTTGACAGTAGACAATAACTGTCGCACTAAACATAATTACAAAAAATATTTTCAAACAATAATTGGTGACCTAGGCACACGTATGTATTCATTTCGCAAATCAGACATTGACTATAGTTGGGGAGGAGGACCGGACATCCTCTATATGCGCTCGGCCGTCATGGGACCACTGGTTGGGTGTGGGACGACATTCAACCTATAGAGCACAGGTTCTCAAACTCGGTCCTCAGGATCCCACATGGTGCATGTTTTGCAGGTCTCCTCACAGAATCACAAGAGAAATAAATAGCTCCACATGTGGACCTTTTAAAATGTGTCAGTGAGTAATTAATACACCTGTGCACTTGCTGGGTTACCTGCAAAACATGCACTGTGTGAGGTCCTGAGGACCGAGTTTGAGAACCACTGCTATAGAGTATGCTGGGATAGTGCTATAGCTTATGATGTCTGATTGGAACGAACGTTGCATACATACATGTACCTACGTCTTTGCATACTGATGTTCGGATTCGATAGAGGTTTTGCTGGGTAGAGGGAGAAAACACAAACAAATCATGAAAGAGACATATAAAATTTTAATGGTATATATTCCTATCACTCCCTGAACATTGTTTCCATTCCTGAATCGTATGTTAGGTCTGTTTCATCATTGTAAAAATGTGTGAATACAGTTAGAGAATGATCTCAAACTGTATAACCTGGCGCTATATATAGTAGTAAAATTATTAAATAAAGATATTCAAAAAATAGTGAGCTATGGAGCTGCTGAGCAAAAACAGCTGGTTAGACTGAAATAGAATTTAATGAAAAACAAAAGAAAAGGATGCTCTGCGCTCCAAGAATCACTTGAAATTAATTAATTAGTTAATTAAGTGCAGTCTAGCAGGGTGAATAATTGACTCAATGCAACTCATTTTAAGAAACAGATAATTTTATCAGAATATTATGTAAAACAGACACACAGCTGAAGAAGCAATTGATACATATAAAGCAAGTTAAAAAATAAACAAAAATCGCAACTTCTTAGATGCACATTGGAGAGTAATAATGTAACTATCTCAAGAATGTGCTAGTTAAGACAGCATACAATAGAACTGAGTTAAAAATTCAGACAAGGACAAAGCTCTTAGTTAATGATTGCTAATAAAAACACTGGCGTCCCAGTGTAACATTAAATAGTATAGCTCCACAATAATTAAAGAGTTACTTGAGGCATGCAAGCCGTAATAATTACCACCGTGCTGGTTCCTGAATATTGCTACAGGGTCCTGTGTGCAACTGCACGTGGTGAAAAAAGGTGATGTAATTATTGCCTCTAGTAGTAAATGTGGAGCAGACCCGCTGGTGTTCTGAAATCGCTGTTGTAAGGGCCGTCAGTCATCAACGGGATGTTATATAGAAAGCCTCACAGCGGAGGACGTCATCTGTTTGGCTGGCGGCAGTGGTAAATAGCAGTATAGCCGCAATTGGCCGGTGCTGTCTCAGCCTCACAGCGGGGGTCCGTGGATGTCCGGCTCACGGAGATGGTGCCCAGAAACAGCTGTGCCGTAAATAGTTGTAATGATCGTACCTCACTGTGGAGGTTGAGCTGAAATAGACTAGACGGCTGTGGTATAGATGAACAGCGAAGTGCGGGAATTTTAAAAGTAGAGAGCTGGTCCGTGCTGCAGTAATGTTCATTCAGAAGAACCAGAGCCGGCCCTAATCAATATGATGCCCTAAGCAAGATTTTGGCTTGTGCCCCCTAGCACAACCACTGGTTCCGCCTCTGACCTTGCACATCTTTCCCAGCACCATCACCCCTCACCCATAGCGGTCCTTTTTTTGGTGTTTGTACCCCCTATATTTTAAATAGGAACAGTTTGCAGATTTGGCGCACAGCCTAAAAAGGGGTGCGTTTTTGCTGGCAAGGGGCATGGGCCACACAATAGTAACCCCAATTCCAATTACACCACACAGTACTGCAACTTCATTCACATTTGATCATGCGATAGTGTTCATAATTCATATTACATCCCACAATAGTATCACTTTACCTTATAAACGTTACTACTCATAGTAGAGCCCCTTATTCACATTACATCACACCCTATTGCTCTTTATTCACATTAGACGACATAGTAGTGCCCTTTCTATACGCAATGCCACATAGTAGAGCACCTTATACACATAATGCCACACATTAGTAATGCATTTGTACACATAATTCCACACAGTAATGCCCCTTACACATATGAGACACATTATTAATGTCCTTATAAACATAATACAACTTACACATTATGACAACCTTTATTAATGCCCTTTTATACATAATGGGGGACAGTTACTAAGCAGTAATAAGAGCAGAGAAGTGAGCCAGTGGAGAAGTTGCCCCATCAACCAATCATCTGCTCTGTACAACTGTATAGTATGCAAATTATAGATGTTACTTCAATGCTGATTGGTTGCCATGGGCAACTTCTCCACTGGCTCACTTCTCTGCTCTTATCACTGCTTAGTAAATGTCCCCAAATGTCCCTTACACATAAGCCGCACATTATTAATACCCTTATACAAATAATGACACACATTGTGCCCCTTACACATTTGCTGCACATTATTAGTGCCCCTATACACATAATGACACACTATACAGTAGTACCCTTTTACACATATGCCGCACATTATTAATGCCCTTATACACATAATGGCACGCATAGTGCCCCTTACACATATGTTGCACATTATTGATGCATTTTTACATGACACACACAATTCTCCTTACACATATTGCAAACACTACTGCACAACCAACCCACTCACATGCACACAGCAATCACACTGCCACTAACACTGTGACCTCTGTTTCTGCTTGGATACAGATGTGTCCTCATAAATATTGCCTCAATGCTAACATCTGGCACTTTTTTTTAATGAAAATGCATCTTAGTTGCATTGCTATGTGGCTAGGATGCACAAGCAGCTTCTACTGATTAAAATGATATGCAGCATGCCTATATACTGTGTGAGACTGTGGCTGTATCTGCATATGAAATGCTACACACAGAATATAGGCATGCCGCATATCATTTTAATCAGCAGAAACTGCTGATGCCCCTAGGCAATTGCCTAGTTTGCCTATACCTATGGCCGGCTCTGAAAAGAACTCAAATGTGAGAAAGGGGCGCCTATTGTGATTCTGTCCGGTTCTGACACTTCTGCTCTTCCGGAGGCATTGGATGCAGTGCGAGCCTTGAAAATCTATGTTAAGAGGATGGCTCGGTTCAGAAAGACGGATTCATTGTTCGTGATGTATGATGAGCGGAAAAAGGGTCCATTGCTCATTGGATTAGGCTTACTATCCAACAAGCCTATGCGTCGGCAGCCTTACCATTTCCTCAGTCTCTGAAGGCCCACTCTACTAGATCGGTGGGTTCTTCCTGGGCGGCTGCCTGTGGAGTCTCGGCCCTGCAACTATGCTGAGCTGCTACCTGGTCGGGGATGAACACCTTTGTGAAGTTCTACAAGTTTGATACCCTGGCCAAAAAGGATACCCATTTTGTGCTGGCGGAGCTGCAGTTGTCTCCACACGTTCCTGCCTGTTCTGGAAACTTTGGGACATTCCCATCGTACTAATCTGTCCCCAATATCCCTTATGGATGCTAGAGAAAATAGGATTTGAAATACCTACCGGTAAATCCTTTTCTCATAGTTCATAAGGGATATTGGGTGCCCACCTCTGTGCAGTGACTTTCTGCAGGTTCTCTGTTACGTGTTCTTGTTCAGCTGTTGCTGTAAATGTTGCCAGACTTTGCTAGCTAAAGTTATGTATTGGTGTGCTGGTGTTAAAATCTCACCACACCTGTTGTCATGTTCCTTCTCTCAAGTATGTAATTCTCCTTGGGGGACTGTTTTACCTATAACTGAGCGGTAGGAGGAGGCATAGAGGGGAGGAGCCAGCACACCCAGTGGAAGAAATTGAAAGTGCACTGGCTCCTTTGGAACCATCTTTACCCCATCGTACTAATTCTGTCCCCAATATCCCCTATGGACTACGAGAAAAGGATTTACCGGTAGGTATTTAAAATCCTATTTTCTCCAGGCTTAATACATCTGCCCCATGGTTTCTTCCAGGAGCAAATTGCCCCAGTTTTGCTTGTTTTTGTAGATTTTGTCCTAACTCACCAGACCCACAATGTTGTTAAAGACAAAAGTGTAAAAGTTTGTTTCCACATAATTAATGATTTTTAGTTAGTTGTATATAATATATAAAACATAACCAGTCCACTGCATATAAACACTGTCTTTTGGCTCCTAGGTGTATTGTGAAGATAACTGGAGATATGACAGTGTCCTTTCCAACTGGAATCATTAAAGTGTTCACAAGTAACCCCTCTCCGGCAGTGCTTTGCTTCAGGTTAAAAAACACCAACAAGCTTGAGCAGATTCTACCAAATACACAACTATTATACAGGTATTTTATTATTATTAATAATAATAATAATAATAAGTTATTAAAATACTGACTGTGGATTAGTGTATCTTGTACAGTATAAATAAATTGTTTTCTTATAACCAAATCCACAAATAAATATTGTGCTTGATGTACACAGTATTCTCTTCAGGAATTTTTGTGGGAGTTCTGTGGCTGTGTGCGAACAGAGAGAGGGGGGAGGGGGCAGATTCTACCACGTCAGGTAAGAAGCAGTCCGTTGTGCACCCTTCCCCCCCACCTATCCAGCATCTCGCTTGCTGTTTGGCAGGCACAGTAAAGGGGGTGGCTGCCATGATTGCCTCAAGTGGTACAGTGGCCTTGGGTTGAGGTGTGGGGGTTCTGTCGCAGACGTCTTTTCGGCGAGAACAGCTGCGACAGAGTGGACCAGGGTCGAGGTGGGCAGGGGCAGCTCTGAACAGCGAGCTGCACTATGACACAACTTTTGGCCATACTGTATAACCGCCTGAGAAATTTAACATGGGGAGAACATTGGTCCTACAGTAGGAATACATATGATTTACCGGCAGACGGGATGCCGGCTGTCACTATACCGACAGCGGCATCTCATCAGTCGGAATCCTGGCAGCGAGTCCACGCACCATGCTTCGGGCCCGGTGGCTCGCTTTGCTCGCCACAGGTTATACTCCTGCTCGGTAGAGTGCGTGGACCCACCATCCGAGTGGGAATACCTCATGTTTTTCTGGATTGCGTTCGGCAGCATTTCGCCAGGATCCCGACAGGTGGTATATTAACTGTAATCCCCTACAGTATTAGTTTTAACATACACCTGGGACTTCATGCCTGTCTGTTAAAGCAATTGGAGTTCTGCCTTCCAGCTAGTGTTTTATTTAATAGCACAGTTGTGATGGGTTGGGCACAAAATCCTGATGGTCAGAATCCCAACAGATTGCAGTATTTTAACCCTACTCCTACCCCTAATCCTAACCCACCCTACCCCAGTGCCTATCCCTAACCCAACCCAGGTGCTTATTAAGATAGGAGGGGACCCATGTGCAGACTCCCTTCGGGCCCCCTTTCTTCGTGGCAGTGTAGTTTCTGTGTCCCTGTGATCAACTGTGCCGCTAGTAGACTCTAGCGCTGTAGAGTCTACTATTCATGTGCAAGACATTGTTAAAATGGCACGGTAGATATTTTCCCAGCGATTCCCCATACTGGGCATGTGCAAAACACACAGAAAATGCTTTTACAGGGCTGCCGCGGTGGATGCTGAACTCCAGAGAGGTTAGTACTGAAAAAAACAATGAGTGCAGCGTGTGTGGTGAGGGCACCCCTGAACCCGAGGGGCACGTGTGTACCGCAGACACTGGACGCATTATAGATACAACAATGCCCTAACCCCAGTACTTACAGTACCCTCAGTATCAAGCCGGATTCCACTCTCTGGATCCTGACCTCATCATGTTGGGTCACCTGCATTGTTTATGTAAGTTGATCCTACTACATAAATGGGATGGATATTGGAAACTTACTTTTACAGGTGGGTTAAGTTCGCAGAGACCCAGATGGGTGGATTCCCAGAAAAGTACTTCAACAAACAACTTGAATATATAAAAACAGTGTAGGAATTTATTGTATACTTAGCTAAGGTTATTGATTAATTCAGCAGATGTTCAATACAGCAATCACATCAGCATACTCAGGAGCCTCGCTCCCCTGCGTCTAGAGGCTGAGTTACTGTATATTCAGAGCAGCCTGGCACTTCTGCAGTCAGTGGGTCATCCAGTCTGTTAAGGCTAAGGTCACATACGTAAAGAGCTACTGACCAGCCTCAGATGTGGCAGTACCATAAAAGGGCATAATCCTACAGCTCACATACTGATTGGGTTACTGACCAACAGGATATATGATGCACAAAGGAATGTACAATGCTGTATGCAAAGTCCTGTTATCCACACACTATAATGAACAGAATGAAGTTAAAAACACATATTGTGTATAGTAGGTATACAATCTGACATGTAATCTCTTCAGTATATTTGTTCATTCTGTTCTTTGTATTAGCTGCCAAAACTGCCTGAAAGCATCCATTTAATATAATAGTGAAACTTATATTTCTCTAACGTCCTAAGTGGATGCTGGGAACTCCGTAAGGACCATGGGGAATAGCGGCTCCGCAGGAGACTGGGCACAACTAAAGAAAGCTTTAGGACTTCCTGGTGTGCACTGGCTCCTCCCTCTATGACCCTCCTCCAGACCTCAGTTAGAATTTTGTGCCCGGCCGAGCTGGATGCACACTAGGGGCTCTCCTGAGCTCTTAGAAAGAAAGTAATATTTAGGTTTTTTTATTTTCAGTGAGATCTGCTGGCAACAGACTCACTGCTACGAGGGACCTAGGGGAGAGAAGCGAACCTACCTGCTTGCAGCTAGCTTGGGCTTCTAGGCTACTGGACACCATTAGCTCCAGAGGGATCGAACACAGGCCCAGCCTCGGTCGTCTGGTCCTGGAGCCGCGCCGCCGTCCCCCTAGCAGAGCCAGAAGCAAGAAGACGTTCCTGGAAATCGGCGGCAGAAGACTTCGGTCTTCATTAAGGTAGCGCACAGCACTGCAGCTGTGCGTCATTGCTCCCCAGGCACACCACATACTCCGGTCACTGATGGGTGCAGGCGCGGGGGGGGGGGGGGCGCGCCATGGGCTACAATATAAGTACCTTACTTGGCAAATTAACATATAATATAGCCTTTAAGACTATATGTGTGTAAAATCCCCTGCCATAACTGTATAAAAAAAGCGGGAGAAGCCCGCCGGAAAAGGGGCGGGGCTATCTCAGCGCACTGGCGCCATTTTCCCTCACAGCTCCGCTGGAAGGATCGCTCCCCAGGCTCTCCCCTGCAGTTCCAGACTACATAGGGTAAAAAAGAGAGGGGGGGCACTAAATTTAGGTGCAATCTGTGATATATAAGCAGCTACAAGGGGTAAAATCACTGTGTAGTGTGTATCCCTGTTTTATATAGCGCTCTGGTGTGTGCTGGCATACTCTCTCTCTGTCTCCCCAAAGGGCTTTGTGGGGTCCTGTCCTCAGTCAGAGCATTCCCTGTGTGTGTGCGGTGTGTCGGTACGGCTGTGTCGACATGTTTGATGAGGAGGCTTATGTGGAGGCGGAGCAGGTGCCGATAAATGTGATGTCACCCCCTGCGGGGTCGACACCTGAGTGGATGGATATGTGGAAGGAATTACGCGACAGTGTCAACTCCTTACATAAAAGGTTTGACGACATATCAGATGTGGGACAGCCGGCTTCTCAGCCCGTGCCTGCCCAGACGTCTCAAAAGCCATCAAGGGCTATTAAACGCCCGCTACCTCAGATGGCAGACACAGATACTGACCCCAGTGTCGACGATGATGAGACTAGTGTACATTCCAAGAAGGCCACACATTACATGATTACGGCAATGAAAAATGTGTTGCACATTTCTGATATTACCCCAGGTACCACAAAAAAGGGTATTATGTTTGGGGAGAAAAAACTACCAGTGGTTTTTCCCCCATCTGATGAATTAAATGAAGTGCGTGAAGAAGCGTGGGCTTCCCCCGATAAGAAACTAGTAATTTCTAAAAAGTTACTAATGGCGTACCCTTTCCCGCCAGAGGATAGGTCACGTTGGGAGACATCCCCTAGGGTAGATAAAGCGCTCACACGCCTGTCAAAGAAGGTGGCACTACCGTCTCCGGACACGGCCGCCCTAAAGGAGCCTGCTGATAGGAAGCAGGAGGCTATCCTGAAGTCTGTTTATACACACTCAGGTATTATACTGAGACCAGCTATTGCGTCAGCATGGATGTGCAGTGCTGCAGCTGCGTGGTCAGATTCCCTGTCAGAAAATATTGATACCTTAGACAGGGACACTATATTGCTAACCATAGAGCATATTAAAGACGCAGTCTTATACATGAGAGATGCACAGAGGGATATTTGCCGGCTGGCATCTAAAATAAGTGCAATGTCCATTTCTGCCAGGAGGGGTTTATGGACTCGGCAGTGGACAGGGGATGCAGATTCTAAAAGGCACATGGAAGTTTTGCCTTACAAGGGTGAGGAGTTGTTTGGGGATGGTCTCTCGGACCTCGTTTCCACAGCGACAGCTGGGAAGTCAGCATTTTTACCCCATGTTCCCTCACAGCCAAAGAAAGCACCGTATTATCAGGTACAGTCCTTTCGGCCCCAGAAAGGCAAGCGGGTTAAAGGCGCGTCCTTTCTGCCCAGAGGCAGAGGTAGAGGAAAAAAGCTGCAGCATACGGCCAGTTCCCAGGAACAAAGGCCCTCCCCCGCTTCCTCTAAGTCTACCGCATGACGCTGGGGCTCCACAGGCGGAGCCAGGTATGGTGGGGGCCCGTCTCAAGAACTTCAGCGACCAGTGGGCTCGCTCACGGGTGGATCCCTGGATTCTACAAGTAGTATCTCAGGGGTACAAGCTGGAATTCGAGACGTCTCCCCCTCTCCGTTTCTTCAAATCTGCCTTGCCAACAGCTCCCCCGGACCGGGAGGCAGTGCTGGAGGCAATTCACAAGCTGTATTCGCAGCAGGTGATAGTCAAGGTACCCCTCCTTCAACAAGGAAGGGGTTACTATTCCACAATGTTTGTGGTACCGAAACCAGACGGTTCGGTGAGACCCATTTTAAATTTGAAATCCTTGAACACCTATATAAAAAGGTTCAAGTTCAAGATGGAATCGCTCAGGGCGGTTATTTCAAGCCTGGAGGAAGGGGATTACATGGTATCACTGGACATCAAGGATGCTTACCTACATGTCCCCATTTATCTTCCTCACCAGGAGTACCTCAGATTTGTGGTACAGGACTGTCATTACCAATTCCAGACGTTGCCGTTTGGTCTGTCCACGGCACCGAGGGTATTTACCAAGGTAATGGCCGAAATGATGATACTCCTTCGAAAAAAGGGAGTTTTAATTATCCCATACTTGGACGATCTCCTTATAAAGGCGAGGTCCAGGGAGCAGTTGTTGGTCGGGGTAGCACTATCTCGGGAGGTGCTACAACAGCACGGTTGGATTCTGAATATTCCAAAGTCACAGCTGGTTCCTACGACACGTCTACTGTTTCTGGGGATGGTTCTGGACACAGACCAGAAAAGGGTGTTTCTCCCGGAGGAGAAAGCCAAGGAGTTGTCGTCTCTAGTCAGAGATCTCCCGAAACCAAAACAGGTCTCGGTGCATCACTGCACGCGAGTCCTGGGAAAAATGGTAGCTTCCTACGAAGCAATTCCATTCGGCAGGTTCCATGCAAGAATCTTTCAGTGGGATCTGTTGGACAAGTGGTCCGGATCCCATCTTCAGATGCATCGGCTGATAACCCTGTCTCCAAGGACCAGGGTGTCTCTGCTGTGGTGGCTGCAGAGTGCTCATCTTCTGGAGGGCCGCAGATTCGGCATACAGGACTTGGTCCTGGTGACCACGGATGCCAGCCTTCGAGGCTGGGGGGCAGTCACACAGGGAAGAAACTTCCAAGGGCTTTGGTCAAGCCAGGAGATTTCCCTACACATAAATATTCTGGAACTAAGGGCCATCTACAATGCCCTAAGTCAGGCAAGACCCCTGCTTCAAAACCAGCCGGTACTGATCCAGTCAGACAACATCACGGCAGTCGCCCATGTAAACCGACAGGGCGGCACGAGAAGCAGGACGGCGATGGCAGAAACCACAAGGATTCTCCGATGGGCGGAAAATCACGTGTTAGCACTGTCCGCAGTATTCATTCCGGGAGTGGACAACTGGGAAGCAGACTTCCTCAGCAGGCACGACCTCCACCCGGGAGAGTGGGGACTTCATCCAGAAGTCTTTCAGCTGATTGTAAATCGCTGGGAACGGCCACAGGTGGACATGATGGCGTCCCGCCTCAACAAAAAGCTAGAAAGATATTGCGCCCGGTCGAGAGACCCTCAGGCAATAGCTGTGTACGCTCTAGTGACACCGTGGGTGTACCAGTCGGTTTATGTGTTCCCTCCTCTTCCTCTCATACCCAAGGTACTGAGGATAATAAGACGAAGAGGAGTAAGAACTATACTCATTGTTCCAGATTGGCCAAGAAGAGCTTGGTACCCAGAACTTCAAGAAATGATCTCAGAGGACCCATGGCCTCTGCCGCTCAGACAGGACCTGCTGCAGCAGGGGCCCTGTCTGTTCCAAGACTTACCGCGGCTGCGTTTGACGGCATGGCGGTTGAACGCCGGATCCTGAAGGAAAAGGGCATTCCGGAGGAAGTCATCCCTACGCTGATTCAAGCAAGGAAAGAAGTGACCGCAAACCATTATCACCGCATATGGCGAAAATATGTTGCGTGGTGTGAGGCCAGGAAGGCCCCAACGGAGGAATTTCAGCTGGGCCGTTTTCTGCACTTCCTACAGTCAGGGGTGACTATGGGCCTAAAATTGGGTTCCATTAAGGTCCAGATTTCGGCTCTATCAATTTTCTTCCAGAAAGAACTGGCTTCACTACCTGAAGTTCAGACATTTGTTAAGGGCATGCTGCATATTCAGCCCCCTTTTGTGCCCCCAGTGGCACCTTGGGATCTCAACGTGGTGTTGAATTTCCTAAAGTCACATTGGTTTGAACCACTTAAAACCGTGGATTTAAAATATCTCACGTGGAAAGTGGTCATGCTGTTGGCCTTGGCTTCAGCCAGGCGTGGGTCAGAATTGGCGGCTTTATCATGTAAAAGCCCTTATCTGATTTTCCATATGGATAGGGCGGAATTGAGGACTCGTCCCCAATTTCTCCCAAAGGTGGTTTCAGCTTTTCATTTGAACCAGCCTATTGTGGTGCCTGCGGCTACTCGTGACTTGGAGGATTCCAAGTTGCTGGACGTAGTCCGGGCCCTAAAAATCTATGTTTCCAGGACAGCTGGAGTCAGAAAGACTGACTCGCTATTTATCCTGCATGCACCCAACAAGTTGGGTGCGCCTGCTTCAAAGCAGACTATTGCTCGCTGGATCTGTAGCACGATTCAACTTGCACATTCTGCGGCTGGACTGCTGCATCCTAAATCGGTAAAAGCCCATTCCACGAGGAAGGTGGGCTCTTCTTGGGCGGCTGCCCGAGGGGTCTCGGCTTTACAACTTTGCCGAGCAGCTACTTGGTCGGGGTCAAACACATTTGCTAAATTCTACAAGTTTGATACCCTGGCTGAGGAGGACCTAGAGTTCGCTCATTCGGTGCTGCAGAGTCACCCGCACTCTCCCGCCCGTTTGGGAGCTTTGGTATAATCCCCATGGTCCTTACGGAGTTCCCAGCATCCACTGAGGACGTTAGAGAAAATAAGATTTTACTCACCGGTAAATCTATTTCTCGTAGTCCGTAGTGGATGCTGGGCGCCCGTCCCAAGTGCGGATTGTCTGCAATACTTGTATATAGTTATTGGTTAACTAAAGGGTTATTGTTGAGCCATCTGTTGAGAGGCTCAGTTATATTTCATACTGTTAACTGGGTATAGTATCACGAGTTATACGGTGTGATTGGTGTGGCTGGTATGAGTCTTACCCGGGATTCCAAATCCTTTCCTTATTGTGTCAGCTCTTCCGGGCACAGTATCCTAACTGAGGTCTGGAGGAGGGTCATAGGGGGAGGAGCCAGTGCACACCAGGTAGTCCTAAAGCTTTCTTTAGTTGTGCCCAGTCTCCTGCGGAGCCGCTATTCCCCATGGTCCTTACGGAGTTCCCAGCATCCACTACGGACTACGAGAAATAGATTTACCGGTGAGTAAAATCTTATTTTTTGTATCACTCCTGACACTTACCCAATAGCAATCATTTTGACATTCAGATCTAGTATTGTGATGTTTTCCACCATTGTATACCAAAGAATGGAACAATGGCATCAGAATATTATTAGAACAATGGCAATCGCTATTACACATTCTGTGTCTTCCTGGTAAAAGGACTGCTACAGGCGAGTCCAGAATGCTGTGTGGGATATCCTGTTAGTCCCAAGATTTATTTCCATTCCTCCCGCAACTCATGCCGACGTTGTATTATGGATTGGCAACAAAATAAATTGAGTGCCTGGAGATTACAGTGATGCCAGTTAGAGCATACAGTTATGAGAGGTGCCAGAGCTGGTGCATGACAGATGGCAGAGACCTGCCAGATACCCTGAATGACGGATTTTATGTAGGTAATCCCCTTGGGAGATCGGCTTGTATTTAGACTATTATTTATATAAAGGCACATGGTCAAAAATGCAACAAGGTCATACAGGTATCAATGATCCTGAATGTAATCATTTTAACCATGGCATGTTCATTATATAAGCTTCTGTGTGTTTTCCTCTCTGTTACTACACTGCATTTGTAGATTAACAGATAAAATATTGTTCTGTTGTCAGTGATCCATCACAGAGCGACAGTAACTGTAAAGACTTCTGGATGAATATGCAAGCAGTTACTGCCTACCTCAAGAAGTCCTCTGAGCAGAACCCGTCTGCCTCGTACTATAATGTGGACATCTTAAAGTACCAGGTACTGTGCTACACATACATTATTGTAAGAACAGTCATGCAGCATTGTAATTACAATTGTACCCGTTATACTGAGCTCCATTTTTAGATAAATGTTCACGCAAAAAGGCATTTGTGTTGACTTTTGACCTTAAAAAACATTATAAACAAGATGGGTTCCTGTGGATAATTGCTGTGCAAATAAGGTCCTGGGCGGACTCCAGTGTCTGAAAGACACCAAGTGATCCCTATTGCATCACGTTGGAAGCCGCGTCTCTGGGAAAGAGAGTTGGGTGCCTTGGTTTTAGAAGGTTTCTTGCACTGTCACGTGCATGGAATAGACAAGTGGTAAAGACTTTGTTAGTGTCCAACAACTGGCATAGAGGCATATTCAATTGTCTGCTTATTTTTTTAAAAACCCTTTGGCACAGGGTTTTTCCTATTCAATTGAAGAACAGAAAATGAGCCAAGGTGATTTCTATAGAAATCATTGTGTCTCTTTTCTCGCATCTCCAGAGCAAGCCTGATATTTCCTAAAATCTTTATTTTTTTAGGAAAAATCAGCGAGACTTGCTTTGTCACCCCGGCGGCACACCCCCATCAATGATTAAGCAATTGGAAGTTTCCAGTTAGCTTAATTGGTCTTTAATTACTCACCTTCCGAAGCGGTGTCGTCTACCTCCATCCTGTTGGGATCCGATCCTCTGCAGCAGTGTGTGTAAGTATGTGTGTGGGACCTCCCCAGTTTGTGTCTGGACTCACCCAGCAGCTACCTGCCCATCCCCCCCCCCCCCCCCCCCCAGTAGCCACCTCCCCAGTGGAGAGATGAAGGGAAGGTAACTAGGAGTCGCAGAGACCACCGGACTGTTAAGTATCCAACTTTGTTTTCTTTTTAAATTGGATACCAAGTGTATCGGACGCTTGCATTTCCGCAGTAATCCAAAATTGGTAGTGAGGTTTTTTGCTGGGAAAACCTTGATATGCCTTACAGAGCATATATTTATAATTTGCAATCTCATTTATATGGCATCAAAAAAGTGTGGTGCCTGTACACAAAGCATAACATTTAGCTTCTATAAATGGCTCCAGTATGTGGGACCCACAGTCTGTTCTCCCCGCACCAGCATGAAAACCTGTTGCTGTAGGAGAGCCTGGACGAGGAAAAATAATTACAGACCTTTTATAGGTAATGAGACCAAAGGGAATGTTAGTGACAACTGAGCCAGTCGGGGCTGTGTGGCTACCTATTCATAAAGCAGTAGGCACATGATTATCATGGTACCATCATAGAATTGGGATGCATATATGTGTGGATTCTTACCACTGGCCCATAAAATAAAAAGCTGAAGAGCATTAGACGATATGCTCTATGAGCGATATCGTCAGTGTTTGCCCTTGAACTCCCGTGCATACACACTGACCGATATCGCTAACTACAGTATATCGTTCAGTGACATCATCCTGCCACCACCCCAAACATGCAGTTTCAGAAGATTTAGGGTGGTATCCTATTAGCAGCGGTACTTTCCCGCTGCTGTGATCCTATTAGCTCCAATGCTGTCGTTTTCTCTTGATGCTGGCAGTTACTGGCGTGCGTCAGGCACCTGAAGCATAATCTGCGATAACAGGCCGTCAGAGTTACAAAAACACATTGGATCGGAGACTTCTCCCCGATTCCATGTGTTATCGCACGATCGCGGGTCCAAAAACGGCCTCTATTTGGATAACGTGATAATGACCATCAGTCAAACATTTCGTTATCTGGCTGTTTTTTACCGTGCGAAAGAGCTTCGGGGCTAATAGGATTTCCACCCATAGTCAAAATTGACCTGCATGTACAGATGACTGAAGACCTTGTCAGTGACACGCGGGAGTGCGCATCATTGACAAAATAGTGCATATCATTAATTAAAACTCTCCTAGTGTGTACCCAGTTTTAAACTTTATTATTCAAGTAGTATATGAGTGAGTCATAGTCTTTCTACAGTATACCTTTATGTTGGACATAACACTCCTTCCAAATATAATTTCTGCAGCAGGATACAATGGTTTCAACAGGGAAATATTGGGATGTAGAGTGGATCTTGATCCAGAGGCACCAACAGGCTAAAGCTTTAGGCTGTCCCAGGATGCATTGGGGACTCCTCTATAAATCCCGCCTCCAGGCACTGAAGCTCTGTTTCGAGTTGGCAGCAGCTGGTCACCTAACAGGAGGGCTGCACTGGGCAGCCCTGAAAAAAGCTTTTCTAAGTAGATTTCTTCAGCTGGGCTGTCAGCGCTGTATGTCAGGCTGACAGCTCCATCACCTCCCAAGCGGCGTCACTTACTCCCGCGGCTCTGTTCCCAGGTACTTGCGGCGGAGACGCTCCGGCTTAGGCACACAATCGCAGACCACTCTTCTGGATCGCATGGCTGCTACGAGGAGGAGGTAAGAGGGTTCCCCAGACGGGACCCGCCATTAAATTGCGTCTGTCCGTAACCTAGGGAGACAGGTTGCGGCGCTGGCGTGGACACTGTCACCGAGCAGGGACCCCACTAAACCGTCAGGGCATAAGAGTACAGGTCGAGTGTACTAACGCCCCCTATAATAAGGCTCTGTAGTACTGGAGGTGAAAGTCCAGCATAGAGGAACTGGCGCTTGACCTGTAGTCCTTCCCCCGGCCCAGTGCGCCATCTCTGAGTAGATTTTCCCGCCCTGGAGCTGCCTCATACTACTCCTCATTCCCTGACAGAGACGCTGGGCGCCATCTTCTGAGCATAGCTACTACTGGTCTCTCGGAATGCGGGGTAAGGTCTCCCCTGTAAAGCTGCCTGTATACAGCACTGTGACTTTACAAACACTTGAGTATTCTACATGTCTGTATACAGACAGCGTTAGTTAAGTAAGATTGTACCTGTTACAGACTGTTGTGCAGGTATTCTGATATATACCACCGGTCTAGGACCGCGCTGTTTTATATATATAATTCAGATGAATTACAGTTTGAAGTGTTAATACTAGGTGAGTGCTGAATTTGTATGATTTTTTTATTTAAATGGGGTGGTCACAATACCACTGGCACCGCGGATGTATGAGTGCTGTGGGTTCTTGCCTATTGTGTGTGTATGTATATATATATATATATATATATATATATATATATATATTAGAATGTTCCATAATGCACTATTATTATACAGTAAGGCAAAATAACCTTAGAGCCAATTTCTTGTTAAATACAGCTCTCTTTGAGCAGCTTCCACAAAAGAAAGGACCCTTTGCCGGTGTGGGTCTATAGAGGTAAATACAAAAAGGTATCTTTGAGGAGAGCTCTTATTTGATGAATATTCCAAACAGTTTTTTGGATATGAACCGAGGATGACCTTATCAGTACCTTATATACACATACACCCAAATGTTAAAATGTTGGGTGTATGTGTATATAAGGTACTGATAAGGTTATCCTCAGTTCATAGCCAAAAAACAGTTTGTATTATTCATCCAATACGTATATTCTACTGTGTACTCAGTCACATGATACCCGATTTATTCACAGGTGTTGTACGGTGTCTGGCAATATCGTACTAAGTCACTCTGTTGTTGCATT
Organism: Pseudophryne corroboree; assembly: GCF_028390025.1. NCBI lineage: Eukaryota > Metazoa > Chordata > Amphibia > Anura > Myobatrachidae > Pseudophryne > Pseudophryne corroboree. The sequence goes on along the minus strand of NC_086444.1, from coordinate 167,545,736 downwards.
CTCACATAATGTCTAACAGAAAGGGCAGTAAATCAGTGGAAGCTCCTGCATCATGCAGCGCATGCTCCAATGATTTACCAGAGGGGGAAGTGTTATATGACGGTCTGTGTACTAATTGTCATATGCCTCCCAGTCAGTCTGCATCTCCTGCAATGGAGCACCCGGGGCTGCATTCGCCAACCTACTGGGTACTCTGGTGGAACGCATAGCGCCCCTTATGTGACCACCAGTGCACTGCCACCTCATATTATTCCTCATATATTTTTCCGCCTTGGATGGAAAAATTGTCTAACCAACTGCAGTAATGAACCAGTTTTTGGTTTGACAGAAACCTACACCATGTCACTCCCGTGTCTCTGGGTCCTCTAAGCGGGCTGCTTCCTCCTCGCAATCCAAAAACCTCTCTGATGTCTCATCTGAAGAGGAGGGGGTGCATACAGTCCTTTCAATCACTGAATCCTATGTTACTGATGAGGATTCCCCCTAGCAGATTGATGTCCCTGCCTTAGTGGATGCTAAACACTGCGCACCAATGTACTGGCTAGGGAACCCCGAGACTATATGGTATCCCTGGATATACAGGATATACCTTATGTCATATCGCATCAGCAGTTTCTGCGGTTTGCTAATGGCAACCTCCATTCCAATTCTAGTTTCTGCCATTTGGACTGGCTACGGATCCTCCGATCATCACAAGCTGTTATGACGACTCATCTTCATCGCCAAGGAATCGGCATCCTGCCGTATCTAGAGGACCTGATGATTTTGGCAAATTCCCACAAAGTCCTCCTCTGTCATCTGGAACCGAAGGTAACCTTCCTGCACGCACATGGGTGGCTTATCAAATGGACGAAGTTCTCGCTAGTCCCAGCTCAGAGCATGGTGCACCTGGGGGGCATTCCTGGATTCACACAGTCAGAGACGGTTTCTGTCTCCAGAAAAAGTCCTGAAGATTCAGGACAGGATAAGATGCTTCCTTAGTTGTCCCAGAGTGTCTATACACTCGGTGAGGCAAGTACTTGTCCTGATGGTATCTGCCTCCGACGTGGTAGAGTACGCTCAATTTCATTACCACCCACTACACAGGTTTATCCTTTCCAAGTGGGACGGCCTGCCTCATTAGATCAGATTTCACATTATCTCTTTGACTCCAGAGGTTCACCTGCCGCTGACCCGGTGAATCCAGGACCAGCAAGAGCAGGGGCAGTCCCTTCTGGGTCCCCGACTGGGTTCCACTGACAACAAACGCCTGTTTGAGGGGATGGGGAGGGGTGTTTGAGCAACACTCTTTTCTCTTACGTCCTAGAGGATGCTGGGGACTCCAAAAGGACCATGGGGTATAGACGGGATCCGCAGGAGCTTGGGCACACTGAAAATACTTTAACTGGGTGTGAACTGGCTCCTCCCTCTATGCCCCTCCTCCAGACCTCAGTTAGACTTTGTGCCCAGGACTGACCGGACACTCACTAGGGGAGCTCTCCTGAGTTTCTCTAGAAAATACTTTTGTTAGGTTTTTTTATTTTCAGGGAGACCTACTGGCTACAGGCTCCCTGCATCGAGGGACTGAGGGGAGAGAAGTCAGACCTACTTCTACTTAGTTTAAGGGCTCTGCTTCTTAGGCTACCGGACACCATTAGCTCCAGAGGGTTCGATCACTTGGTGCACCTAGCTGCTTGTTCCCGAAGCCGCGCCGTCACCCCCCTCACAGAAGCCAGAAGAAAGAAGCCGGGTGAGTATGCAGAAGGCAGAAGACTTCAGTAACGAGGTACAGCGCAGCGTTAGCGCTGCGCTCCATGCTCCCACACACTTCACCAACTGCACTTACAGGGTGCAGGGCGCTGGGGGGGGGGCGCCCTGGGCAGCAGTTACTGAGGTCTGGGAAACCGGCAGAAGGCTTTTCGGTGCCTCGGCACCGTTTTTCAAACCCCCGCCGGCATTTTCAGTTTTCAAATTTAGCGGGCTAAAGCGCGCCGGGAAGGGGCGGAGCTTAGCCGCACGGCTCACCAGCGCCATTTTCCCTCATACACACGTCTGCATGAGACGCTGGCCCGGGACCTCCAAAAGCTCCACTACAAGTAACGGGGAGCTAATCGGGGGGGAAGCACAGTTTTATGGTGCAAATTTATTGTTTTTGAAGCAGTGCTTTTTACATGTATTATTTGGTGTGATATATGGGTGGTGGGGTGTGAGCTGGCATACTCCCTCCGTGTTCCTCTATCCAGGCTTCCTTGTGGGCCTGTCCCGTAGCTTGAGGCATTGTGTGTGTATGTCGGTGTGTCGATACTCAGTGCCTGCATGTCTGAGGCTGAATGTTATTCCCCGGAGGAGGTCACTGGGGGAGCAGATGTAGGTCTGGAATTGGCTCTGTCGGAGCAGCCGACACCTGATTTACTCACATTGTTAAGTACACTTAATACAAATGTGGCTTTATCAAAGAGGTTAGATAGATCAGAGTCGCAGACACAGGTGTGGAGGAAATCCATGGAGGATGCTTTGTCTCAGGTGCAGACCCCATCGGGGTCATAAAAGCGTCAGTTTACCCAAGTGGTAGATACTGATACCGACACGGATTCTGATTCCGAGGTCGATTTCACTGAGGCTGCTTTACAAGAGTTTTCAGTACATGATTGTGGCTATAAAAGATGTTTTACGCATTTCTGATGAACTTGCAGTGCAGGAAACAAGGATTTGTTTGTTCAAAGGGAAAAAACCCGAAGTGAAGTCCCCCCCCCCCCCCCCACCCCCCTCATGAAATGAATACTCTTTGTGAAAAGGCTTGAGAGTCGCCGGACAAGAGGTGGCAGATTCCCAAGAGAATTTACATGGCGTATCCTTTCCCCTCTGATGACAGGGAAAAATGGGAGGCGTCTCCGAATGTTGACAAAGCTCTATCTCGTTTGTCTAAGAAGGTGGCGCTTCCGTCTCCAGACACGGCAGCTCTCAAGGATCCGGCGGATCACAAGCTGGAGACGTCTCTGAAGTCCATTTTCGCTAATACGGGTGCATTGCTCAGACCTGCTGTGGCGTCGGTATGGGGGAGTAGTGCTATTGCTAAACGGGCTGAGAATTTAGCTGCTGATATGGATACCCTTGATAAAGATAATGTTCTTTTGACTCTTGGTTATATCAAGGACGCTGCAGATTACCTGAAGGATGCGGCGAGGGATGTTGGTCTCTTGGGATCAAGAGCCATTGCCATGGCGATCTCGGCCAGGAGGGCGCTGTGGATCCATCAATGGAATGCTGATGCCGACTCCAAGAGAGCTATGGATGCTCTACCCTTCAAAGGTAATGTCTTGTTTGGGGACGGCTTGGCTGACCTGGTCTCTACCGCGACTGCGGGTAAGTCGTCTTTTCTTCCCCATGTTCCCACACAACAGAAAAAGGCATCACATCAGCAGATGCAGTCCTTTCGTCCAAATAAATACAGGCGTGGAAAAGGTTCGTCCTTCCTCGCTTCAAAAGGTAGAGGAAGGGCAAGGAAGTCGCCAGCAGTGTCAGGCGTCCAGGACCAAAAGTCCTCCCCTGCCTCTACCAAGTCCACCGCATGACGCTGGGGCTTCCCTGTGGGAGTCCGGACCGGTGGGGGGCCGTCTGCCGATCTTCAGTCAGGTCTGGATTCAATCAGGCCTGGATCCTTGGGTCCTAGAGATTGTATCTCAGGGATACAAGCTGGAGTTTCAGGAAGTGCCCCCTCACCGGTTTTTCATTTCTGCCTTACCAGTGTCTCTTCCGGACAGGGAGGTGGTGCTGGCAGCAATACAAAAGTTGAGTCAACAGAGGGTCATTGTTCCTGTTCCCCCGTCCCAACGGGGGGAGGGGTTCTACTCGAGCCTCTTTGTTGTACCGAAACCGGACGGTTCAGTCAGACCGATTCTGAACCTAAAATCCCTCAATCCATACTTGAAAGTTTTCAAGTTCAAGATGGAATCTCTTCGAGCTGTGATTTCCAGCCTAGAAGGGGGGGATTTTATGGCGTCAGTCGACATAAAGGATGCCTACTTACACGTCCCGATATATCCTCCGCATCAAGCCTTCCTCAGGTTTGCGATACAGGATTCTCATTACCAATTTCAGACGTTGCCGTTTGGGCTTTCCACAGCCCCAAGGATTTTCACCAAGGTCATGGCAGAAATGATGGTTCTCCTTCGCAAGTAAGGGGTTACCATTATCCCGTACTTGGACGATCTCCTGATAAGGGCGAGGTCCAAGGAACGGTTGCTGAGAAGTGTGAGTTTGTCACTGTCGGTTCTGCGACAGCACGGTTGGGTGCTAAATTTGCCAAAATCTCAGTTGATTCCGACCACTCGGCTGCCTTTTCTGGGCATGATTCTGGACACGGAGTTACGGAGAGTGTTTCTTCCGGAAGAAAAAGCTCTGGAACTGCAGACGATGGTCAGGGAACTTCTGAGGCCAACAAGTGTGTCGATTCATCAGTGTACTCGGGTTCTGGGGAAAATGGTTGCGGCGTACAAAGCCATTCCATTTGGCAGGTTTCATGCCCGGGTGTTTCAGTGGGACCTGCTGAGCAAATGGTCCGGGTCTCACCTGCACATGCACCGGAAGATAAGTCTATCTCCCCGGGCCAGGATTTCTCTCCTGTGGTGGCTACAAAGTTCTCACCTCTTAGGAGGGCGCCGGTTCGGTATCCAGGATTGGGTACTACTGACAACAGATGCAAGTCTCCGAGGCTGGGGCGCAGTCGCCCAAGGAAGAAATTTCCAGGGGAAATGGTCACTCCAGGAAGCTTGTCTCCACATAAATGTGCTTGAGTTAAGAGCCATTTACAACGGCCTGCTACACGCAAGAAGCCTACTTCAGGGTCGTCCTGTCCTCGTACAGTCGGACAACATCATAGCGGTGGCGCATATAAACCGTCAAGGCGGAACAAGGAGCAGGGCGGCTATGGCGGAGGCCACAAGAATCCTTCGCTGGGCAGAACAACACGTGAGCGCCCTGTCTGCAGTCTTCCTTCCGGGAGTGGACAACTGGGAAGCAGATTTCCTCAGCAGACACGATCTCCATCCGGGAGAATGGGCTCTTCACCAAGAGGTGTTTGCAGAGGTGACGAAGCGTTAGGGAATTCCGCTGATCGACATGATGACGTCTCGCCTCAACAAGAAGCTTCCGAGGTATTGTTCCAGGTCAAGGGACCCCCAAGCCAGTGCAGTGGACGCCCTGGTGACTCCGTGGGTGTTCCAGTCGGTGTATGTGTTCCCTCCACTTCCTCTCATTCCAAAGGTACTGGGAATCATTCGACGAGCAAGGGTTCAGGTGATTCTCGTCATTCCAGATTGGCCAAGAAGGGCCTGGTATCCGGATCTTCAGGAATTACTTGTGGAAGATCCTTGGTCGCTTCCTCTAAAAGAGGACCTGTTATTGCAGGGACCATGCGTGTTTCCAGACTTACCGCGGCTGCGTTTGACGGCGTGGAAGTTGAGCGCCAAATCTTAGCTCGAAAAGGTATTCCCGGGGAGGTCATTCCCACTCTCCTTAAGGCTAGGAAGGAGGTTACAGCAAAACATTATCACCGTATTTGGAGAAAGTATGTTTCGTGGTGTGAGACTAACACGGCTCCTGCGGAAGAATTCCACTTAGGTCGGTTTCTCCATTTTTTGCAGGCAGGCGTCGATGCAGGCCTGAAATTAGGCTCCATCAAAGTGCAGATTTCGGCTTTATCTATTTTCTTTCAAAAAGAATTGGCTGTCCTCCCAGAGGTTCAGACTTTTGTGAAAGGAGTGATACATATCCATCCTCCGTTTGTGCCCCCTGTGGCACCATGGTATCTTGAGGTGGTCTTGCAGTTTCTTATGTCTTCCTGGTTTGAACCTTTGCATAAGGTTGAGTTAAAGTTTCTCACTTGGAAGATAGTCATGCTGTTGGCTCTGGCGTCTACCAGGCGATTGTCAGAGTTGGCGGCCTTATCTCATAAGAGTCCGTACTTGATTTTCCATTCGGATAGAGCGGAATTTAGGACTCGTCAACAGTTTCTGCCGAAGGTGGTTTCTTCGTTCCACATTAACCAACCTATTGTAGTACCCGTGGCTACGGATGCTGTGGCAGTTCCAAAGTCTCTGGATGTTGGGAGAGCTTTAAAAATCTACGTTGCCAGAATGGCTGTTGCCAGGAAGACAGAGGCGCTGTTTGTCCTGTATGCTTCCAACAAGATTGGTCATCCTGCTTCGAAACAGACTATTGCACGCTGGATTTGTAGTACGATTCAGCAAGCTCATTCTTCGGCTGGCCTACCGGTGCCGAAGTCCGTAAAGGCCCACTCTACCAGGAAGGTGGGCTCATCTTGGGCGGCTGCCCGAGGGGTCTCGGCACTTCAGCTTTGCCGAGCAGCTACCTGGTCGGGTTCAAACACTTTTGCTAAGTTTTACAAGTTTGACACCCTAGCTGAGGAGGACCTCATGTTTGCTCAGTCGGTGCTGCAGAGTCGTCCGCACTCTCCCGCCCGGTCTGGAGCTTTGGTATAGACCCCATGGTCCTTTTGGAGTCCCCAGCATCCTCTAGGACTTAAGAGAAAATAGGATTTTGGTACCTACCGGTAAATCCTTTTCTCCTAGTCCGTAGAGGATGCTGGGCTCCCATCCCAGTGCGGACTTTTACTTGCAGTGTATTCTTGCAGGTTAAATTAGTTTATACACGGGTTGTGTATTTATTGGTTTCAGCTTGTTGCTGTTGTTAATTCATACTGTTATCTGGTTTACTGTTACTCTGGTTGTACGGTATGTTTGTGGTGTGGGCTGGTATGTTGTAGCCCTTACTTTAAACAAAAATCCTTTCTTCAAAATGTTTATCTCTCCTGGGCACAGTTCCTATAACTGAGGTCTGGAGGAGGGGCATAGAGGGAGGAGCCAGTTCACACCCAGTTAAAGTCTTTTCAGTGTGCCCAAGCTCCTGCGGATCCCGTCTATACCCCATGGTCCTTTTGGAGTCCCCAGCATCCTCTACGGACTAGGAGAAAAGGATTTACCGGTAGGTACCAAAATCCTATTTTCAAGGTCATTGGATCAAGGAGAAATCACTCCTTCCAATAAATATTCTGGAGCTGAGGGCAGTTTTCAATGCACTATTTCTCGCCCTACATTTAGTTACGAACAGGCCTGTTCAAGTACGATCAGACAATGCTACCACGGTGGCATAGATAAACCATCAAGGCAGCACTCAAGGCAGCATGGCAATGATGGAAGTGTCAAAAATCCTTTGTTGGGTGGAACTCCATATGCCAGCCATATCGGCAGTGTTCATTCCAGGTGTCCTGAACTGGGAAACGGACTTCATCAGTCACCAGGACGTGCACGCCGGAGAGTGGAGTCTTCATCCAGAAGTATTTCGACTCCTAGTGGACACGTGGTGTCTACCCCTAACGTAGACCTCATGGCGTCTCGACACAATCACAAGGTTCCAGTCTTCAAATCAAGGACCAGGGATACTCAAGCAGCGTTCTTGGACGCACTGGCGGTTCCATGGAACTTTCGGCTGCCCTACATGTTCCCTTTAGTGTCTCCTGTCCAGGGAACTATGGAAGTTAAATCAAGAAGGAGGAATACTACTTCTAGTCGTTCCAGCGTGGACTCGACAGCGCTAGTTCTCAGTCCTGCAGGGTCTATCGACGGAGCATCCCCTTCTACTTCCTCAGCGCCGAGATCTCTTCGTACAGGCCTCTTGTCTCTACCCAGACCTGGCCAAACTGGCTTTGACTGTGTGGCTCTTGAAGCATCACTCCTGAGGGCCAAAGGATTTCTGAGGTGGTTATACGAACTATATGAAGGCCCGCAAACTGGCATATGCCCGCATTTAATACAAGGTCTGGAATTCTTACTTCACCTGGTGTGCTGATAAGATTATGATGTATCTACATTCAGAACTTCCAGAATCTGGCTTTTCTGCAACAAGGCCTTGACTTATGTCTCCGTCTTGCCACCCTCAAGGTACACACATCTGCCTTGTTGGTGTGGTTTCAGAGAAAAATTGCATCTATACCTGACGTTCATACTTTCCCTCAGGGTGTACTTAGGATTCAGCCTCCCTATGTCCCTCCTGTGGCTCCAGGGGATTGACTGTTGTACTGAAAGCCCTGCAAGAGTCTTCAGTTGAGTCAGCGGACCTTAAATGGCTCACAGCCAAGGTCCTGTTCTTGCTGGCTATTACGTCGGCAAGACGGGTGTCTGACTTATCCTGTCGTCTTCTGCCCAGGGTACTACAGAAGTTTAATCAAGAAGGAGGTCACTCCAGGGTGGCCTCAGCGGCAATGGTTCTCAGACCTGAAGGGTCCATCAACATAGAGACCCCTTCTACTTCCTCAGAACCCGTACTTCCTTGTACAGGGCCCTTGTGTCTACCCAGACCTAGCCAATACTGGCTTTGACGGCGTGACTCTTGAAGCATCACATCTGGGGCCAAAGGATTTTCTGAGGCGGTTATCCAGACTATGTTGAAAGCCCGCAAACCGACGTCTGTCAGGATTAATTACAGGGTCTGGAATTCTTGCTTCACCTGATGTGCTTATAAGAATTATGATGTATATCGATTCAGAACGTCCAGAATCCTGACTTTTCTGCAATGAGGTCTTGACCCAGGTCTTCGTCTGGCCACACTCAAGGTTCATATATCTGCCTTGTCGGTATGGTTTCAGAGAAAAATTGCATCTATACCTGATGTTCATACTTCCACTCAGGGTGTACATAGAATTCAGCCTCCCTATGTCCCTCTTGTGGCTCCATGGGATTTGACTGTTGTACTGAAAGCCCTGCAAGAGTGTACAGTTGAACCTCTTGAGTTGGCGAACTTTAAATGGCTCATGGCCAAGGTCCTGTTCTTGCTGGCTATTGCCTTAGCAAGACCAGAGTCGGAGTTAGACGCTTTGTCCTGTCGTCCACCCTATTTGATTTTTCACTGTGACCGGGCAGTTCTTCAAACTCGACCGGATTATTTGCCTAAGGTGGTGTTATCTTTTCACCTTAACAAAGAGATTGTGGTTCCAGCCTTTATTCATGGGGCAGGGAAAGATGTGAATGGGCAAATATTATCTGTAAAGCGCTACGGAATATGTGTGCGCTATATAAATAACTGATAATAAATAATAGATTCTATGCCTTGAGATTTCCGCCTCCCAGGATGCTTCCTTTGGATTCTGGGTTCTCATACCCGCTAAGGCGCGTTCCCTCCCTTGAGGAACTGCTTTATGACATTCCCGATGTTTTCCTGTGGAAACCAATGTATCCTGCTGCAGAAAAGGAGAATTATGGAACACTAACCATTGTTAACGCTCTTTCTGTGAGGTACATTGGGTCCACAGGACGCCCACCCTGACTCACCTTTCTTCTATGGGTTTGTATGGCATTAGCTGCTGGTACCTTCTCCTGTCGTGAAAATGTGGTTCTATGTGACTAACATCTGCCTTCTCTCTTACCTGCTCCTGCATTTGACTGGTTAACAAAACTGAGCTCCAGTGCCTGGAGGCAGAGTTTATAGAGGATGCCCCAATGCATCCTGGGACAGCCTAAAGCCTTAGCCTGTTGGTGCCTCTGGATCAATATCCACTCTACACCCCAATGTTTTCCTGTAGAACTAATTTTCCTCGCAGAAAGAGATTTAACAATTGTAAGTCTACCATAACTCTCCTTATTTGGGAATGCACTAATGAGCCATAAGTCATCTTAGAAACAAGCAGAGCTAGAACGCTGCATACCAAGAGTCATATATGTCAACTTCTGTTCCTGTCTGTCTCTAGAAAGCCTCACACTTAGTGCATTTCCTAACAGGTGCCCACCTTCCTGAGAATTCAGATTTACTCTTATGAGGCGGAATTAGAGAGAGCTCTCTTAATATGCAAGGGATTTTACAAGATATATATATACACCAGGCAGAAGGTGAAGTCCCATTTCATGATGTTCTGTACACTGTAGCATTCCTCTAACGTAAACATATTTTCTTGTTAAAAGGGTAAACCTAAAATGGTGTCTATGAATAAAGGTAATGAATGATTAACTTTTTCTCTGATACTCCACAATAAATTACAGAGATAAACACATTTTAAGTAGTTGCTGCAAAGGGTTAAAAATCTGAAACCGCAATGTACAGCAGATTCTTCATGCCATTGTGTCTGAGTCTTAGTGTGTTTCTTATACTTTGAGTCTTCAAGTCCATCTGGTGTTTGAGGTTTGAACTTCTATGAGCTGTCACTGTGATGCATGTTATATACAGTAAATCTACTTAGCTCGCAGTCATCTACTTGTCCGCCACTTGCTACCTCATGCATAGATGAAATGGGGTGTGAATCATTAGTTCAACAGTCAAGAGGTTGACCCCATATTGTTGACACGGTCAATAGGTTGACATGTAAAAGGTAGACACTGGTAAAGGTCCACAGCTACAAAAAGTCCAACACAGTAAAATGGTCAACATGGAAATGGTGGACACAAAAAAGGTCGGCACACGTTAATTTGTATTTTGGTGTGTTATTTTCAAAGTTAACGCGCGTGAATCCCCAGTTGCTGTACCGCGTCCCTTTGCATGGCTCGCTTCCCATTCGTAGTCTACGTGGATAGTAAAGTATGAAAAAGTTGGAAAAAAATCCGGAAAAACTTGTCGACCTTTTGTACCTGTAATCCATATTGAATTAACCTATCAACCGGTTACCAATAAAATGCAACTTTAATGGTGTTGGCAGTACAACTGTAAACATGCGGGTGGGTTTTGAGTATGTGTTCAGTAATACCCATGTATTGACAAAAATTAGGGCTCAAACGGTCAGTGGTGAGGGCATAAGAGCAGACATCCCTAGGCGATGAGTAATGCCACAAATAACTACACAGCTCCTGAGCTCTGTGCAGTTTTGTGAAGGGGAGCAGCTGCGGGCTATCGAAGAGGGTGAAGGAACCATCATACCTGACTGCTGTGTGTCAGTGGTTACTCCCAGGGAAGGAACCACACGCAACAGAGCTCAACAATAGCAAGGCTGGCACCCTTCCATGCACAAACCATACCACCATCGCCCCCACCCAATATTCTGAATCCTGTATTTTTTCCCAGTGTACATTGTTCTTCACACACAGCATTTCACCTGACCTATCTTGTCTGGAACCCATCTAACGTGTGACTTCTTATTGTAGGTGTCATCAAATGGGATACAGTCCACCCCTCTGAACCTCGCCACCTACTGGAAGTGTAACCCTAGCACTACCGATGTCAGACTAGATTATAAATATAACCCCGAGTCTATGGCCGTGCCCAGTACATTATCTAATATACAGGTTGTGGTTCCAGTGGATGGAAATGTCACAAACATGCAGTCCCTCCCTACTGCAGTATGGTAAGTAAATTCTCTGATTTTTTTTGCTGGTTATTTATGCTGTGTAGAGGAATGGGGGTCAATGAGAGTACATAAGGGATTAAAGAAGGTGTTAATAACCTGCAAGGGTGTAACCTCTGGAACAGAGTTGTGGGTAAGGGTCCCAGTGTGCACAAAGCTGGAACCCCTGACTGGTCTATGCACGTTTTGCCATGCCCGGCGTCGTTGTGAAGCCATCTCTATCGTCAACCAGTCAGGTTCCCACTGTGTGCACAACCCTTTACCCACAAAGTTGTTAAAGAGGCTACACACTTGCCAGTTATTAACAAACTATGGGGTATATGCAATTGCGGTCGAATTCCCGAAATTGTCGAATTTAGGGTCATTTTCGACCAAAAAAAAAAATCGCCTATGCAATTCAGTGCTTTCCGACCAAAAAACGGACTTTCAAAATTCGACTTTTTGAAATTCGACTTTTTGCAAATTCGACTTTTCTGCAATGATACAAGTGCTGCAATTCGACCAAAGCATATTCAATTCAAGTTTGGAAATTCGACAGCAGTGCTTTTAGACAGCAAATTCGTCATTTTCAATCCGCCACACTTTGGAGGGTGAAAACAAATAAAAAAAATTTAAACATGTTTTTTTTTGTGTTTTTTTGGGGGGGAATAGCAGATCTATTTATATTAGAAGGGATTAGGTACTTTTTTTTTTTTTTTGGAGGCACAAATATTATTTATATATTTTTTAAAATATTATTTTTTATTTTTATTTTTTTTTATGCTGGAACGGTGAAATCATAAAAAAAAATGGTGTGGGGTCCCCCCTCCAAAGCATAACCATCCTCTGGCTCTTCGAGCTGGTCCTGGTTCTAAAAATGCGGGGAAAAAATTGACAGGGGATCCTCCGTATTTTTAAAACCAGCACCGGGCTCTGCGCCTGGTGCTGGTGCCAAAAATACGGGGGACAAAAAGAGTAGGGGTCCCCCGTATTTTTAACACCAGCATCGGGCTCCACTAGCTGGACAGATAATGCCACAGCCGGGGGTCACTTTTATGCCGTGCCCTGCGGCCGTGGCATTAAATATCCAACTAGTCACCCCTGGCCGGGGTACCCTGGGGGAGTGGGGACCCCTTCAATCAAGGGGTCCCCCCCAGCCACCCAAGGGCCAGGGGTGAAGCCCGAGGCTGTCCCCCCCCATCCAATGGGCTGCGGATGGGGGGGCTGATAGCCTTTTGTGATAATAAAAAGATATTGTTTTTTCCAGTAGTACTACAAGTCCCAGCAAGCCTCCCCCGCAAGCTGGTACTTGGAGAACCACAAGTACCAGCATGCGGGAGAAAAACGGGCCCGCTGGTACCTGTAGTACTACTGGGGAAAAAATACCCAAATAAAAACAGGACACACACACCGTCGACAGTAAAACTTTATTTCATACGTCGACACACACATACTTACCTATGTTCACACGCCGACATCGGTCCTCTTCTCCATGTAGAATCCACGGATACCTGAAAAGAAAAGATCAATATACTCACCTCAGCCATGGTCCAGAGATAAATCCACGTACTTGGCAAAAAAACAAACCGAACACCCGCTCCATGCCGGACTGAAAGGGGTCCCATGCTGACACATGGGACACCTTTCCACGAATGAGACCTGTCAGTGACAGCTGTCACAGAAAGGTCTCTAAGCCAATCAGGAAGCGCAACTTCGTTGCGCTCACCTGATTGGCTGTGCGCTGTCTGTACTGTGACAGCACATCGCAAAGCCGCTCCATTACTTTCAATGGTGGGAACTTAGCGGCTAGCGGTAAGGTCACCCGCCGGTCAGCGGCTGACCGGCGGGTGACCCCACCGCTACCCGCAAAGTTCCCACCATTGAAAGTAATGGAGCGGCTTTGCGATGTGCTGTCACAGTACAGACAGCGCACAGCCAATCAGGTGAGCGCCACGGAAGTAGCGCTTCCTGATTGGCTGAAGGGACGTCAGTGACAGGAGTCACGTGATGTCCCGGCATTCGGGAGAAAGGGGTCTGATGTGAAAGCATTGGACCCCTTTCTAGTCCGGTATGGAGCGGGTTTTTGCGTGTTTTTTTTTTTAAACAAGTACGTGGATTTTACTCTCTGGACGTGGATTTATCTCTGGACGCTGGAAGGTGAGTATAATTTTTTCACAGGTACCCTCGGATCGTCGGAGACCGTGGCAGTCGGCGTGTCAACATAGGTAAGTATGTGTGTGTCGGTAGTGTGTAATAAAGTTTTACTATCAAGGTGTGTGTGTCCTGTTTTTATTTGGGTATTTTTTTCCCAGTAGTACTACAGGTACCAGCGGACCCGTTTTTCTCCCGCATGCTGGTACTTGTGGTTCTCCAAGTACCAGCTTGCGGGGGAGGCTTGCTGGGACTTGTAGTACTGCTGGAAAAAACAATATCTTTTTATTATCACAAAAGGCTATCAGCCCCCCCATCCGCAGCCCATTGGATGGGGGGGGACAGCCTCGGGCTTCACCCCTGGCCCTTGGGTGGCTGGGGGGGGGGGGACCCCTTGATTGAAGGGGTCCCCACTCCCCCAGGGTACCCCGGCCAGGGGTGACTAGTTGGATATTTAATGCCACGGCCGCAGGGCACGGCATAAAAGTGACCCCCGGCTGTGGCATTATCTGTCCAGCTAGTGGAGCCCGATGCTGGTGTTAAAAATACGGGGGACCCCTACTCTTTTTGTCCCCCGTATTTTTGGCACCAGCACCAGGCGCAGAGCCCGGTGCTGGTTTTAAAAATACGGGGGATCCCTGGCCAATTTTTCCCCTGCATTTTTAGAACCAGGACCAGCTCGATGAGCCCGAGGCTGGTTATGCTTTGGAGGGGGGACCCCACGCCATTTTTTTTTCGGGTTTTTCACGTTTTTTTACCGTTTTTTAAAATCGCGGCAAAATCCGCCAAATCGGCCGATTTTCGCCCGCGACTCTGGCGAATCCGTTTTTCATTGAATATGGTGAATTCCGGAAGCCACCTTCCGGGATTCACCTGTCGAATTGAGTCGAATTAAAAAACGGCGAAAATTGCCGCGAATTCGACCGCAATTGCATATACCCCTATGCCACCACCTCCAATGTATTCTGTACAGTCTCATAAGTGCCCAGTAGGTGAATTATTCACACAGGATATTACAGCTGGCAGCAGTACATTACATTACATCAATATCAAATTTGCTGATATGCACAAATAAAAATGTCTCCCTTACCGTTCAGTGGAATTTATGCATGGTGAAGAGCAGAAGTCTATATACAAGTTGTATCTATTCTTTCTGCTAATGTTAGGAAATGTATTCGTTATACTGGTCCCTGTTTTTGCTTTACAAATGCCTTGTTCTGGCAATAAGAGCTGTTTTTATGCCGCCTTATTATTATTATTATTATTATTATTATTATTATTGGAACTACCCTATCAAATGTGTTTACTCATTGTACGGATTGTAATTTTGTTGTAATTGATTATTATTATTTTTCTTTCCTTCTACCACCACATGGACATGCCCCCTTGCTTGTCCATTACAGTGGAACACTCACCACCTATCAGATTTTATTTGTTTGCTTTTATTCTGTAATTGCTAAAATCAAAGCTCTAACAAATATACAACAAATATACAAGTTTTATTAATAAGTTTCTCTGTATATACTTTTTTATAATGCCTTGTTAGCGGTGATCTCAGGTCTGGAGGAGGGAGAATTTCTGGTAGCCCTGGATATCAAGGATACGTACCTCCACATTCCGATTTGGCCGCCACACCAGACTTATCTCAGATTTGCACTGTTGGACTGTCACTATCCGTTCCAGGCACTGCCGTTCGGCCTCTCCACGGCACCGAGGGTGTTCACCAAGGTAATGGCAGAGATGATTCTCCGCAGGCAAGGAGTGAATATAATTCCATATCTGGCTGATCTGCTGATAAAAGCGTCCTCCAGGGAGAAGTTGTTGCAGAGCATTGCTCTCACGACTCGATTGCTCAGGGATCATGGATGGATCCTGAATCTTCCAAAGTCACATTTGGAGCCGACAGGGAGGTTGTCTTTTCTAGGTATGATCCTCGACACACAAGTGCAGAGGGTGTTTCTACCGGTGGAGAAAGCGTTGGTGATACAATCAATGGTCCGGGATGTCTTGAAGCCTGCCCGGGTATCGGTCCATCAGTGCATTCGCCTTCTGCGGAAAAGATGGTTGCCTCCTACGAGGCTCTACAGTTCGGAAGATTTCATGCACGGTCCTTCCAACTGGATCTCCTAGACAAGTGGTCGGGCTCTCACCTACACATGCACCAGAGGATACGTCTGTCGCTGAAAGACAGGATCGCACTACTATGGCGGCTACAACTGCCTAACCTTCTAGAGGGCCGCAGGTTCGGGTTTCAGAACTGGATCCTTCTAACCATGGATGCAAGTCTCAGAGGTTGGGATGCAGTCACCCAGGGGGAAACCTTCCAAGGAAGGTGGTCAAGTCTGGAATCCATTCTTCCAATAAACATCCTGGAGCTAAGAGCCGTGTACAACGGTCTTCTACAAGCGGCGCACCTTCTGCAAGATCAGGCCATTCAGGTGCAGTCGGACAATGTGACGACGGTGGCCTACATAAACCGACAGGGCGGACCGAAGAGCAGAGCTGCAATGTCAGAGGTGACAAGAATCCTCCTCTGGGCAGAAAAGCACGCGGTGGTGCTGTCGGCATTCTTCATTCCGGGAGTGGACAACTGGAAAGCGGATTTCCTCAGCAGGCACGATCTCCATCCATGGGAGTGGGGCCTCCATCCAGAGGTGTTCACAGAGGTGACAAGTCTTTGGGGTGTACCTCAAATAGACATGATGGCCTGACGTCTCAACAAGAAGCTTCGGAGGTACTGTTCCAGGTTGAGAGACCCACAAGCAGTGGCGGTGGACGCCCTGGTAACTCCGTGGGTGTTCAAGTCAGTGTACGTGTTCCCTCCACTTCCACTCATTCAAAGAATTCTAAAGCTCATAAAGAGAACAAGAGTTCAGGCTATCCTCATTGCTCCGGACTGGCCAAGAAGGGCTTGGTACGCAGATCTTCTGGAATTACTGCTGGAAGATCCGAGGCCTCTTCCTCTTCGAGAGGACCTTCTGTAACAGGGGCCGTTCGCTTATCAAGACTTACCATGGCTACGTTTGACGGCATGGAGGTTGAACGCCAGATCTTAGCTCGGAAAGGCATTCCGAACAAGGTTATTCCTACCCTGATACAGGCTCGGAAAGGAGTAATGTCTAAACATTACCGTCAGATTTGGAATATGTGTCTTGGTGTGAATCCAAGAAGTTTCCTGTGGTGGAGTTTCAACTTGGACGGTTTCTTCTCTTCCTTGCAGGTAAGTGTGGATGTGGGCCTGCGTTTGGGATCCTTAAAGTTTCAGATTTCGGCCTTATCCATTTTGTTCCAGAAACAACTGGCTTCCCTCCCTGAGGTTCAGACTTTCTTGAAAGGGGTTCTGCACATCCAGCCTCCTTTTGTGCCTCCTACGGCGCTCTTGGATCTTAACGTGGTGTTGCAGTTCCTGCAGTCAGATTGGTTTGAGCCTTTACAGGAGGCTGAGGTCAAGTTTCTAACTTAGAAGGCGGTCACACTGTTGGCATTAGCATCTGCTAGGCGTGTGTCTGAATTGGGGGCTTTGTCCTGCAAAAGCCCCTACTTAATGTTCCATGAAGATAGAGCTGAGCTCAAGACGCATCAGCAATTTCTTCCGAAGGTTGTGTCTGTTTATCATATCAACCAACCTATTGTGGTGCCAGTTGCTACTGACTCCTCAATTCCATCTAAGTCCTTGGATGTTGTAAGGGCTCTGAAGATCTATGTAAAGAGGACTGCTCATCACAGAAAGTCGGACTCTCTGTTTGTCCTGTATGATCCCAGGAAAGTTGGGTGTCCTGCTTCTAAGCAGACGATTTCTTGCTGGATTAGGTTCACTATCCAGCATGTGTATTCTATGGCAGGATTGCCGTGTCCAAAATCTGTTAAGGCCCACTCTGTTCGTAAGGTGGGTTCTTCCTGGGCGGCTCCCCGGGGTGTCTTGGCTTTACAACTTTGCCGAGCGGCTACTTGGTCTGGGTCGAACACGTTTGCTAAGTTCTACAAGTTCGATACTTTGGCCTCTGAGGACCTAAAGTTTGATCAATCAGTTCTGCAGGAACCTCCGCGCTCTCCCTCCCGTTCTGGAAGCTTTGGTACATCCCCATGGTACTAATGTGGACCCCAGCATCCTCTAGGACATAAGAGAAAATAGGATTTTAATTACCTACCGGTAAATCCTTTTCTCGTAGTCCATAGAGGATGCTGGGCGCCCTCCCAGCGCTTCATTATCCTGCAGTGGTTACTTGATTCCGTACTGCTTTGTTCCTGGTTAAGTACTGTGTTGTTACTTGGTTAACTCGGTTGTTCAGCTGTTGCTGAGTATTCAAGCTGGTTAGCTTGCTTTGCCTAGTATGTGTGAGCTGGTGTGAATCTCGCCACTATCTGTGTAAAATCCTTCTCTCGAAGTTGTCCGTCTCCTCGGGCACAGTTTCTATACTGAGTCTGGTAGGAGGGGCATAGAGGGAGGAGCCAGCACACACTCTCAAACTCTTAAAGTGCCCATGGCTCCTAGTAGACCCGTCTATACCCCATGGTACTAAGGTGAACCCCAGCATTCTCTACGGACTACGATAAAAGGATTTACTGATAGGTAATTAAAATCCTATTTTCCCAGAGCTACAGATTGGAGTTCCAAGAGCTCCCACTTCACAGATCCTTCAAATCAGGCTTACCAGTTTCACAAGAGGCAAGTATATCTTTACAGCATGCCATCCAAAAACTGGTAAAGACTCAAGTCATTGTTTAGGTTCCACCTCATCTGCAAAACAAGGGGTACTATTCCAACTTGTTTATAGTACCGAAGCTGGACGGTTCGGTAAGACTGATTCTGAACCTCAAGTCGTTGAACCCGTACTTACGAGTGTTCAAATTCAAGATGGAGTCTATGAGAGCGCTAATCTCAGGTCTGAAGGAGGGGGAATTCCTAGTGTATCTGGATATCAAGGATGTGTACCTTCACATTCCGATCTAGCCCGCTCATCAGGCTTATCTACGGTTTGCACTGCAGGACTGTCACTACCAGTTCCAGGCCCTGCCATTTGGTCTCTCCACGGCACCGAGGGTGTTCACCAAGGTAATGGCAGAGATGATGTTTCTACTCCGCAAACAAGGAGTGAACATAATTCCGTACCTGGACGATCTCCTTATAAAAGCACCGTCCAGGGAGAGGTTGTTGGACAGCATTTGTTTATCAACTAAACTTCTCCAGGATCACGGGTGGATTCTGAACCTTCCGAAATCTCCCCTAGAGCCAATACGGAGGCTTCCATTCCTGGGAATGATACTGGACACGCAGAAAGTGTTCCTTCCGTTGGAAAAGGCATCGGTAATCCAGTCGATGGTTCGGGATGTCCTGAAGACAACCCGGGTATCGGTGCATCTTTGCATTCACCTTCTGGGGAAAATGGTGGCCTCTTACGAGGCGCTTCAATGCGGAAAGGTTTCACGCAAGATTCTTCCAGCTCGATCTGTTGGACAAATTGTCCGGATCGCATCTTCACATGCACCAGAGGATCCGTCTGTTGCCAAAAGCCTGGATCTCCCTTCTGTTGTGGCTACAGACTTCTCACCTCGTCAAGGGTCGGACGTTCGGAATTCAGAACTGGATTCTGTTAACCACAGACGCAAGCCTCAGAGTTTGGGGAGCAGTCACCCAGTGGGTGCAGTTTCAAGGAAAATGGTCAAGTCAGGTAGTCATCCTTCCAGTCAACATTCTGGAACTCAGGGCCATATACAACGCCCTTCTGCAGGCCTCTTATCTTCTTCAAGATCGGGCCGTTCAGGTCCAGTCAGACAATGTGACGGCAGTGACGTATATAAACCGACAGGGCATAACGAAAAGCAGAGCAGCAATGTCAGAGGTGTCTAGAATTCTCCTCTGGGCAGAAAAAAAACTGTGGTGTTGTCAGCGGTCTTCATTCCGGGAGTAGATAACTGGGAAGCAGACTTCCTCAGCAGACACGACCTGCACCCGGGGGAGTGGGGCTTTCACCCGGAAGTGTTCAGGTGCTTGACACGTCGATGGGGATATCCACAGATCGACATGATGGCCTCTCGTCTCAACAAGAAGCTCAAGCGGTATTGTTCCAGGTCGAGAGACCCACAGACAGTGGCAGTAGACGCCCTGTCGACTCCATGGGTCTATCAGATGGTGTACGTGTTTCCTCCACTTCCTCTGATCCCAAGGATTCTAAAAAGAATAAAAAGGGAAAAGGTTCAAGCAATACTCATTGCTTCGTACTGGCCAAGAAGGACCTGGTATGCGGACCTTCTGGAGAATACTCCTGGAAGATCCGTGGCCTCTACCTCTTCGCGAGGATCTTCTGCAACAGGGCCCATTCGTCTATCAGTATTTACCATGGCTACGTTTGATGGCATGGAAGTTGAATGGCTGATTCTAGCCAGAAGAGGGATCCCTAACAAGGTTATCCCGTCTGTGATCCAAGCCAGGAAGGGGGTAACGTCTAAACATTACCACGGTATTTGGAAGAAATAAGTCTCTTGGTGTGAGAGCAGAAATTATTCTGCGGTGGAATTTCATCTGGGACGTTTCCTACTTTTTCTGTAGGCAGGTTT
The DNA here is from genome assembly GCF_028390025.1 of Pseudophryne corroboree. Classification (NCBI taxonomy): domain Eukaryota; kingdom Metazoa; phylum Chordata; class Amphibia; order Anura; family Myobatrachidae; genus Pseudophryne; species Pseudophryne corroboree. The sequence continues at coordinate 167,525,731 of NC_086444.1, read as the reverse complement.
GGATGTGGGCCTACGTCTGGGCTCCATATAAAGTCCAGATTTCGGCCTTATCCATTTTCTTTCAAAAACCATTTGCTTCTCTCCCTGAGGTCCAGACGTTCTTGAAAGGTGTTCTGCACATCCAACCTCCCTTTGTGCCTCCCACGGCACCTTGGGATCTCAGTGTGGTGCTGCAATTCCTCCAATCGGACTGGGTTGAACCGTTACAGGAGGTGGACGTAAAATATCTTGCGTGCAAGACCGTCACACTGTTGGCCTTGGCTTCAGCAAGATGTGTGTCGGAGCTGGGGGCTTTGTCTCACAAAAGCTCCTACTTAATTTTCCATGAGGACAGAGCTGAACTCGGAACTCGTCAGCAATTTCTTTCTAACGTGGTGTCTGCGTTTCACATCAACCAACCTATTGTGGTTCCGGTTGTTACCGACACCTCTGCTACTTCAAAGTCTTTGGATGTTGTGAAGGCTTTGAAGGTGTATGTTAAGCCAACAGCTCTTCACAGAAAATCAGACTCGCTGTTTGTTCTTTATGATCCCAATGAAATTGGGTGTCCTGCTTCAAAGCAGTCCATTGCACGCTGGGTCAGGCTTACTATCAAGCATGCTTATTCCACGGCAGGTTTGCCAGTTCCAAAATCTGTACAGGCCCACTTTACTAGGTCGGTGGGTTCTTCCGTGCCCGGGGTGTCTCGTCTTTTACAGCTCTTCCGAGCAGCTACTTGGTCAGGTTCGAACACGTTTGCTAAGTTCTACAAGTTTAATACTTTGGCCTCTGAGGACCTTCAGTTTGGTCAATCAGTTCTGCAGGAACCTCCGCACTCTCCCACCCAGTTTTGGAGCTTTGGTACATCCCCATGGTACTAAATGGACCCCAGTATCCTCTAGGACGTAAGAGAAAATAGGATTTTAATTACCGGTAAATCCTTTTCTCGTAGTCCGTATAGGATACTGGGCGCCCGCCCGGTGCTTCGTTCTTCCTGCACTGTTACTTGGTTAAGTAATGTTGGTTCAGCTGTTGCTGTTACTGTTTCAAGTTTGGTTAGCTTGGCTTTTCTCTTGTTTGTGTGTGCTGGTTTGGAATCTCACCACTATCCTTATCTATCCTTCTCTTAAGGTATGTCCGTCTCCTCGGGCACAGTTTCCTAGACTGAGTCTGGTAGGAGGGTCATAGAGGGAGGAGCCAGCCCACCCTATCAAATTCTTAAAGTGCCCATGGCTCCTAGTGAACCCGTCTATACCCCATGGTACTAAATGGACCCTAGTATCCTCTACGGACTACGAGAAAAGGATTTACCAGTAGGTAATTAAAATCCTATTTTTTTCTCCAAAAATGCTTATTAGTCACAGCACGGTGCATCTAGGACGCACGAGGAGACTGTGTTGATTAATTGATATGACACTTGTATATTGTCTTGTATATTGTGTGTGACTGAGACTGTGTACGGAGCATAATAGACCTTGGCTTGCAAAAATGCTGTGGCTGCTACATTGTAGCACATCGGATACAAAGACTGTCACACAAGTGTTATTTATCACATTAATCTGCACAACCTCCTCATGCATCCTAGACAACTAATATGTGGTCTTGGCAAAAAAAGACGCAAAACTGACTCCTGACCCTAGAAGTTCCTCACGTGACCTGTCGTGCCATGAGGGGCTGTTTGGCGCAATTCTGGCAATGATGTATGAGGACACATCTGTACACTACACTGGGAATTACGGTGAAGGAGATCAGTTTATGAAACAAGTTGCTGATTTTTTAAAGTCATCATGATCTGTGATTGCACGTTTTCCTGTAAATTATGCAATCTCCAGATCGCTATTACTATAATAATCATTAGTTGATTATTATGTGATTGATGGGAAAGGTTAGTGTATTGAACTAATGAGAAAAAATACTGCAATTCACCCCTAATTTTGTGTATAGGGGTTGTCACAGAAAGTACATGAGATGAATTACTCTGAGTGGGGGTGAGAGCATTCTTTTGTTTTATAAAGTGATTCACACATGTGACTGTAACATGTCATGTGCGCACAGTTTAACCCCTTCGCTGCTGAATTTTCTTGCCATAATGCTGATTTATCACTTTGTTTGCTCTTGAATTTGGTTTTAATTTGCAATTAGAAATGTTTGTCTTTGTTAATTCTTTCCTAGGAATGCTGAACAAATGAAAGCCTTCTGGAAGATATCTGTGATTTCAGAAAAGTCTGAAAATGGAGGCGAGTACATATTCCGTGTGCCTATTCAGGTTATATAGTGTGCACAGACCCTGCAGTAAGAATCCATCATAGACTTAGGTTATTGATGCAAATTATGTATTTTGGCCGTATAGAGCTTGCTGCATTATATCACACGCACATTAACTGTGAATGCCGCAGATATTACTACAGATACGCATACACTTAGCCTCAATATGCCATGCTGCGCAAGAAGCCTGGCGTAAGTGAGCCACCATGCCACGTGACACTGCTTGTACTGAGCATCTTACTCGCAGTTAGGGTTGCCACCACATCACTTTAATTCTGGACGCATATTAATTACACAGGTACTGTGGCTGATTAAAACCATGTGAATTGGATTCTTGAAGTCAGCCAGCCACAGAACCTGTGTAATTAATGTGTCCAGAATTAAAGGGATGAGGTGGCAACCGTAGTCGCAGTGCAATAAAACTGCTTCACAAGACTTACAGATCTGTGTATGCGTCTGACTCTGTATATGAAGCACAACAGAACTTCACTGTAGCACTTTGTATAGAGATTCAGTCCTATCTGTAAGTATGTGAGTGCTCTGTGGTAAAAGTCCTATGCATTAAGCAACAATTACATTAATGAAAACAACTATACGCAGGCCGCTTATTGCCCACCCCTACGCTAAACAGAGGTTTTGTTTGGAAAACCTAATATTTTTGATTATTAAAAACACACACACAAAAAACAACTGTCCTTGTGTGAGTACCTGCATATTTACATGTGTTGCACTATCACAATGTACAAAAACCTGTTTGTATTATTTACCAGCAAAGAGGTTTAATTGTGTTTAATTATATTTATTTCGTAATTTTATAGGATCTGGATCACTCAGGGCAAAATTTGATCTAGCAGAGGGACCCAGTAACCCAAGCACGCTGGCAGTACAGTTCATGAGTGACGGGGGCACACTGTCAGGGGTGGACATTGAGCTTGTGGGAACAGGCTACCGCCTTTCGTTAGTAAAAAAGAGGTTTGGCACAGGTACATTAATTTTTGTTTTCCTGTTTTTTTTGTTTGTTTTTTTTTTTTTTGTTATTTTGAGTCGTCTGAAGAACCTAAATAAAATGAGGCATGCTAATTTAACTTCCATACACAATTTATTTCAAAACTGATGTTTTTCTCCAGAGGATTTGTTGTCCTATGATACAGCGTACCTATGTATCATACACCATTTTATCCAGAAATCACTTTTTGGCTTTACATTCCAGGCTAACAAGAGTAAACCTCTGTCTTTTTTTGTTTTAATTTTACAAAAGTAAAAATGCTAATGAAAGAAATCTGTAAAATTATGTTTTGTACGCAATTTTTTTTTTCTTATTTGAGCATAAAAAAAAGTTAATTTATTTTTTATTTTTAAACAACTGATTGGAAAACATTTTGAGATTACCTTGCACTTCATTTAGTTTTATGTGCAAGAGATCTTACCATTATTTTTTTAGATTTTGGTATTCACGACAGATTTTATAAATTATAATTTATATTTATTTCTTGCTCTGCGAGAATGATCAATTATTCAATGGAGTCAACATTCACAATTGCAGGTTCTGATGTAATCAAAGCTACATTTTGGCAGATTTTTTTTCATCTTTTAATGTGACCTTGAAAAGAACAAAAAAATACAATATCCTGGTTGAATAAGTGAGTAATGCTCTGGTGTGGAAACACATTTAACTTGTAGCAGTGAGTATTTAAAAAAAAAAAAAAGTATTTCAACTTCTTACAACTGGATTTTGTAATTCTGTCCCACACTTCCTTGTGTAAAGATCCATCAAATTTCTAGGACACGATCCTCTTTAGCATAATCGGATTGAGGTTTGGGCTCTGACTGGGCTGTTACAAGACATTGATCTTCCTTCATCTTTTGTCTAACTTGGGGACACTGCAGACTGTGGGAAGCTGAATAGTTACTAAATAGGTACTAAATAGTTAAAACTATTGTAGATAAATCTCACTTCCAAGCTTTCCTGCCTGCTGCATCAATTCAGTTTTTTATTTAGTGCCTGCAGGAGAGTAATGAAGATATTGGGGTTAGGACAGTTTGTTTTAATTCTTAGGGGTCCATTTACTAACCCTTGGATGGAGATAAAGTGGATGGAGATAAAGTACCAGCCAATCAGCTCCTTACTGCCATGTCACAGGCTGTGTTTGAAAAATGACAGTTAGGAGCCGATTGGCTGATACTTTATCTCCAGCAACTTTATCTCCATCCACGGCTTAGTAACTAGACCCCTTAGTCTTTACACTTTAGGTGCAATTTTACAGACCAAGACCTTTATGATGCCCTTCTCAGACAACGGTATCCCAGAAATACGTCACTCATAATTCGTCCTTCTGCTGTTAATCTATAGATATTTCTACATATGGGTTTCCATCTTTTAGAAAGAATATACTTTGCTCATCTCAAATACCTATTCATTTATGCAAATCTACAACAGCAGACTGGGTTCTAACCAATCCCAGTGTATGTTACAGAGGGTGGTGTACTTTCACATGTGTTTTTCTGCACTCTTCTTTGGTAGCACTTGATTTAGCTAAACTACAAGCTCACTCCCAACAGAACAGCCCAGCAACTGAAACTAGAGAAAAGTACATAGGAGCGCAGCCACCAAGGGGTCTATTTACTAAGCCCTGGATGGAGATAAAGTGGACGGAGATAAAGTACCAGCCTGCCAGCTCCTAACTGCCAAGTTACAGGCTGTGTTTGAAAAAGGACAGTTAGGATCTGCTTGGTCGGTACTTCATCTCTCTTCACTTTACCTCCATCCAAGGCTTAGTAAGTAGACTCACAAGTCAAGAAGCTAAGAAATAGCTCCAAAAACAAAACAAAAACAACAGCCTCGGAAAGCTGAGAGGGGCTGAAAGAGTAAAACTCATAAATCGGAAGCAAACCCCTGCATGCTGGAAGATACTCACACAATCCAACCAAGAAGGAGTTCAATACACAAACTGACCCCGGACTCCAAAACTACAGTGTGCAACCTAGATAGATAGAAGGGAAGTCACAGGAAGAATAATGCACTCTCCCCCAGTCTTGAGCTGTGCATCAGAGTTCAAGCAAAAACTGGAAAAAGTTGGGGACGTGATCATCCGCAATGGTAGAATCGCTAGTTAACAGTACAAGTGAAACCTACACTATGAAGCGCAACCACCCAACATTAAATGGATGTGCTACAAGGCAGACCTGCATCTCCGAAGAAGTGTGCAGCCAAGTCTGCATCCCCCTGGTAAATCTTAACTGAACAGAAGGGCTTCCCCAAACAGGCATTTCCAGATTGCCCTACATAAGCAATTCCAGATAACAATTTTGGACAGTTGACAGACAATAACTACAATCTCAAAGTGGAACCTAGATCTCACAAATATAATACAAGACCACTCCATGGGGCACAAGAATCTGAACTCAAAAGTACTTAAATAATGGTCCCAGGGGCGTTTTAAGAGAGGAGTAGGCCCGTGTGCTGGCTTCTCCGTTCGGACCCCCTCCTCTCTGCTGGCAGCGCTGGAGAGTCTGAGCTCTGGAGGGCTTAGACTCTACTGCGCATGCACAGATCACCAGGAAAATGGTGCAGCGGCAATGGCTGATGCACCGTTTTCACAGTGATTTCAGAGCACTGCTGACATTGGCGCGGGACTCCAGAGGATTAAGTATTTTAAAAATGGGTGCAGCGTGTGTGGTGGGGTTTCCCTCTGGACTCAGGGGCCCGTGTGCCCCCATTACAGCTACACCAGTGAATGGTTCCAGAAGGTTGGAAAAATAACATTCTTGGGCACCATCCCAAGGGATAAATACATGGTGCAGCTAGTTGGCCATGGACAAAGGTTGTGCTCAACAGACCAGAGAGCATATCCTTCAGCAAGTAGTACAGGACTAAGGGCAGGAGTCCAGCACCAACAAGTGAAATGACAACCAACCACTCTTTATCTCAGACAAATCTGCAAACCCCATAGTCTGACAATGTTAAGAATGATGGGGATTTTTGACACATGCATATCCCGACAGCTGCACCCTGCTCGCCAGAATGCCGGTAGCGGGGCGAGCACAGGGAGTCCCCTTGCAGGCTCACTGCGCTCGACACAGGATCTATTCCCACTCTGTGGGTGTCATGGACACCCACAAGTGGTAATAGTCCTGTTTTGCCGGGATTCCAGCGTTGGTATCCTGATCCCCGGGACCCCGACAGCTGGCAAATTGAACATATCCCACCCAATATATATTTATATACAGGGCAGGTGAGCCACTGTTCTCTAAATAGCAGCCACTTTTTAGGCAAGTGAGGAACGCAGCCTTCAATTTCTTGTTTCCACTTTCAACAATGAGATCCCTGTGGACCATTGCTCTCCAAGTAGGATGTGACCAAGTATCTCCAAGGAAATCCTACAAGAATAGCTGATCTTTTATTCAGGGATCATTACAATCCATTTTATTGACAACAGATGTATGCGTATTGCTTTTTGAATATGATTTGTAATGTAATTGAACTCTAAACTCAATTGCAGCCCAATTGTGAAAGGGTATGCAATCTAATACAACCATGGTATTGTAGGTTTTGAATTTTTTGAATTTTACACCAAAATGGTCTATTTGTTGATGACTTGTCGTTTGTTGGGATGCAAGGTCACATTAAAGGTGGGAAAATGCCTGACACCTTTTTAAAACTGGATTTTTTGTTAATATCCACAACATCTGCTACCCTACAGTGGAAGCAGACATATTGGCCAATATATCATGCGTATTGGGGTCATAAAGAACATCACTGATGGTATTCGTTCATCGTGAATGTATTAGTTGCTTTTTCATGAATATTGAATAAGCCCACAAGTCAGCTTTTCCTCTTGGTGCTGGGCAAATCCTCCCGGCACCTAATTGAATTCTACCCTTATACGCTAATCTTCATATAAATACAGCATTATAATTAATGTCTAGTTAATTAATATTGCTGGCTATAAAGGGAGATCTCCTGGTATAATTATGCTTTTAAAATAATTTACATTTGACTCTCCTTGGTAGCATTTCATTAAAAAATAATTAAATCTCAAATGTGTCCTATCAAATCCATTAACAAATGAATTATCTGGTTTATGTTTAAATGTATACTGATTTCTTTTATTTTTTTCTTTCAGGAAAATACATGGCTGACTCTTGATTTTAATGTCGTTTGTTATTTTATTTTTTTAATTCTGGGATTTAAGCAAACAGATCCTTGTTAATTTATCGGAAATCTTCCACATGCTGTTTTAATTATAGATCTATTATATATATATATAAATATAAATATATTTTAATTCTTGTTTAGAAGGTATTTCTAAATTGCTGCCAACTACAAAGCATAAAAATGCACTTTTTTATGAGTCTTTTTCTGGAATATCTTTTTGGACGATGTAGCACTGAAGTCTTCTGCAGTTGTGGTTACAATTCAGCATATGTTTGTATTTGTATAAAGACAAGACTTGACTACACAGCCATTTTGTATCCAAAACCATCACCTGTTACATTTTGTAACATCCATAATTTGTCAAGAGCAATCAAGTATACATATATACAATGTTTTATATACATGTAAATAGTCAATACAGTTTTATTATTTAACATCTCGTTCATTCTGACAAGCCCTACTGTACTATCAATTCAGGGTATGGTTTGCAGCCAAAGTGAACACGTCACTTGAACATAGTGATGGCGGCCATGTTGCGAGCTGGTCCAGCATTGGTAACAAAAACACGGTGTATGATCTCACTATGACATCACTTATGCATGATACACAAGGAGAGTGAATATTGGGCACCCTCGCTGTAAGTTGTAGAGTCACTTTATCTCCAGTATACATCTTGCCATGTTGTACAAGATCATTTATATTCAGTCTGTTTCCTTATTTCCAAAAGGGGGCATGGTTTTCTATAAGTAAAAATGAAAAAAATTCTGTGGATTTGTGTACCTCACTGTTAACGTAAAAGACATGTCATGGATAATTTCAACGTAAGTGCAATTACAAAAATACAAAAGGAATAGAATAAGGCAACAGGGCTTTTATAATGTCTGCGTCAGTGAAGTTATTTTTGTAGGGCCATTCTTTTTATGCATTAACATCTGTGCCTTTCCCCGTATGTTCCTGTTCCTACTGTTCTTATTTATGGTTTACTGAACTATAAGGGCTAGTTTATTCTGGTGTATGCAAACTATGACATGCCATGTACAGACCTCACTGTTTTTAAAGCCTAGTCATACATCAGGGTTATTCTGAGGGTTAATATTAATTGCCCTTTAGATGAGGAATAGAGGCCTGACAGATACATTGGCAAATGCTTATTGTCAGAGATACAACAAAAGCACACATGTATAGTGTGGGAGCTGGGAAAATGGCTTATGGTACAAAGTAATCCAATTTTATTTTTAAAAAATGTACCCAATACATAGTCACATCTACTGTATATAGGTATATTGCCCAGGTATTAGGAAGGCACCAGCCTGTTGTCTGACTAATTTTGATTCATTCACTTATCTTTCATCATATAACTTAAGTAACTGTATTGTCTACGTATTGCCTGACTTTTCAGAAGCAACATTTACCATTTAATCTTCGGTTTTGTTTCCGTTTCCATGAAACAGGTCCTTATTTTTAATTTTTTTTTATTTCTGTTAAAATTTTTCCATAATCTTTCTCCCGATAATGCAAACTATTTATTAAACACTTAAACATTTTTATATTATACAATATTTTACAGCAGTTTGGCAAGAGCTACATGAAAGTTCTATAACCTTGAGATAGAAGTTGCACTACACAAGAGTTACTGCTAACATGTGTGCATTCAGCTATATAGCAAATACAGTAGCAATACACCACCAATGCCCCCATAATCAGCAATTGGACAGGGAGGCTGCCTTCATTCTCTCATTGGCTTACATGCAGCAAATCTGCTGTGCTTCTTCCAAGACCAGAACTTGTATCTGAAATGTGTTAATATGTTTACTTTTATACTGCAAATGCCAAATTTGTGTGTTGTTGTGTGTTTATGTATTGTATGTATTGTTCTCTACGAGTGCTGCTGCCATTCTTTTATTCCTATCTGCCTGTCTATCTATATACATATATGTATGTGTGTGTATGTATATATATATATATATATATATATAAATCTGTGTGTAGATGCATATTATTTATATTGCTGTAATTAACCCCTCAGTCCCCTCCCCCCTCTCTGCTTGTATCTCTCTCTCTCTCTGTCTACATATATTTACAAATCACACTCATTCAATATGCTATTGTTAACATGATAGAATTTATAATATATCATTTTTTAGTTTAGTTATCCTTTAGAAGGGAACCTTATACCTGTGGATTGGGGTGGGTCTTTTTTCCAACTCAACATGTACTCGTCCGTGTACATCCGATTCAGAATTCCTGTGAAAGTCTGCATAGAAAGGCTTTTATTTTATGTACAATGTAATGTAGACAATCCAGCTGAGCTTGGTGGGATGGCGGACATTTTTTACTAAACAAGTTTAAAGGCGAACGGGTGATAAAAAATAACAGTACCGTTTGTTATTATCCTTTTAAATGTGATCAAAAACTTGCTAGAATGATCTTAAATTGAATTTCACACACTTGCTAATAGCCCCTAGTCATTATAACATGATTCATGCATTACTAATGGTCATACATTACCAATTGTCTTATGTAGTCAAACATCTGTTCAAAGAAAACTTGAACCACTACTTTAACTATATCCTGCAGATGCCTAATCATAATTACACTAACACACAATCAACTTTCCATTACTCAGCAATAATTATACTTTATCATTTAATCACTGTAAAAAGAGAATTAAAGAAAAGTCTGATTTTAGCAATAAGGCTTCACAATAGAACAACTATCTCTTTGAAGGCCGACATGTTTATATCATTTTATTTTACATTTTATTTTACAGTTTAAAAAGCTAATAATTGTGTGTAATCTATATTGTAATCTGACCTGTAACTATCCGAAGTAAAATATTTCTCAAAGACCGTACAACAAAAATATTGAATGTAAATTCAAAGCATAGTTTTGGTGTATGTGTGTATATGTATGTATGTATGTATATATATATATATATATATACATATATATATATACACACACACACACACACACACACACACACACACACACACACATATGTCCTTGTGTTTTTAGCACTTTTAATTCTACATATTCAAATAAGTATTAGTTATAAGAGCAGGTTACAATATTGGAGCCATACAGATTTATCTGGGAATTTTCAGTAGTGAATGAATTTGAGTCTACAGGTCGATGCTGGTATCTGCCAAATGTTGTGTTTAGCGAGCTGGCTCTTGCTTCTGTACACAGTGATATCCTCGTAGCTGCCTCTTGTTTAGACAAATTTTTAAACACTGAATGCTAAAGTACACCTGAATTTTTATGGAATGTTCTTACTTTTGATTGTAAATTAAAGCAAAACAAGTATATCTTACAAAAACTGTAAATATTTTTGATTTTTTTTTTTCCACAATGTACATTTTACAAAATATGTTGCATATGTAATAAACATGTAATATATAAATAATTTACAAACCAAAGCGTCTTCTCTTCTGGTCCTTTCATTCTTGCGGTTCACCACTATGCAAAACCAATTGTGGAATATACAGTAGAATATACAGTATGCAAAAAGATAGTGGAACATATATTATACTTCCTAATGATTGTGGGCATGATACTAAATAATAGAAAAGCTTGGTTAAGTGAGCAACTGTAAAACAACGGATTCGCTGCGCTATATAAGAAACTGTTAATGAATAAAAAATATGGAGCAAAGGAAAAACACACATAACAATCGGTTTTTGATAGGACCGCGGACAAAGTTAGATGTGTTCTATAGATACTCATTACACTGTAGATCACATCATTCTCACAATGTCCTTTTTCCTCACCCTTGTCTCCCCCCCCTCCCCCCCCCCCATCCATGCTGCAATAAAAAGTACGTGTTTGTTGCATTCAGTGGGACAACAATCACCCACTGAAGTGTGACATACCTTAATCCTTGCACATTTTCAGTGCTGTATATTGTATAGGTTACACAGATGAATGACCAAAGATTAATCTTCATTAGACAGTGATAGTCAAAATTGAAAAAAATGGGGTCACCCCTTGTTTGCCCCCGTGATGAAGTGAGGTTGAAAATTTACCATTTTCTACGCTTTAAGTTGAAGTTTGCATGGTAAGTGGTTACAATATTGCCAGTCAAGATCCGGCGGTCACAATGCAGACACCAGAATCCCGACATCTGCAGAACTAATCTCCTTGTCAAAACTGGGGGACACAGTGCGGCAGCGTGGTCGAATGTGATCTGACTATGCCAGTTAAGTGGTTAAAGATGCTGTCTCCATTTAATCAACTTTTCTCTAACGTCCTAGTGGATGCTGGGGACTCCGTAAGGACCATGGGGATAGACGGTCTCCGCAGGAGACATGGGCACTTTAAGAAAGAATTTAGGTTCTGGTGTGCACTGGCTCCTCCCTCTATGCCCCTCCTCCAGACCTCAGTTTGATACTGTGCCCAGACGAGCTGGGTGCTTTTCAGTGAGCTCTCCTGAGTTTGCTGAGAGAAAGTATTTTGTTAGGTTTTTTATTTTCAGGGAGCTCTGCTGGCAACAGACTCCCTGCATCGTGGGACTGAGGGGAGAGAAGCAGCCCTACTTTCTGAAGCTAGGTCCTGCTTCTTAGGCTACTGAACACCATTAGCTCCAGAGGGATCGTACGCAGGATCTCACCCTCGCCGTCCAATCCCAGAGCCGCGCCGCCGTCCCCCTCGCAGACCCGGAAGACAGAAGCCGGGTGAGTATGAGAAGCAAAGAAGACTTCACAGGCGGCAGAAGACTCCGCTCTTCACTGAGGTAACGCACAGCACTGCAGCTGTGCGCCATTGCTCCCACACACCTCACATACTCCGGTCACTGTAAGGGTGCAGGGCGCAGGGGGGGGGTGCCCTGGGCAGCATTTGGGACCTCTTTTGGCAAAAGTTAAACATATATACAGCTGGGCACTCTATATATGTATGAGCCCCCGCCAAAAATTGCATATTTAAGCGGGACAGAAGCCTGCCGCCGAGGGGGCGGAGCTTCTTCCTCAGCACTCACCAGCGCCATTTTTTCTCCACAGCTCCGCTGAGAGGAAGCTCCCCAGGCTCTCCCCTGCAGATACACGGTAGAAGAGGGTAAAAAGAGAGGGGGGGCACATAATTAGGCGCAAAAAACAATATATAAACAGCTGCTACTGGGTTAACATTAAGTTACTGTGTTATTCCTGGGTTTATAGCGCTGGGGTGTGTGCTGGCATACTCTCTGTCTCTCCTAAGGGCCTTGTGGGGGAACGGTCTTCAAAAAGGGCATTCCCTGTGTGTGTGGTGTGTCGGTACGCTTGTGTCGACATGTCTGATGAGGAAGGCTATGTGGAAGCAGAGCGGGAGCAAATTAATGTGGTGTCTCCGCCGACACCTGATTGGATGGATATGTGGAAGGTTTTAAATGATAATGTTAATTCCTTGCATAAAAGGTTAGAAAAAGCTGAAGCCTCAGGACAGTCAGGGTCCCAACCCGTGCCTGATCCTATGTCGCAGAGGCCGTCAGGGTCTCAGAAGCGCCCACTATCCCAAATTGTTGACACAGATACCGACATGGATTCTGACTCCAGTGTTGATTACGATGATGCAAAGTTACAGCCAAAATTGGCTAAATCCATCTGTTATATGATTATAGCAATTAAGGATGTGTTGCACATCACAGAGGAAATCCCAGTCCCTGACAAGAGGGTACATATGTATGGGGAAAAGAAGCCGGAGGTAACCTTTCCCCCTCACACGAGCTAAATGAGTTATGTGAAAAGGCTTGGGAATCTCCAGATAAAAAACTGCAGATTTCCAAAAGGATTCTTATGGCGTATCCTTTCCCGCCAACGGACAGGTTACGCTGGGAATCCTCCCCTAAGGTGGACAAAGCTTTAACACGCTTATCCAAGAAGGTAGCCCTGCCGTCACAGGATACGGCTACCCTCAAAGATGCTGCGGATCGCAAACAGGAGGTTACCCTGAAGTCCATTTATACACATTCAGGTACCTTACTGAGGCCGGCGATCGCGTCGGCCTGGGTGTGTAGTGATGTAGCAGCATGGACGGATACCGTGTCTGAGGAAATTGATACCTTAGACAAGGATACTATATTGTTGACCTTGGGGCATATTAAAGACGCTGTCCTATATATGAGAGATGCTCAAAGAGACATTAGTCTACTGGGTTCTAGGATAAATGCTATGTCAATTTCTGCCAGAAGGGTCCTGTGGACTCGGCAATGGACAGGTGATGCCGACTCAAAAAGGCATATGGAGGTTTTACCTTACAAGGGTGAGGAATTGTTTGGGGAGGGTCTCTCGGACCTGGTCTCCACAGCTACTGCTGGAAAGTCAAATTTTTTGCCATATGTTTCCTCACAGCCTAAGAGAGCACCGTATTATCAAATGCAGTCCTTTCGATCACAGAAAAACAAAAAAGTCAGAGGTGCGTCCTTTCTTGCTAGAGGCAGGGGCAGAGGAAAGAAGCTGCACAACACAGCTAGTTCCCAGGAACAGAAGTCCTCCCCGGCCTCTACAAAATCCACCGCATGACGCTGGGGCTCCACAGGCGGAGATAGGCCTGGTGGGGGCACGTCATCGAAATTTCAGCCACAAGTGGGTTCACTCCCAGTTGGATCCCTGGGCAATAGATATTGTGTCTCAGGGATACAAGCTGGAATTCGAAGAGATGCCCCCTCAACAATACCTCAAGTCGGCCCTGCCAGCTTCCCCCTTAGAGAGGGAAATAGTGTTAACTGCAATTCACAAATTGTATCTTCAACAGGTGGTGGTCAAGGTTCCCCTCCTTCAACAAGGAAGGGGTTATTATTCGAACATGTTTGTAGTCCCGGAACCGGACGGTTCGGTCAGACCCATATTGAATTTAAAATCCCTGAACATATACCTGAAAAGGTTCAAGTTCAAGATGGAATCGCTGAGAGCGGTCATCGCAAGCCTGGAAGGGGGGGATTTTATGGTGTCTCTGGACATAAAGGATGCATACCTTCATGTCCCCATTTATCCACCTCATCAGGCGTACCTCAGATTTGTGGTACAGGATTGTCATTACCAATTTCAGACGTTGCCGTTTGGTCTCTCCACGGCACCGAGAATATTTACCAAGGTAATGGCGGAAATGATGGTACTCCTGCGGAAGCAAGGAGTCACAATTATCCCATACTTGGACGATCTCCTCATAAAAGCGAGATCAAGAGAGCAGTTGCTGATCAGCGTAGCACTTTCTCTGGAAGTGTTACGGCAACACGGCTGGATTCTAAATATTCCAAAGTCGCGGTTGGTTCCTACGACTCGTCTGCCTTTCCTGGGCATGATTCTAGACACAGACCAGAAAAGGGTTTATCTCCCGATGGAGAAAGCTCAGGAACTCATGACACTGGTCGGGAACCTATTAAAACCAAAACAGGTGTCAGTGCATCACTGCACTCGTGTCCTGGGAAAGATGGTGGCATCATACGAGGCCATTCCCTTCGGCAGGTTCCATGCGAGGACTTTTCAATGGGACTTACTGGACAAGTGGTCCGGATCACATCTTCAGATGCATCTGTTAATCACCCTATCCCCCAGGGCCAGGGTGTCACTCCTGTGGTGGCTGTAGAGCGCTCACCTTCTCGAGGGCCACAGATTCGGCATTCAGGACTGGGTCCTGGTGACCACGGACGCAAGCCTCCGAGGTTGGGGTGCAGTCACACAGGGAAGAAATTTCCAAGGTCTGTGGTCAAGTCAAGAGACTTGCCTTCACATCAACATCCTGGAACTAAGGGCCATATACAACGCCCTACGTCAAGCGGAGACCCTGCTTCGCGACCAACCGGTTCTGATTCAGTCAGACAACATCACCGCAGTGGCTCATGTAAACCGCCAAGGCGGCACAAGGAGTAGAGTGGCGATGGCGGAAGCCACCAGAATTCTTCGCTGGCCGGAGAATCACGTAAGCGCACTGTCAGCAGTGTTCATCCCGGGAGTGGACAACTGGGAAGCAGACTTCCTCAGCAGACACGACCTCCACCCGGGAGAGTGGGGACTTCATCAGGAAGTCTTCGCACAGATTACAAGTCGGTGGGAACTGCCACAGGTGGACATGATGGCATCCCGCCTCAACAAAAAGCTACAGAGGTATTGCGCCAGGTCAAGAGACCCTCAGGCGATAGCTGTGGACGCCCTGGTGACACCGTGGGTGTTCCAGTCGGTCTATGTATTTCCTCCTCTTCCTCTCATACCCAAGGTGCTGAGGATAATAAGAAAAAGAGGAGTGAGAACAATACTCATTGTTCCAGATTGGCCACGAAGGACTTGGTATCCAGATCTGCAAGAAATGCTCACAGAGGACCCGTGGCCTCTTCCTCTAAGACAGGACTTGTTGCAACAGGGGCCCTGTCTGTTCCAAGACTTACCGCGGCTGCGTTTGACGGCATGGCGGTTGAACGCCGGATCCTAGCAGAGAAAGGCATTCCGGATGAGGTCATTCCTACGCTGATAAAGGCTAGGAAGGATGTGACAGCTCAACATTATCACCGTATATGGCAAAAATATGTTGCTTGGTGTGAGGCCAGGAATGCTCCTACGGAGGAATTCCAGCTGGGCCGTTTCCTTCACTTCCTACAGGGAGTGAATTTGGGCCTAAAATTGGGTTCCATTAAGGTCCAGATTTCGGCCCTATCCATTTTCTTTCAAAAGGAGTTGGCTTCTCTACCTGAAGTTCAGACGTTTGTAAAGGGAGTGCTGCATATTCAGCCCCCTTTTGTGCCTCCAGTGGCACCTTGGGATCTTAACGTGGTGTTGAGTTTCCTGAAATCCCACTGTTTTGAACCACTCAAAACGGTGGAGTTGAAATATCTCACGTGGAAGGTGGTTGTGCTATTAACCTTGGCTTCGGCTAGGCGTGTTTCAGAGTTGGCGGCTTTGTCACATAAAAACCCCTATCTGGTTTTCCATGCGGATAGAGCAGAATTGCGGACCCGTCGACAATTTCTGCCGAAAGTGGTTTCATCCTTTCATATAAACCAACCTGTTGTGGTGCCTGTGGCTACTACTGACTTGGAGGATTCCGAGTTACTTGATGTGGTCAGGGCTTTGAAGGTTTATGTAGCCAGAACGGCTAGGGTCAGGAAAACAGAGTCTTTGTTTATCCTGTATGCTTCCAACAAGCTTGGTGTTCCTGCTTCAAAGCAAACTATTGCTCGCTGGATCTGTAACACAATTCAGCAGGCTCATTCTGCGGCTGGATTGCCGCTGCCAAAATCAGTTAAGGCCCATTCCACTAGGAAGGTAGGCTCTTCTTGGGCGGCTGCCCGAGGGGTCTCTGCATTACAGCTTTGCCGAGCGGCTACTTGGTCAGGTTCAAACACTTTTGCAAAGTTCTACAAGTTTGATACCCTGGCTGAGGAGGACCTTGTGTTTGCTCAATCGGTGCTGCAGAGTCATCCGCACTCTCCCACCCGTTTGGGAGCTTTGGTATAATCCCCATGGTCCTTACGGAGTCCCCAGCATCCACTAGGACGTTAGAGAAAATAAGATTTTACTTACCGGTAATTCTATTTCTCGTAGTCCGTAGTGGATGCTGGGCGCCCGTCCCAAGTGCGGACTTCTTCTGCAATACTTGTATATAGTTATTGCTTCAATAAGGGTTAAGTTATGGTTGCATCAGGGTTTGAACTGATGCTCTGTTATTTGTCATACTGTTAACTGGTTGTTATCACATGTTATACGGTGTGATTGGTGTGGCTGGTATGAATCTTGCCCTGGATTACCAAAATCCTTTCCTTGTACTGTCAGCTCTTCTGGGCACAGTTTCTCTAACTGAGGTCTGGAGGAGGGGCATAGAGGGAGGAGCCAGTGTACACCAGAACCTAAATTCTTTCTTAAAGTGCCCATGTCTCATGCGGAGCCCGTCTATCCCCATGGTCCTTACGGAGTCCCC
The DNA here is from genome assembly GCF_028390025.1 of Pseudophryne corroboree. NCBI lineage: Eukaryota > Metazoa > Chordata > Amphibia > Anura > Myobatrachidae > Pseudophryne > Pseudophryne corroboree. Next base: position 167,508,450 of record NC_086444.1, on the reverse strand, counting down.
AGCATCCACTACGGACTACGAGAAATAGATTTACCGGTAAGCAAAATCTTATTTTTAATCAATAGGTCGTAAAGGTAATTTCTGTGATTTACAATTCACTTACACTTGGGGGTTCTGAACTACAAAACACTAATGTACGGAATCTTGGCGTTATTCTGGATGGTGGCTTGGCATTTAAACATCTGACATCAGCCACAATCAAATCCTCATTCCTTTATCTGAGAAACATATCCAGAAGCAAGCACTTAATTACCTCTGAAGAGCTGCCAAAAGTCATACATGCCTTTGTATCATCACACCTAGACTACTGCAATGCATTATACCTGGGTCTCCCAGCAAAAGAATTGCTTTGCTTACAGCTGGTCCAAAACGCAGCTGCCAGGCTATTAACCAACCAGCCAAGTTCCAACCACATAACACCCATTCTCCCTCCACTTGCTGCCTGTAAGGTGGTAAATCATCTTCAAAATTAGCTTCCTTACTTTGAAAGCCCTACATGACCAGGCCCTAAGTATCTGAAGCAGCTTCTGATTCCATACTGCCCCGCTCGTTTACTGCAATCTGTAATGAAGGACTTTAAACAATATGTAGAATCTCCCGTAAGTCATCTGGGGGTCCAGCTTTTAGCCATGTAGCTCCGACTATGGAACTCTTGCCCGCACAGCTCAAGAGGCCTCAACTTCAAAAACGGTTATAAGACTTTCCTGTTTCTTCAGGGTCCATGGTCTCCACAGGGTTAGTCCTTAACCATGGGTATGATGCTGGTGGAGACCAGGACTGGCACCGAACAGCAAACTTGTGAGCCTCCCAGTATGCACTGGGCTCCTTTCCCCTCATACCCCGCCGTCAATGCTCAGGCACTTCTTTTTTCGGTGCCAGAAAGAAGCTAGACACACTGAATATGGGCTGCAGCTTGCAGCCCAAGCTTTTATTTTGTGGGTAGGTGATTTCGATGGGACTTCCACTGCACCTTCCACTAGCAAGAAGCAGCGGCGCCCCTGTACTGCATCCGGACACATGGACGGGTAAGGTGGGTTCCCACTTTCGGGACCCGTGATCTGCGCAGTCCTTATACCGTGGTCCCGGGAGACTGACCGCAGCTTGTGATGTGCTTGCAGTCCATTCATCATACTCCCAGCAGCACTAGACCACCAGGGCATTGATGTACACTGGTGATGGAGACACTTTAATGGCCCTGGAGAACCCGTGGTGATAGCACAGGGGAGGTCAGCTCTTCCCCTGCGGCCCCGGCGCCATTCCACAGTGGTCTTCCCATCCTGGGTTGCTCCTCCCTCACAAGAGTCGCTTGGAAGTTCTGCAAGTCTCCTGAGATGGTGGGCTGTGTCTCTCTGTATACCTCTCCTACATAGGTTATACAAAACGCTATTTCTGCAGCGGGGTACACGAGTTCCACAGGGAATAACATTGGGGTGTAGAGTAGGATCTTGATCCGAGGCACCAACAGGCTAAAAGCTTTGACTGTTCCCAAGATGCTCAGCACCGCCTCCTCTATAACCCTGCCTCCGTGCACAGGAGCTCAGTTTGTAAGTTGATGCCTGCTGTGCAGGAAGCTAACAGGCAGGGCTGCTCCAGCAGCTCTAAGAAGAGCTATTTTAAAGACGATAGTTGACTTCAAGGGCTGCAGCAGAGGCACTCTAGTGCTAGATATCATTCTGATATCTCCTGCTGCCGCTCCATCACTTCACCCAGCGGCGCTGTATACTCCCGCGTCCCTGGTTGCCGGGTACTTACAGCGGAGGCTCCTGTTCTTCACCAAGGCACACACACGGAAGTTCTCCGGGATCGCGTGGCCACACTCAGGGAAGAGGTAAGAGGGTCCCCCAGGTGGGACCCGCTAGAAATCGCGATCAACCGCGGCCATTAGGAGGCGGGCCTCGCGCGCTGGCATGGACACTGTGGCAGTACAGGGACCCCACTAGACCACCAGGGCAAGGGCACAGGTCGGATTAGGCTATATAATCCATTTTATTAAGGCCCGCAGCACCCGGTGGTGAAGTCCAGCAAGGGGTTAAGGCTCTGACGTGTAGCCCCGTCTCTAGGTGCCATTTAGAGTAAATGTTCCCGCCCTGGAGCTGCATTTCTCTGTCTCCCTCACTCCCTGTCAGCGTTTGGGCGCCATTACACACAGCTGCGCTGATTCTGGGACTGCTGGGTGATGCCTCCTCTGTAAAGCTGCCTGCATCATCAGCGTTGGGCATTTACAGGACACTTAAGTATTCTACATGTCATTTAGACAGTGTTATAGGCCCTACACACTGGCCGATTTTTTGAAAGATATTAACGATCTCGTTCATAAATGAACGAGAACTCGTTCATATCTTTCAGTGTAGAGGCTCCAGCGATGAACGATGCGCGGTCCCGCGCTCGTTCATCACTGGTCCCCCGTCGGCTGTGCATGCAGGCCAATATGGACGATCTCGTCCATATTTGCCTGCATTTCTATGGAGCCGCGTGACGGGGGGAGTGAAGAAACTTCACTCCCCCCGTCACTGCCCCCCCGCCGCCGGGTCGCTCGTCGGCCGTATCCGCCGTCGGGCAGCTCGGCGGCGGGTCGGCCAGTGAGTAGGGCCCTTTAGTTAAGAACAAGTGCATACTTCAGGGTTATTTAGTACAAGTACCCTGTGATATTCATCCAGTTTTCTCATACGTCCTAGAGGATGCTGGTGATGCTTCAAGAACCATGGGGTATAGACGGGATCCGCAGGAGACATGGGCACTTTAAGACTTTGAATGGGTGTGAACTGGCTCCTCCCTCTATGCCCCTCCTCCAGACTCCAGTTTAGATTCTGTGCCCAGTGAGACTGGTCACACACAGGGGAGCTCTACTAAGTTTCTCTGAAAAGACTTTGTTAGGTTTATTATTTTCAGGGAGCACTGCTGGCAACAGTCTCCCTGCATCGTGGGACTGAGGGGAGAGAAGTCAGACCTACTTCTGTGAGTTTCAAGGCTCTGCTTCTTAGGCTATACTGGACACCATTAGCTCCAGAGTGTCTGATCGCTAGGTACGCCTAGATGCTCGTTCCCGGAGCCGTGCCGTCACCCCCCTTGCAGAGCCAGAAGACAGGTGAGTAGAAGAAGAACAGAAGACTTCAGTGACGGCTTTGAGGTACCGCACAGCGGCCGCGCTGTGCGCCATGCTCCCACACACACAGGCACTGTAGGGTGCAGGGCGCGGGGGGGGGGGGCCTGGGCAGCATGTAAATCCTCAACATAGACTGGCAATAGAATATGTAAGTGCCTAGGCACTATATTTAACCCCCGCCAGTATAAATATTTGTAAGTAATAGCGGGGCTGAAGCGCGCCATTAAGGGGGCGGGGCTTCCCCCTCACAGCTCATTTCAGTGGCATTTTCTCTTCACAGAGATGCTGGTCCTTCCAAAGCACTGCTGTACAGATCAGAGTGAAAAATGAGGGGGGGCACAGTTGTTTGGTGCAATATAAGTTAAAATTAAAAGCACACTATATCATGAGCGCTGTGGAAATTAGCTGGTAAACTCCTTCTGTGTTTCCATGACAGAATGTACTGGGGTCTATCCCTTATAGCCAGTGTAATGTCGGTGGGTGTTTGGTACACGTGTGTCGGCATATCTGAGGGTGAGTGCTCTGCCACAAAGGGAATGACTATGTCGGCGCTGACGACTCCTAATGGTACTTGGTACATGTTAATAACTGTCAACATGTCAGTAGAGGTATATTTTTCCCAAGAGAAAACTATATGGGAGACACAGACGTGGGGGGTGACCCTGTCGGCACCAACAATATCTGATTGGGTGGATATTGACATGATAATGTGATGCATATCAGAAAGAGCTATACGTATATGTATGTATAGTAAGCTTACATAGGTCTGGCACGATCAATGGCGTGATAATATTTGTGGAGGGAGTCATATTCGTAAAATAGATTTCTCTCAGACCCCTCAGGATCGCAAAAATTTTATTTTGCCCAATTACTACTCCCTGAGATCGACTCGAATAATCTTTCTTATGTCGACCATAATGTTTCCTGATCAGATCCACAAAATCGGCATTCAGTACCTGTTCATACACATTAGAACGTATTAACGTCACTAGGGACCCTGCTGTTCCTGACAAAAGGATATATGTATACGTATTAGATATATATATAGATATTTGTGTATATAGGTGCATTTGAAGGTATATAAAAAATTTATAATGAATGCTGAGGTAAAGTTATTCCTTCTCATGGATAGAATAAAGTGAGAGTCCCCCCCTGTTCTGCACGGGGCCCTGTCACAAAGGATCGTATGCAGGAAGATATGTGATACTCTAATTATGTGTCCGCATGTATGTTGATTATACTTGCATTACATGCGCATGGGGGAGTAGTTGTATGCAGGGTACTCCTGAAGTTGAGTCATGTCTATATCATTGCAGCATACTGCCGTGCGACTACAAGGGATATAGGACTCTTGAGTTCACGGGCCACTTCCATGGCGGTCTCGACTAGAAGGGCATTGTGGATTCACCAATGGAATGCTGAGGCTGACTCCGAGAAGAACTGGAGTATCTTCCCTATGAAGGTGAAACCTGGTTTGGGGATGGCTTTAAGCTGATCTCGGCAGATACCACTGGTAAGTCTACCTACCTTGTTTCCTCACAACGGTTGGTGACGCATATTTGTGGGATGCAGTCATTTCAACTGAATGGATACGGTTTTCCCTTTCTTTGCAGGTAGAGGAAGGTGAAAAGTTAAGAGGTCAGCAGCCTTTTCAAGTTCGCAGAAGCAGAAATCATCCTCTGTTTCTGCCACATCCACCACATGTTGCTGGGTCTATCTTGCGGGAGCCCACACCGGTGGGACCACGTCTAATACTCTTCAGTCAGTCCTGGAATGGACATGGACCAGTGAGTTTAAGAATAGAGTCCCAAGGGGGACATACTGGAGTTTCCAGACGATTCCCCTCACTGATTTTTCAAATAGACCTTATCAATTCTCCTCTGGACGGGGAGGTAGTATGCGACGCCATACAAGAGTTGGTCAGGATCAGGTCATTGTCCTGCTGTTATCCCGGTCAAAAAAAAAAAAAAAAGCTTTTTCGTGCTTCTGAGGCCGGACGGCTCGGTCAGAACAAGCCCAAAAATTTCTACTTAAGAAGTTGAACTACAAGATGGAATCTCTCAGGGCAGGCATCTCCAATCTGTAAAAGGAGAAAGAGGGTCTAAGTACGGTTTCTTCCGCATTAGGCTAACCTTGGTTTGCTATTGTCATTGCCAATTCACCGGAGTGATGGCAGTATGATGGTTTTCCTTCAATAGAAAGAGTCATTATTATTCTGTACTGGGACGCTCTCCTGAGTATGGCGAGGTCAAGAAACAAGTGGTGCAAAACGTTTTTTTCTCCCTGACAGTTCTTCAACAAAGTGGTTGGCTCCTGAACTTGCCAGAATCAATGTTGATCCCAACGACGCGGTTGTCGGAGTTGGGAATAATGTTAGATACAGAACTGTTGAGAGTTTGTTTCTTCCAGTGGAAAGAGCTCTGAGGATCCAGAATCGGATCAGATCTGCAACAGTGTCAATCGTCAATACGTTCTTTTGATGAAGAAGATGGTTGCGGCCTACGAGGCCATTCCGTGAGCAGGTTAAATGCCAGAGTGGTTTTAGCGGGACCAGTTGGACATGTGGTCCGAGTCTCACCTGCACAGGCACCTGAAAATAATCCTATCTTCCAGGACCAGAATCTCTCTCCTGTGGTGGCTGCACAGTTCTTACCTCCTAGAGGGACGCAGGTTCGGGATTCAGGATTAGATCCTGGTGACCACAGATGCAAGTCTCCGAGGTTGGGGTACAGTCACACAGGGGAAAAATTTCCAGGGAAAATGGTCAAGCCAGGAAGCTTGTCTGCACATAAACATTCTGGAATTAAGGGCCATTTACAATGGCCTTCTGCAAGCGGAACATCTTCGCGGTCTACCTGTCTTGATTCAGTCAGACAACAAAACAGCAGTGGCGTACATAAACCGCCAGGGCGGAACAAAGAGCAGAGCGGCGATGGCCTCAAAAGTTCTTCGCTGGGCGGATAAACATGCCAGCGCTCTTTCAGCAGTCTTCATTCCAGGAGTGGACAACTGGGAAGCAGACTTCCTCAGCAGACACTATCTCCATCCAGGAGAGTGGGGTCTTCATCAAGAGGTCTTTGCAGAAGTGACAAGTCGTTGGGGAATTCCTCAAATAAACATGATGGCGTCTCATCTCAACAAGAAGCTTCAGAGATATTGTTCCAGGTCGAGGGTCCCTCAAGCAATAGCGGTGGACGCCCTGGTGACACCATGGGTGTTTCAGTCGGTCTATGTGTTCCCTCCACTTCCACTCATTCTAAAGGTGATAAAAATCATAAGAAGAACAAAGGTTCAGGCGATCCTCATTGTACCGGACTGGCCAAGGAGGGCTTGGTATCCAGATCTTCAAGAATTACTCATAGAAGATCCCTGGCCTCTTCCTTTACGAGAGGACCTGTTACAGCAAGGACCGTGCGTGTATCAAGACTTACCGCAGCTGCGTTTGACGGCATGGCGGTTGAACGCCAAATCCTAGCCCGAAAGGGTATTCCCAGTGAAGTCATTCCCACACTACTTTAGGCTAGAAAAGAAGTAACGGCAAAGCATTACCACCGTATTTGGAGAAAATATGTGTCTTGGTGTGAAACCAAGAAGGCTCCTACGGAAGAATTTCAGCTGGGGCGTTTGCTCCATTTTTTCTCTATCGTCCTAGTGGATGCTGGGGTTCCTGAAAGGACCATGGGGAATAGCGGCTCCGCAGGAGACAGGGCACAAAAAGTAAAGCTTTACGATCAGGTGGTGTGTACTGGCTCCTCCCCCTATGACCCTCCTCCAAGCCTCAGTTAGATTTTTGTGCCCGGCCGAGAAGGGTGCAATCTAGGTGGCTCTCCTAAAGAGCTGCTTAGAAAAGTTTAGCTTAGGTTTTTTATTTTACAGTGAGTCCTGCTGGCAACAGGATCACTGCAACGAGGGACTTAGGGGAGAAGAAGTGAACTCACCTGCGTGCAGGATGGATTGGCTTCTTTGGCTACTGGACATTAGCTCCAGAGGGACGATCACAGGTACAGCCTGGATGGTCACCGGAGCCTCGCCGCCGGCCCCCTTGCAGATGCTGAAACGAGAAGAAGGTCCAGAATCGGCGGCAGAAGACTCCTCAGTCTTCTTAAGGTAGCGCACAGCACTGCAGCTGTGCGCCATTTCCTCTCAGCACACTTCACACGGCAGTCACTGAGGGTGCAGGGCGCTGGGAGGGGGGCGCCCTGGGAGGCAATGAAAACCTATTTTTTGGCAAAAAATACCTCACATATAGCCTCCGGGGGCTATATGGAGATATTTAACCCCTGCCAGAATCCGTTAAAGAGCGGGAGACGAGCCCGCCGAAAAGGGGCGGGGCCTATCTCCTCAGCACACAGCGCCATTTTCCTCACACAGCTCCGCTGGTCAGGAAGGCTCCCAGGCTCTCCCCTGCACTGCACTACAGAAACAGGGTAAAACAAGAGAGGGGGGGCAAAATTGTGGCAAAAATATATATATTAAAGCAGCTATACAGGGAGCACTTATTATAAGGCTATCCCTGTCATATATAGCGCTTTTTGGTGTGTGCTGGCAAACTCTCCCTCTGTCTCCCCAAAGGGCTAGTGGGGTCCTGTCTTCTTTAAGAGCATTCCCTGTGTGTCTGCTGTGTGTCGGTACGTGTGTGTCGACATGTATGAGGACGATATTGGTGTGGAGGCGGAGCAATTGCCAAATATGGGGATGTCACCCCCTAGGGAGTCGACACCAGAATGGATGGCTTTATTTATGGAATTACGGGATAGTGTCAACACGCTAAAGCAGTCGTTTGACGACATGAGACGGCCGGACAATCAATTAGCACCTGTCCAGGCGCCTCAAACACCGTCAGGGGCTGTAAAACGCCCGTTACCTCAGTCGGTCGACGCGGACCCAGACACAGGCACTGATTCCAGTGGCGACGGTGACGAATCAACCGTATTTTCCAGTAGGGCCACACGTTATATGATTTTGGCAATGAAGGAGGCGTTACATATTGCTGATACTACAGGTACCACAAAACAGGGTATTATGTGGGGTGTGAAAAAACTACCTATAGTTTTTCCTGAATCAGATGAATTAAATGAGGTGTGTGATGAAGCGTGGGTTGCCCCAGATAAAAAACTGCTAATTTCAAAGAAGTTATTGGCTTTATACCCTTTCCCGCCAGAGGTTAGGGCGCGCTGGGAAACACCTCCTAGGGTGGACAAGGCGCTCACACGCTTATCAAAACAAGTGGCGTTACCCTCTCCTGAGACGGCCGCACTTAAAGATCCAGCAGATAGGAGGATGGAAAATATCCAAAAAAGTATATACACACATACAGGTGTTATACTACGACCAGCTATAGCGACAGCCTGGATGTGCAGTGCTGGGGTAGCTTGGTCAGAGTCCCTGATTGAAAATATTGATACCCTGGATAGGGACAATGTTTTACTGTCTTTAGAGCAAATAAAGGATGCATTTCTTTATATGCGTGATGCACAGAGGGATATTTGCACACTGGCATCACGGGTAAGTGCTATGTCCATTTCGGCCAGAAGAAGTTTATGGACGCGACAGTGGTCAGGTGATGCGGACTCAAAACGGCATATGGAAGTTTTGCCGTATAAAGGGGAGGAGTTATTTGGTGTCGGTCTATCGGATTTGGTGGCCACGGCTACAGCCGGGAAATCCACCTTTTTACCTCAAGTCACTCCCCAACAGAAAAAGACACCGACTTTTCAACCGCAGCCCTTTCGTTCCTTTAAAAACAAGAGAGCAAAGGGATATTCATATCTGCCACGAGGCAGAGGAAGGGGGAAGAGACTGCAACAGGCAGCTCCTTCCCAGGAACAGAAGCCCTCCCCCGCTTCTACAAAAGCCTCAGCATGACGCTGGGGCTTCCCAAGCGGACTCGGGGGCGGTGGGCGGTCGTCTCAAGAATTTCAGCGCGCAGTGGGCTCACTCGCAGGTAGATCCCTGGATCCTGCAGATAATATCTCAGGGGTACAGGTTGGAACTAGAGACGGATCCACCTCGCCGTTTCCTGAAGTCTGCTTTACCAACGTCCCCCTCCGACAGGGTGACGGTCTTGGAAGCCATTCACAAGCTGTACTCTCAGCAGGTGATTGTCAAGGTACCTCTTTTACAACAAGGAAAGGGGTATTATTCCACTCTATTTGTGGTACCGAAGCCGGATGGCTCGGTAAGACCTATTCTAAATCTGAAATCCTTGAACCTGTACATAAAAAAGTTCAAGTTCAAGATGGAGTCACTCAGAGCAGTGATAGCGAACCTGGAAGAAGGGGACTTTATGGTATCCTTGGACATCAAGGATGCGTATCTCCACGTTCCAATTTACCCCTCACACCAGGGGTACCTCAGGTTCGTCGTACAGAACTGTCACTATCAGTTTCAGACGCTGCCGTTTGGATTGTCCACGGCACCTCGGGTCTTTACCAAGGTAATGGCCGAGATGATGATTCTTCTTCGAAGAAAAGGCGTATTAATTATCCCATACTTGGACGATCTCCTAATAAGGGCAAGGTCCAGAGAACAGCTAGAGATGGGATTAGCACTGTCTCAAGAAGTGCTAAAGCAGCACGGGTGGATTCTGAATATTCCAAAATCCCAGTTAATTCCGACAACACGTCTGCTGTTCCTAGGGATGATTCTGGACACGGTTCAGAAAAAGGTTTTTCTCCCGGAGGAAAAAGCCAAGGAGTTATCCGAACTTGTCAGGAACCTCCTAAAACCAGGAAAGGTGTCTGTACATCAATGCACAAGAGTCCTGGGAAAAATGGTGGCTTCTTACGAAGCAATTCCATTCGGCAGATTCCACGCAAGAATTTTCCAGAGGGATCTGCTGGACAAATGGTCGGGGTCGCATCTTCAGATGCACCAGCGGATAACCCTGTCTCCAAGGACAAGGGTATCTCTTCTGTGGTGGTTGCAGAGTGCTCATCTATTGGAGGGCCGCAGATTCGGCATACAGGATTGGATCCTGGTGACCACGGACGCCAGCCTGAGAGGCTGGGGAGCAGTCACACAAGGAAGAAACTTCCAGGGCGTGTGGTCGAGCCTGGAAACGTCTCTTCACATAAACATTCTGGAACTAAGAGCAATCTACAATGCTCTAAGCCAGGCAGAACCTCTGCTTCAAGGAAAACCGGTGTTGATACAGTCGGACAACATCACGGCAGTCGCCCATGTAAACAGACAGGGCGGCACAAGAAGCAGGAGTGCAATGGCAGAAGCTGCAAGGATTCTTCGCTGGGCAGAGAATCATGTGATAGCACTGTCAGCAGTGTTCATCCCGGGAGTGGACAACTGGGAAGCAGACTTCCTCAGCAGACACGACCTTCACCCGGGAGAGTGGGGACTTCATCCAGAAGTTTTCCACATGCTTGTAACCCGTTGGGAAAGACCAATGGTGGACATGATGGCGTCTCGCCTCAACAAAAAACTGGACAGGTATTGCGCCAGGTCAAGAGACCCGCAGGCAATAGCTGTGGACGCGCTGGTAACGCCTTGGGTGTACCAGTCGGTGTATGTGTTTCCTCCTCTGCCTCTCATACCAAAAGTATTGAGAATTATACGGCAAAGAGGCGTAAGAACGATACTAGTGGTTCCGGATTGGCCAAGAAGGACTTGGTACCCGGAACTTCAAGAGATGATCACGGAGGATCCGTGGCCTCTACCTCTGAGAAGGGACTTGCTTCAGCAGGGTCCCTGTCTGTTTCAAGACTTACCGCGGCTGCGTTTGACGGCATGGCGGTTGAACGCCGGATCCTAAAGGAAAAAGGCATGCCGGAAGAAGTCATTCCTACCTTGATTAAAGCAAGGAAGGAAGTAACCGCGCAACATTATCACCGCATTTGGCGAAAATATGTTGCGTGGTGCGAGGATCGGAGTGCTCCGACGGAGGAATTTCAACTGGGTCGATTCCTACATTTCCTGCAATCAGGATTGTCTATGGGTCTCAAATTGGGATCTATTAAGGTTCAAATTTCGGCCCTGTCGATTTTCTTCCAGAAAGAATTGGCTTCAGTTCCTGAAGTCCAGACCTTTGTTAAGGGAGTACTGCATATACAGCCCCCTGTGGTGCCTCCAGTGGCACCGTGGGATCTCAATGTTGTTTTGGACTTTCTCAAATCTCATTGGTTTGAACCACTAAAAAATGTGGATTTGAAATATCTCACATGGAAAGTGACCATGCTACTAGCCCTGGCTTCGGCCAGGAGAGTGTCAGAACTGGCAGCTTTATCTTACAAAAGCCCATATCTGATTTTCCATTCGGACAGGGCAGAACTGCGGACTCGTCCACATTTTCTCCCTAAGGTGGTTTCAGCATTTCATCTGAACCAGCCTATTGTAGTGCCTGCGGCTACAAGCGACTTGGAGGACTCCAAGTTGTTGGACGTTGTCAGAGCTTTAAAAATATACATTTCAAGGACAGCTGGAGTCAGGAAATCTGACTCACTGTTTATACTATATGCTCCCAACAAGTTGGGCGCTCCTGCGTCTAAGCAGACTATTGCTCGCTGGATTTGTAGTACGATTCAGCTTGCACATTCTGTGGCAGGCCTGCCACAGCCAAAATCGGTAAAAGCCCACTCCACAAGGAAGGTGGGTTCTTCTTGGGCGGCTGCCCGAGGGGTCTCGGCATTACAACTCTGCCGAGCGGCTACGTGGTCGGGGGAGAACACGTTTGTAAAATTCTACAAATTTGATACCCTGGCTAAGGAGGACCTGGAGTTCTCTCATTCGGTGCTGCAGAGTCATCCGCACTCTCCCGCCCGTTTGGGAGCTTTGGTATAATCCCCATGGTCCTTTCAGGAACCCCAGCATCCACTAGGACGATAGAGAAAATAAGAATTTACTTACCGATAATTCTATTTCTCGGAGTCCGTAGTGGATGCTGGGCGCCCATCCCAAGTGCGGATTATCTGCAATAATTGTACATAGTTATTGTTACCTAAATCGGGTTATTGTTGTAGGGAGCCATCTTTCAGAGGCTCCTCTGTTATCATACTGTTAACTGGGTTTAGATCACAGGTTGTACGGTGTGATTGGTGTGGCTGGTATGAGTCTTACCCGGGATTCATAAATCCTTCCTTATTGTGTACGCTCGTCCGGGCACAGTATCCTAACTGAGGCTTGGAGGAGGGTCATAGGGGGAGGAGCCAGTACACACCACCTGATCGTAAAGCTTTACTTTTTGTGCCCTGTCTCCTGCGGAGCCGCTATTCCCCATGGTCCTTTCAGGAACCCCAGCATCCACTACGGACTCCGAGAAATAGAATTATCGGTAAGTAAATTCTTATTTTTGCAAGCAGGTGTAGATGCGGGCCTGAAGTTAGGCTCCATTAAAGTCCAAATTTCGGCCTTATCTATTTTCTTTCAGAAAGAATTGGCCTCCCTTTCGGATGTTCAGACCTTCGTGAAGGGCGTGCTGCACATCCAACCTCCCTTTGTGCCCCCAGTGGCACCATGGGATCTTAATGTGGTGTTGCAATTCCTGCAATCTCATTGGTTTGAACCTTTGCATAAGGTTGAGTTGAAATTCCTTACTTGGAAAATAGTCATGCTGTTGGCCTTGGCATCCGCAAGGCGGGTGTCTGAATTAGCGGCTTTGTCTCACAAAAGCCCTTATTTGATCTTCCATGAAGATAGAGCGGAGTCGAGAACTCGTCAGCAATTTCTGCCAAAAGTGGTTTCATCATTTCACGTAAACCAGCCAATTGTGGTGCCAGTGGCTACTGACGCCTTGGCGGAATCGAAGTCTCTCGATGTGGTCAGAGCTTTGAAAATCTATGTCCCCAGAACGGCTCAGATTAGGAAAACAGAAGTTCTGTTTGTCCTGTGGGCTCCCAACAAGATTGGGCCTCCTGCTTCCAAGCAGACTATTGCACGCTGGATCTGTAATTCGATTCAGCAGGCTCATTCTACGGCAGGATTGCCGTTACAGACATCAGTGAAGGCCCATTCTACCAGAAAGTTGGGCTCATCCTGGGCGGCTGCCCGAGGGGTCTCGGCATTACAGCTTTGCTGAGCTGCTACTTGGTCGGGATCAAACACCTTTGCGAAGTTTTACAAGTTTGATACCGTGGCTGAGGAGGACCTCTTGTTTGGTCAATCGGTGCTGCAGAGTCATCCGCACTCTCCTGCCCATTCTAGAGCTTTGGTATAAACCCCATGGTTCTTGAAGCATCCCCAGCATCCTCTAGGACGTATGAGAAAATAGGATTTTAATACCTACCGGTAAATCCTTTTCTCTTAGTCCGTAGAGGATGCTGGGCGCTCGTCCCAGTGCGTACTGTATCTGCAGTTATTGGGTATGTTTACACACATGGGGGTAAATTTACTAAGGTCCCGATTTTGACCGAGATGCCGTTTTTTCTTCAAAGTGTCATCTCGGTAATTTACTAAACTCAAATCACGGCAGAGATGAGGGCATTCGTATTTTTTTGGAAGTAGTTGTAAAAAAAATACGAATGAATACACCATCGGTCAAAATACGCCAGCAAATTAGTAGAACTCGGTCATTTACTAAAAAGTGCAAATCTCCAAAGAGGAAAACACTGCCGTGAAAAATTACAAATCGCAAAAAAGTGCTAAAAAAAAGCAGACCTGCCTTTTATATTCGTGATTGCATAGGCATGCAGGGATCCATGAGATCCGTGCATGTCTATCAGTGGGAAGGGGTGGGAAAGTGTTTTTTTCCCCAAAAAAAAATTGCGTGGGGTCCCCCCTCTTAAGCATAACCAGCCTCGGGCTCTTTGAGCCGATCCTGGTTGCAGAAATATGGGGGGGGGAAATGACAGGGGTTCCCCCATATTTAAGCAACCAGCATCGGGCTCTGCGCCTGGTCCTGGTTCCAAAAATACGGGGGACAAAAAGAGTAGGGGTCCCCCGTATTTTTAAAACCAGCACCGGGCTCCACTAGCTGGACAGATAATGCCACAGCCGGGGGTCACTTTTATATAGTGCCCTGCGGCCGTGGCATCAAAAATCCAACTAGTCACCCCTGGCCGGGGTACCCTGGGGGAGTGGGGACCCCTTCAATCAAGGGGTCCGTCCCCCCGCAGCCACCCAAGGGCCAGGGGTGAAGCCCGAGGCTGTCCCCCCCCCATCCAATGGGCTGCGGATGGGGGGGCTGATAGCCTTTGTTGTAAATGAAAAGATATTGTTTTTTGTAGCAGTACTACAAGTCCCAGCAAGCCTCCCCCGCATGCTGGTACTTGGAGAACCACAAGTACCAGCATGCGGCGGAAAAACGGGCCCGCTGGTACCTGTAGTACTATTACTAAAAAAATACCCAAATAAACACAAGACACACACACCTTGAAAGTAAAGATTTATTACATACATGCACACAAACATACATACATACTTACCTTATGTTCACACGCAGGTCGGTCCTCTTGTCCAGTAGAATCCATGGGGTACCTGTAGAAAAAATTATACTCACAAAATCCAGTGTAGATCGGTCCTCTTCAAATCCATTTGTAATCCACGTACTTGTGAAAATAAAAAAACGGTGTCCCGACCACGAACTGAAAGGGGCCACATGTTTTCACATGGGACTCCTTTCCCCGAATGCCAGAAACCCCCTCTGACTTCTGTCTAAGTGGGTTTCTTCAGCCAATCAGGGAGCGCCACGTTGTAGCACTCTCCTGATCGGCTGTGTGCTCCTGTACTGAGTGACAGGCGGCACACGGCAGTGTTACAATGTAGCGCCTATGCGCTCCATTGTAACCAATGGTGGGAACTTTCTGCTCAGCGGTGACGTCACTTTAGGTCAACCGCAGGGCAGAAAGTTCCCACCATTGGTTACAATGGAGCGCATAGGCGCTACATTGTAACACTGCCGTGTGCCGCCTGTCACTCAGTACAGGAGCACACAGCCGATCAGGAGAGTGCTACAACGTGGCGCTCCCTGATTGGCTGAGGAAACCCACTTAGACAGAAGTCAGAGTGGGTTTCTGGCATTCGGGGAAAGGAGTCCCATGTGAAAACATGGGGCCCCTTTCAGTTCGTGGCTCGTGTGTCCGTTTTTTTATTTTAATCAAGTACCTGGATTACAAATGGATTTGAAGAGGACCGATCTACACTGGATTTTGTGAGTATAATTTTTTCTACAGGTACCCCATGGATTCTACTGGACAAGAGGACCGACCTGCGTGTGAACATAAGGTAAGTATGTATGTATGTTTGTGTGCATGTATGTAATAAATCTTTACTTTCAAGGTGTGTGTGTCTTGTGTTTATTTGGGTATTTTTTTAGTAATAGTACTACAGGTACCAGCGGGCCCGTTTTTCCGCCGCATGCTGGTACTTGTGGTTCTCCAAGTACCAGCATGCGGGGGAGGCTTGCTGGGATTTGTAGTACTGCTACTAAAAACAATATCTTTTCATTTACAACAAAGGCTATCAGCCCCCCCATCCGCAGCCCATTGGATGGGGGGGACAGCCTCGGGCTTCACCCCTGGCCCTTGGGTGGCTGGGGGGGGGGGGACCCCTTGATTGAAGGGGTCCCCACTCCCCCAGGGTACCCCGGCCAGGTGTGACTAGTTGGATTTTTGATGCCACGGCCGCTGGTTGCTTAAATATGGGGGAACCCCTGTCATTTTTTTCCCCATATTTCTGCAACCAGGATCGGCTCAAAGAGCCCGAGGCTGGTTATGCTTAGGAGGGGGGGACCCCACGCATTTTTTTTTTTTAATTTTACACTGTTTAATTTAAAAAAAAAAAAAAATGAACCCCAGCACGGATCACACAGATCCGGCCGAGATTCATTTTTAAAAAGTCGGCAGTGTTTTGCTAATCACTGCCGTAAAAATAGAAAAAAAAACACGAATAACATCGACATCGGAACAAAAGAAAAACCCGAATACGACAGCTTAGTAAATTAGTCGTAATCAATTCAAAAAGTTGCAGTTTTACACTTTCAATGTCATTCGTGATTGAACTTTGACCTTTTTCCGAAAATTACGAATGTTAGTAAATTTACCCCATAGTGTGTTGCGTTTAAGTCAGCCTGTTGCTGACGATATTCATGCCATGGCATGTGTTATGCTGTTATTGGTTGTGTTTACACACGCTGGTTGTGTTACGCTTTATGTCAGCGTATTGCTGCATATTCTTCATGCCGTCGGCTGGTGTTCTATTCATTGTCACGTTCTGCGGCATACTGGAGGTGTGAGCTGGTAAAATGCTCACCGTGGTTTATCAATAAATTCTTTCCTCGAAATGTCCGTCTCCCTGGACACAGTTACTTAAACTGGAGTCTGGAGGATGGGCATAGAGGGAGGAGGCAGTTCATACCCATTCAAAGTTTTAAAGTGCCCATGTCTCCGGTGGATCCCGCCTATACCCCATGGTTCTTGAAGCATCCCCAGCATCCTCTACGGACTAAGAGAAAAGCATTTACCAGTAGGTATTGTAATCCTATTTTTACTGTGCATTGATATCTGTTTATATACATAGCTTTACTCAAGTAACAGTATTGCTAGTCCAGTACAGTTTTATTGTTTGTCATAATTCCTGCATTGTACATATGACTGTGTGTGTGTGTGTGTGTGTGTGTGTGTGTATGTATATATATATATAGCTGCTGGGTGATCTCTATTCCGTGTATCTCACTCCTACTGCTATCCCTATATTCTATAACCTGAGGAGGCTCTGTGCGTCATGGTTATTAGATAATATAGGTATTTCACAGGATATACGTATTTTGTAGTTTTTTCTCTGTTTTTTAGTCACATTTTACCTCAGAAATCCTCTGTATGTGCTGTAACACTGCACGGGGGTTTGTGTTAGGTATTATATCTGCTGATTATTGTACTGTGTCACCCGTGGTTTACGCTTTCATATCATGTCAGCTACAGGGGGCGATGGGTCCGGGGATGATTATGCCATGCGCAGTTATGATGTCCCAGATGCATTTGAGGATAACATGGATGCGGAGGGTTCAGGTTTGGGGGGTTCGGTAACCCCCGGTCAGTTTGTAACAACGGGGGCACATCAGAGCCCGCCTTGGTCTGCCTTTTCTAATTTACTGTCTACGCTGGTAACTAGACTCGCGCACCCTGTGCCTTATCAGCCTTCTATGGTACCTGCGGTTAAGCCGCCATGGACAGATGCTCTGTCCACTCAGTTACAGCAATTGAATAACTCTTTGGATAAACGTATTCCTGACCCTCGCCCGCCTAAGACTAAACCTAAGTACTCTAAGCGGGCTGTTACTTCCTCTCAATCCACGCATGTTCCGGATACCTCTTCCGATGAAGATGGCGTGTATACTGACCCCACAGACTCTGATCATGACGTTTCTGATGGGGAATCTGTTTCACAGGTGGATGTTCCTGATCTATTAGAGGCTATCAGGCTCATTCTTCAGATTGACGATGATCCTGAGCCTGCTACTACATCTAAGAAACCGGACAGGTTAAAAAATTCAGAAGGTTACTTAATGGTTTTACCTCATTCTGACCACTTGGTTGGCATATGTCTGGAATTCTGAAAAGAAATTCACTCCGCACAAGAAGATGCTAGCCCGCTATCCCCTTGCGGCAGAATTGAGTAAAAATTGGGAAACGCCACCGCCGGTGTATTCACAAATTGCTCGGCTGGTGGTGTCATCTGCTCTGCCTGTCACTACTGTCACTTCTCTCAAGGAGCCGATGGATAAGAGTGTGGAGGGCTGCTTAAAAGCTATCTATACCCTTGCAGGGGCTGCACATAGGGGGTAATTCTGAGTTGATCGCAGCAGAAACTTTGTTAGCAGTTGGGCAAAACCATGTGCACTGCAGGGGAGGCAGATATAACATGTGCAGAGAGAGTTAGATTTGGGTGTGGTGAGTTCAATCTGCAATCTAAATTGCAGTGTAAAAATAAAGCAGCCAGTATTCACCCTGCACAGAAACAAAATAACCCACCCAAATCTAACTCTCTGCAAATGTTATATCTGCCCCCCCCCCCCCTGCAGTGCACATGGTTTTGCCCAACTGCTAAAAAATTTCCTGCTGCGATCAACTTGGAATTACCCCCATAGGCCCATTATTGCAGCTACTTGGGCCACAGAAGCTATTGAGGCGTGGGCTCAGGAAATCGAGGATGTGTTTCTGTCCAATTTTTCTGAACATACCAGACAATGTCTCCCTTATATTGTCACGGCATCTTATTACATTAAAGAAGCAGCTTCAGATGCAGGTGTTCTGGCGGCCAAGGCTGCTTCGACATCCATTTTGGCTCTCCGTATTCTCTGGTTGCGGTCCTGGTCAGTGGACTTGAACTCTAAGAAAACCCTGGAGGTGCTCCCGTTTAAAGGAAACATCCTTTTTGGTGAGGATCTCAACATGTTTGTCGCTGACTTGGCGTCTGCTAAGACTGCATATTTACCTAGTACTACTCCTTCGGCCCCCGAAGGCAAAGAGTACTTCCTTTTGTTTCTTTCGCACTCCAGGTAAAGCAAAGGGTCAGGCGTACCCAAAACAGTCTCGCACTTCCAAAACCACAAAGCCCAAACGAGCCTGGGCTGCCCGTCAGCCGGCTTCCAAATCTGACTAGCCTGCGGCATGACGGGGCAGGCCTCCCCCTTGGTGATCCCAGGGTGGGAGGCCGACCTCTACAGTTCACCCAGGTATGGTTGAAGACCACTTCAGACGCATGGGTGCGGGAAGTCATCACTCATGGATACGCTATATCCTTCAAGACACGTCCCCCTCCTCGCTGTTGCTTGACGGACATCCCTTCGGATCAGGTGAAGGCAACAAGGTACAATCCCTCCTGGACACCGGAGTGGCAGTACCGGTGCCTCTTGCTCAAAGGGGCAGGGGGTACTATTCAAGTTCCTAGTCCCCAAACCGAATGGTTCCTCCCGGCCCATTCTCAACCTCAAATATTTGAACAAGTTTGTGAGGGTCTCCAAGTTTCGTATGGAGGCCCTTCGCTCTGTTGTCCTGGCTTTGGAATCAGGGAACTATATGATATCCCTAAATATACAGGATGCTTACCTGCATATCCCTATTGCCATGTCACATCAGCAATACCTGCAGTTTGCTATTGGCAATCTCCATTACCAATTCCTGGTCTTGCCGTTTGGTCTGACCACGGCTCCGCAAATTTTCACCAAGGTCATGGCAGTTATGACGGCTTCACTCCGCCGTCAGGGCATCCGGATCCTGCCGTACGATCTGCTGATCCTGGCCAATTGCCCTGAAGTTCTCCTCCGTCATTTGGATCTGATGGTCCAGTTTCTGCGAACCCACGGGTGGCTCATCAACTGGAAGAAATCATCCCTGGTCCCTGCCCAGAGCATGGTGCATCGGAGAGCGTTGTTGGACACACACAACCAGAGGTTGTTTTTGTCACAGGAGAAAGTCCTGAAGTTTCAGGACAAGATACGTTGCTTCCGCTTTCGTCCACGTGTGTCGATACACTCGGCGATGCAAGTACTAGGCCTCATCGTGTCGGCTTTCGACATGGTGGAGTATGCTTAATTTCATTCCCGCCCTCTGCAGAAACTGCTTCTTGCCAAGTGGGACGGCCTGCCTCACCGGATCAGATCTCAAATGCTGCTGCTTGATTTCTCTCTATTTCAATCCGTACATTGGAGGTCATTCTGAGTTGATCGCTCGCTGCCGATTTTCGCAGTGCAGCGATCAGGTGAAAAAATTGCATTTCTGCGCATGCCCCGCAATGCGCACGCGCGATGTACGGGTACAAAGTTCTTTGTGGTTGTGTTCAGGTTCTAGCAAAGTATTCCTTCGCACTGGTGGCCGCAAGAAGATTGACAGGAAGGGGTGTCAACTGTCCGTTTTCATGGAGTGTTTGCAAAATCGCAGGCGTGTCTGAGAAAACGCAGGCGTGGCTGGGCGGGTGTATGACGTCAAATCCGGACACGAATAGGCTGAAGTGATTACAAGCGCTGAGTAGGTTCAGAGCTACTCTGAAACTGCACATACTGGTTTTGTAGAGCTCGGCTGCACATGCGTTCGCACTTTTGCTAAGCTAAAATACACTCCACAGTGGGCGGCGGCATAGTGTTTGCACGGCTGCTAAAACTAGCTAGCGAGCAACTCGGAATGACCCCCATTGTATTTGCTTTCCCTGTACTTGTTTTCTCTCTTTGACCCTTGAATACTAGTGTGTATTGAGTTAACTACCACACTTTACTAAATATTGTATTTCAGTTAGCTCATTGTTACATACTGTGCCTGTTACACACTGCTCAATACCATATTGTTTGTGTTCACTACTTGCTGTTACAATGTCTAACAAAAGCAAAGCAAAACAGGCAGGGGTACCCACTCTGGTATCATGTAATACCTGTCACACTGAGGTTTAACCTCAGGATATATCACATGATGGTCTATGCCCAGGCTGCCTTGTACCTCCCTGCACCTCAGCCCAACCAGACGTTGTACAAGAGCCCCCATGAGCTTCATTTACTACATTGCTGGCTAAAATTTATGACCATATAGCTACACCACCTGTGGGCACCCCTATGGGTATAACCCAGCCAGTACCGCCTACACTGGCTTCCCCGGGGACTGGCCCACAATCAGTGCAGCCCACAATTGCTCCCCCTGTAGGTATCCCACAGCAATTGCAGCCCCCAATGGCTCCCTCTATGGGTGTTCAACAGCCGTTGCAACCTATTTATCAGGCCATAACAGCCCCACCCATCCACCATCAGTGGTTGGATTAATTCTTTACATCTGTTCAGAGTCTAGCTGCTTCATCTGCTGCTTTTCAAAGCATGATACAAGGGCAGGGCTCACTGCCTGCACCTCCTGTTGCAACACGTACTATACCATCCGCAACGTCCACACCAAACTCGGATAACAAGGAATCATCAGTACTTGCTGACACAGCTGAAGCTTCTGATGCAGAATCTCCCTCAGGGGATGAGGAGCCCCCATCTAAAATTAATGTGGCAGCATTAATCAGGGCAGTGAAATTCTCTCTTCAGCTTGAAGATGCTGAACCGGCCACTACTTTAAAGGACCTGCTACGCAAGGCTCAGAAGGTGATACTAGCTGAGTTTCCAGACGGTCCACTTCACTGAAGTTAGAATTGAGGTGAGGAAAATACCTACTAAAAAATTCACGGTGCCTAAGAGACTCCGCTCCTTTTACCCGTTACCCACAGAAGATTGTGCAAAGTTGAAGACTCCACTCATTGTGGATACTCAAGTAACCCACGTATTCAAATGTTGCATATTGCCTATCCCAACTGTGTACTTATTTAAGAAACTACCGGATAGACAATTGGATGCATGTCTTAAATCTGTGTACTCTCTGCCAGGCCAGCTGCGGCCACAGCGTGGGTCGTTAAGGCTATTGAAGCATGGACCGATGACCTAGAATGCAGTTTCACATCTGATCTGTCCACAGCGCAATTATCTATCATTGCCAACATCAAAGATGTGACCTATTACATTGGTCAAGCTGCTCTAGACGTTGCACTGTTATCCACTATGGCTTCGGTAGTTTCCATTGCATTTTGCCTCATTG
The DNA here is from genome assembly GCF_028390025.1 of Pseudophryne corroboree. Classification (NCBI taxonomy): domain Eukaryota; kingdom Metazoa; phylum Chordata; class Amphibia; order Anura; family Myobatrachidae; genus Pseudophryne; species Pseudophryne corroboree. Next base: position 167,486,850 of record NC_086444.1, on the reverse strand, counting down.
TGTGGCTCCGCTCATGGAAGGTGGATTCGGATGCCAAGAAAGCCCTGGAAGCCCTCCCATAGACGGGTGAGTTCTTATTTGGGCCAGCAATTGACAAGATTGTCGAAAAACTAGCGACATCTAAGGTGGCTCACCTGCCTTCTGCATTTTCATGGAGGCCTTGACCTTCGTCTTTTAGTTCACAAGGCAAAACCAAGGGTCAGTCCTTTCGACGCTCAGATTGCACTGGAAAGGCCTCCAAACCCAGGGCCAAGCAAGCGTGGGCTGCTAGACCAAAACTGATGATAAACCCTCAGCCTGACGGGAAGAGCCTCCTCCTGGGGGGACCCCCAGGGTGAGAGGCCAACTTCTTCAGTTTGACCAAGCTTAGAGTCTTATCACGAATGACACCTGGGTCCAAGAAGTGGTCTATCACGGGTACACTCCTTCCTGAAGCATCCTATCTTAGGAAATGGGGTGGTCCTCTTCTGTAGTGTTGACTGGACTGAGGACATCTATCACACAGCCTCTGTTTACATAATGCATATCCATTGATAGTCTAGAGCAGCTCACACAGGGTACTGGTGAGGCCAGTCCTCGAGGGCCTTGCAGGCTGGCCAGGGCTGTTTTCTTTTTAGATTAAAAAAAAAAAAAAAAGGTTGACACTTTTTAATATGGAGAATAGGACAATATTTAATGGCTTCAATTTTTAAAAGGTCAGATAGTATTAAACTTAATACTGAAACTCTACTGTACCCATTTGGTACTTGCCAGATGGGCATTTCAAGTATAGAGCTGCAAAAATGCCTCTGTCATCCAAATGTATTCATGTGGGTAAGTGTCAAATGGTCACCGAACCACTGGAAGGGTATGGGTCATTAGGTCGACAGTCATTAGGTCGACATGAGTTTCTCTGACGTCCTAAGTGGATGCTGGGACTCCGTAAGGACCATGGGGAATAGCGGCTCCGCAGGAGACTGGGCACAACTAAAAGAAAGCTTTTGGTCTACCTGGTGTGCACTGGCTCCTCCCTCTATGACCCTCCTCCAGACCTCAGTTAGAATCTTGTGCCCGGCTGAGCTGGATGCACACTAGGGGCTCTCCTGAGCTCCTAGAAAAGAAAGTATATTTTCGTTTTTTTTATTTTCAGTGAGATCTGCTGACAACAGACTCACTGCTACGAGGGACTAAGGGGAGAAGAAGCGAACCTACCTGCTTGCAGCTAGCTTGGGCTTCTTAGGCTACTGGACACCATTAGCTCCAGAGGGATCAAACACAGGGCCCGACCTCGATCGTCCGGTCCCGGAGCCGCGCCGCCGTCCCCCTTACAGAGCCAGAAGCAAGAAGATGGTCCTGAAAATCGGCGGCAGAAGACTTCGGTCTGCAGCTTTGCGCCATTGCTCCTCATGCACACCTCACACTCCGGTCACACTGCAGCTTTGCGCCATTGCTCCTCATGCACACCTCACACTCCGGTCACTGATGGGTGCAGGGAGCTGGGGGGGGGGGGGGGGGGGCGCACTGAGCAGCAATATTAACACCTTGGTTGGCAAAATAATCACAATATATAGTCCTAGAGGCTATATATGTGAAAAATACCCCTGCCAGGATCCATAAAAAAGCGGGAGAAGCCCGCCGAAAAAGGGGCGGGGCTATCTCCCTCAGCACACTGGCGCCATTTTTCCCTCACAGCTCCGCTGGAAGGATCACTCCCAGGCTCTCCCCTGCAGTTTCAAGACTACAAAGGGTAAAAAAAGCACTAAATTTATGCGCAGCAGTATATATATAAGCAGCTATAAGGGAAAATCACTCAGTTATAGTGTTCATCCCTGTGTTATATAGCGCTCTGGTGTGTGCTGGCATACTCTCTCTCTGTCTCCCCAAAGGGCTTTGTGGGGTCCTGTCCGCTGTCAGAGCATTCCCTGTGTGTGTGCGGTGTGTCGGTACGGCTGTGTCGACATGTTTGATGAGGAGGCTTATGTGGAGGCGGAGCAGATGCCGATTAATGTGATGTCACCCCCTGCGGGGTCGACACCTGAGTGGAAGGAATTACGCAACAGTGTCGACTCCTTACATAAAAGGTTTGACGACATACCAAATATGGGACAGCCGGCTTCTCAGCCTGTGCCTGCCCAGGCGTCTCAAAAGCCATCAGGGGCTCTAAAATGCCCGCTACCTCAGATGGCAGACACAGATGTCGACACGGATACTGACTCCAGCGTCGACAACGATGAGACTAATGTAACTTCCAATAGGGCCACACGTTACATGATTGAGGCAATGAAAAATGTGTTGCACATTTCTGATGTTACCCCAGGAACCACAAAAAAGGGTATTATGTTTGGAGAGAAAAAACTACCAGTAGCTTTTCCTCCATCTGAGGAATTAAATGAAGTGTGTGAAGAAGCGTGGGCTTCCCCCGATAAGAAACTGGTAATTTCTAAAAGGTTACTAATGACGTACCCTTTCCCGCCAGAGGATAGGTCACGTTGGGAAACATCCCCTAGGGTGGATAAAGCGCTCACACGCTTGTCAAAGAAGGTGGCACTACCGTCTCCGGATACGGCCGCCCTAAAGGAGCCTGCTGATAGGAAGCAGGAGGCTATCCTGAAGTCTGTATATACACACACAGGTATTATACTGAGACCAGCTATTGCTTCAGCATGGATGTGCAGTGCTGCAGCTGCGTGGTCAGATTCCCTGTCGGAAAATATTGATACCCTAGACAGGGACACTATATTGCTAACCGTAGAGCATATTAAAGACGCAGTGCACAGAGGGATATTTGCCGGCTGGCATCTAAAATAAGTGCAATGTCCATTTCTGCCAGGAGAGGGTTATGGACTCGGCAGTGGACAGGTGATGCAGATTCTAAAAGGCACATGGAAGTTTTGCCTTATAAGGGTGAGGAGTTGTTCGGGGATGGTCTCTCGGACCTCGTTTCCACAGCAACAGCTGGGAAGTCAGCATTTTTACTCCATGTTCCCTCACAGCCAAAGAAAGCACCGTATTATCAGGTACAGTCCTTTCGGCCCCATAAGGGCAAGCGGGTTAAAGGCGCGTCCTTTCTGCCCAGAGGCAGAGGTAGAGGTAGAGGGAAAAATCTGCAGCATACAGCCAGTTCCCAGGAGCAAAAGTCCTCCCCCGCTTCCTCTAAGTCCACCGCATGACGCTGGGGCTCCACAGGCGGAGCCAGGTACGGTGGGTGCCCGTCTCAAAAACTTCAGCAATCAGTGGGCTCGCACACGGGTGGATCCCTGGATCCTTCAAGTAGTATCTCAGGGGTACAAGCTGGAATTCGAGACGTCTCCCCCCCGCCGTTTCCTCAAATCTGCCTTGCCAACAACTCCCTCAGGCAGGGAGGCAGTGCTAGAGGCAATTCACAAGCTGTATTCCCAGCAGGTGATAGTCAAGGTGCCCCTCCTTCAACAAGGACGGGGTTACTATTCCACAATGTTTGTGGTACCGAAACCGGACGGTTCGATGAGACCCATTTTAAATTTGAAATCCTTGAACACATATATAAAAAAATTCAAGTTCAAGATGGAATCGCTCAGGGCGGTTATTGCAAGCCTGGACGAGGGGGATTACATGGTATCACTGGACATCAAGGATGCTTACCTGCATGTCCCCATTTACCATCCTCACCAGGAGTACCTCAGATTTGTGGTACAGGATTGTCATTACCAATTCCAGACGTTGCCGTTTGGTCTATCCACGGCACCGAGGGTATTTACCAAGGTAATGGCCGAAATGATGATACTCCTTCGAAAAAAGGGAGTTTTAATTATCCCGTACTTGGACGATCTCCTGATAAAGGCGAGGTCCAGGGAGCAGTTGTTGGTCGGGGTAGCACTATCTCGGGAGGTGCTACAACAGCACGGTTGGATTCTATATATTCCAAAGTCACAGCTGGTCCCTACGACACGTCTACTGTTCCTGGGGATGGTTCTGGACACAGAAAAAGTGTTTCTCCCGGAGGAGAAGGCCAAGGAGCTGTCATCTCTAGTCAGAGGCCTCCTAAAACCAAAACAGGTGTCGGTGCATCACTGCACGCGAGTCCTGGGAAAAAATGGTAGCTTCCTACGAAGCAATTCCATTCGGCAGGTTCCATGCAAGAACTTTTCAGTGGGACCTGTTGGACAAGTGGTCCGGATTGCATCTTCAGATGCATCGGCTGATAACCCTGTCTCCAAGGACCAGGGTGTCTCTGCTGTGGTGGCTGCAAAGTGCTCATCTTCAAGAGGGCCGCAGATTCGGCATACAGGACTGGGTCCTGGTGACCATGGATGCCAGCCTTCGAGGCTGGGGGGCAGTCACACAGGGAAGAAACTTCCAAGGACTATGGTCAAGTCAGGAGACTTCCCTACACATAAATATTCTGGAACTGAGGGCCATTTTCAATGCCCTAAGTCAGGCAAAACCCCTGCTTCAAAACCAGCCGGTACTGATCCAGTCAGACAACATCACGGCAGTCGCCCATGTAAACCAACAGGGCGACACAAGAAGCAGGACGGCGATGGCAGAAGCCACAAGGATTCTCCGATGGGCGGAAAATCACGTGTTAGCACTGTCAGCAGTGTTCATTCCAGGAGTGGACAACTGGGAAGCAGACTTCCTCAGCAGGCACGACCTCCACCCGGGAGAGTGGGGACTTCATCCAGAAGTCTTCCAACTGATTGTAAACCGTTGGGAAAGGCCACAGGTGGACATGATGGCGTCCCGCCTAAACAAAAAGCTAGAAAGGTATTGGCGATAGCTGTGAACGCTCTAGTGACACCGTGGGTGTACTGGTCGGTTTATGTGTTCCCTCCTCTTCCTCTCATACCCAAGGTACTGAGGATAATAAGGAGAAGAGGAGTAAGAACTATACTCATTGTTCCGGATTGGCCAAGAAGAGTTTGGTACCCGGAACTTCAAAAAATGATCTCAGAGGACCCATGGCCTCTGCCGCTCAGAAAGGACCTGCTGCAGCAGGGGCCCTGTCTGTTCCAAGACTTACCGTGGCTGCGTTTGACGGCATGGCGGTTGAACACCGGATCCTGAAGGAAAAGGGCATCCCGGAGGAAGTCATTCCTACGCTGATTAAAGCTAGGAAAGAAGTGACCGCAAACCATTATCACCGCATTTGGCGAAAATATGTTGCGTGGTGTGAGGCCAGGAAGGCCCCAACGGAGGAATTTCAGCTGGGTCGTTTTCTGCACTTCCTACAGTCAGGGGTGACTATGGGCCTAAAATTGGGTTCCATTAAGGTCCAGATTTCGGCTCTATCGATTTTCTTCCAGAGAGAACTGGCTTCACTACCTGAAGTTCAAACTTTTGTTAAGGGAGTACTGCATATTCAGCCCCCTTTTGTGCCTCCAGTGGCACCTTGGGATCTCAACGTGGTGTTGGTAAAGTCACATTGGTTTGAGCCACTTAAGACCGTGGAATTGAAATATCTCACGTGGAAAGTGGTCATGTTGTTGGCCTTGGCGTCGGCCAGGCGTGTATCAGAATTGGCGGCTTTGTCATGTAAAAGCCCTTATCTGATTTTCCATATGGATAGGGCAGAATTGAGGACTCGTCCCCAATTTCTCCCTAAGGTGGTATCAGCTTTTCATCTGAACCAACCTATCGTGGTGCCTGCGGCTACTAAAGACTTGGAGGCTTCCAAGTCGTTGGATGTAGTCAGGGCCCTGAAAATTTATGTTTCCAGGACAGCTGAAGTCAGAAAAACTGACTCGCTATTTATCCTGTATGCACCCAACAAGTTGGGTACACCTGCTTCAAAGCAGACTATTGCTCGCTGGGTCTGTAGTACGATTCAGCTTGCACATTCTGCGGCTGGACTGCCGCATCCTAAATCAGTGAAAGCCCATTCCACGAGGAAGGTGGGCTCTTCTTGGGCGGCTGCCCGAGGGGTCTTGGCTCTTCAACTTTGCCGAGCAGCTACTTGGTCGGGGTCAAACACGTTTGCAAAATTCTATAAGTTTGACATCCTGGCTGAGGAGGACCTAGAGTTTGTCCATTCGGTGCTGCAGAGTCATCCGCACTCTCCCGCCCGTTTGGGAGCTTTGGTATAATCCCCATGGTCCTTACGGAGTCCCAGCATCCACTTAAGACGTCAGAGAAAATAAGAATTTACTCACCGGTAATTCTATTTCTCGTAGTCCGTAGTGGATGCTGGGCGCCCATCCCAAGTGCGGATTGTCTGCAATACTTGTATATAGTTATTGTTTAACTAAAGGGTTATTGTTGAGCCATCTGTTGAGAGGCTCAGTTGTTATCATGCTGTTAACTGGGTATTGTATCACGAGTTATACGGTGTGATTGGTGTGGCTGGTATGAGTCTTACCCGGGATTCAAAATCCTTCCTTATTGTGTCAGCTCTTCCGGGCACAGTATCCTAACTGAAGTCTGGAGGAGGGTCATAGTGGGAGGAGCCAGTGCACACCAGTAGTCTAAAGCTTTCTTTTAGTTGTGCCCAGTCACCTGCGGAGCCGCTATTCCCCATGGTCCTTACGGAGTCCCAGCATCCACTACGGACTACGAGAAATAGAATTACCGGTGAGTAAATTCTTATTTTTTTAGGCCAAGGAAATTTTGGGCTTTAGGTCAGTGCTTCTATGAGTGTTCTCCAACAATTTAGGTTTTAAGGATCTCCATGCTTTAGCACACATGCTTAAATTAAAATGACTGAGGTATTAATTAAGTCACCTGTGCTCAAGCATGGATATTCTTAACACTTGGATTGTTGACGTGCCTTGAGGCTGAGTTTGAGAAGTACTAAGTGGTATAATAATGTTGGGTAAATCTTAACTTCTACTTAAATGTCTTGACCTCTCAAACCGCATCAGGGGCTCTATGTAGGGGCTTAGAGGGCTTGGCACTGACCATAGGTATCTACATGAGTGGCAAGGTGCATTATTCTGTGTAGGAAGGTGAATATACTTTCCCGTTGGTTTTCTGTCTGGTATATTTTCTGTCCCATGGATGGATCAAGGTAAGATTGTGTTTTGGTTGTCTTGCAGGTCGCTGGTTTTCCAAAAAGTCAAAAGACATATGACCAGCACTGGGACTGTCCTGTTCTACTAATAGAATTTGGAATAGAAAAGTGAAGAAGGAACATTAATATTACATTTAAGATTAGTTTCTCTTACGTCCTAGAGGATGCTGGGGTCCACATTAGTACCATGGGGTATAGACGGGTCCACCAGGAGCCATTGGCACTTTAAGAGTTTGAGAGTGTGGGCTGGCTCCTCCCTCTATGCCCCTCCTACCAGACTCAGTTTAGAAAATGTGCCGGAGGAGCCGGTCACAGCTAGGGGAGCTCTCCTGAGCTTTTCTAGTAAAAGTTTTTTTTAGAGTTTGTTTTTTTACAGAAGGCTGTTGGCAACAGCCTGCCTGCAGCGTGGGACAAAGGGGGGAGCATTGTCCGCCCTGCGGGGTCTGAGCCACTGACTCCGCTGACTGGACACTGATCTCCAGAGGGGTCAGATCTGTCTCCGCCACAGGGGAACCGCTCGCCCCAGCAGTATGCCGCCAACCCCTTACAGAGCTGAAAAAAGTGGTGCGTTAATCACCGACCCCCCTAGCAAGTGGGGGGCCGGTGTGAAGATGGCTGCAATGGGGCGGGAGCGCAGTATTAACTGCGCTCCGGGGATGGTACCAGAGGCACATAGTGCGGCGCTGTAAGGGGCGCCCTGGGCCAGCTCTTACCCCCCACACTGGCCAGCAAGCCTGTCGGGGTCCGAGGATCTCAGCCAGCAACTTTCCTCAGGCCAGTATAATCATCTGAAGAGCGGGAAGACAGCGCCATTAAGGGGGCGGAGCTTCCCAGAGCGGACCCAGCAGCGTTCCAGTGCCATTTTCCTGCCTGCACAGTGCTGGATTGAATATCGGGTCCCTCCACAGCAGCTCTACTTGACTGTACATGGTACCAGGGGGTTGTAGAAGGGAGGGGAGGCTGCAAAATGACTGTGTCTCCTATTAAGGGACACAGTCTGCGCTGGAAAGGGGTTGCCTTTTACTGAAAGCGCTGTGTTGTGGGTTGGCTCCGATCTCTGTCTCTCTTGCCTTTTTTTGGGGGGGGGGCGGGGGGGACTCTGTCTGCCCCACCTGTGTGTGTGTGGAGTGTCTGGTGGTCTCCTTTAGCTGTGACCAGGAACACTGTGTCATATGCTGCAGAGGATTTATCCTCCCAGGATGATCCCATTCCATGTAATCAGGTTAGCACTGGTTTAGCACAGATACCAGCAAGGGAACCAGAGTGGTTTTCCTTTATCAAAACTTGGATTTCTCAGATTTCTGACAGGGTTGCTAGTAATGAATCTGCAACCCAAGTATTACAGAGCTCTATGGCTGTATGGCCCATGTCTGGTACCTCAGGTCACCCCGCTATATACACCCACAAACGTGCGCTTGTGCATGTCACACAAGACGACACGGATACCAATTCTGACACTACAGATGGTGATGGGGCTGTGTTACGGGGATCTGCATCTCTTGCAAGGGGGGTGCAATTGTTGATAGAGGCTATCAGGGATGTGTTAAATGTTAATGATACCACACCTGAGCAGGTTGAGGAGGCTTTTTTCACTGAAAATAAAAAAGCCTCACTAACCTTCCCTGCGTCAAAGGAGTTGAAAGCTATTTTTGAAAAGGCATGGGTAAACCCTGAAAAGTTTCAGATCCCTAAGAGGGTTCTGGTGGCTTTTTCTTTCCCTGAGGAGGATAGGAAAAGGTGGGAAACCTTCCGATTGTTGACGCATCTGTGTCCAGACTCTCAAAAAAAGGTGGTTCTACCGCCTTAAAGGAGCCGGCAGATAGGAAGATTGATAATACACTTAAGTCAATGTATACTGCTTCTGGGGCCAAATTACATCCCACTATTGCTAGTGCATGGATTGCAAAAGCAATAGTGAAGTGTTCGGCAACCTTGCTTGAGAATTTGGATACGATGGATAGGATGATGTTGCATTGTATACATGATTCTGCAGGTTTTATGGAAGAATCCATGAAAGACCTGGGTTCCATGGCTGCGGGAATTTCTTCCATGTCTGTTTCAGCTCTTCAGGGACTGTGGCTGCGCCAGTGGTCGGCCGATGCTGAATCCAGAAGGAGTGTGGAGTCCCTACCCTATACAGGTCAGGCTCTCTTTGGGGAAGCTCTAGACGCGTGGATATCCACCGCTACAGCGGGTAAGTCTCCGTTTCTTCCCTCAGCAGCACCTGCTCCGAAGAAATCCTTCTCTTCAGCTGCACCGCAGTCCTTTCGGCTTAACAAGCCTAGAAAGGCCAGAACATCCAATACCTTCTTTAGGGGAGGTCGGACTAAGTGTAAGAAACCTGCCACTGCAGGTTCCCAGGAACAAAAGCCTGCTTCGGGTACGCCAAAGTCCTCCACATGATGGTGGACTGGACGCCCCAGTGGTGGGGCCTGTGGGAGCGACACTCAGACATTTCAGTCATGTCTGGGTATCGTCCGGCCTGGATCCCTGGGTAGTAGATATTGTGTCTCAGGGATACAGGCTGGAATTTCAGTCTCCCTCCTCATCGTTTCTTCAAGTCGGGCTTACCAACTCTGTTGGAGGACAGCGCAGTGCTTCAAGACGCTGTCCAGAAGCTGGTAGAGGCACAGGTCATTGTGCCAGTACCACCTCACATGCTGAATAAAGGTTATTATTCAAACCTTTTTGTGGTACCGAAACCGGATGGTTCGGTCAGGCCCATTCTGAACCTAAAGTCATTGAACCCCTTTCTAAAGGAGTTCAAGTTCAAAATGGAGTCTCACAGGGCGGTGATATCAGGTCTGGAAGAAGGGGAATTCCTGGTATCACTGGATATCAAGGATGCATACCTTCACATACCGATCTGGCTGCCGCATCAGGCTTATCTCCTCTTCGCATTGCTGGACTGTCATTTTCAGTGCCAGGCCCTGCCATTCGGCCTCTCCACAGCACCGACAGTGTTTACCAAGGTGCTGGCGGAAACAGGGTGTGAACATTATTCCATATCTGGACGATCTCCTGGTAAAGGCGTCGTCCAAGGAGAAATTGCTGCAGTCAATTGTTCTCACAACGCGACTGCTTCAGAGTCACGGGTAGATTCTGAATTTTCCAAAGTTACATTTGGAACCAACCCAGGGATTGTTATTTCTGGGAATGATCCTGGATACGGAAGTGCAGCGGGTATTTCTTCCACGGGACAAGGCGTTGGTGATCCAACCTTTGGTCCGGGATGTCTTGAAGCCACCCCGGGTGTCGGTTCATCAATGCATTCACCTATTGGGAAAGATGGTGGCCTCCTACGAGGCTCTCCAGTACGGCAGGTTCCATGCTCGGACCTTCCAACTGGATCTTCTGGACAAGTGGTCGGGATCTCGCCTCCACATGTATCAGAAAATTAGTCTGTCACCAAGGGCGAGGATTTCACTCCTCTGGTGGCTCCAATTGCCTCACCTCTTGGAAGGCCGCAGGTTCGGGATTCAGAACTGGGTCCTGCTAACAACGGATGCAAGCCTCAGGGGCTGGGGAGCAGTCACTCAAGGGGTGACCTTCCAAGGAAGGTGGTCAAGCCTGGAAGCCGGCCTGCCCATCAACATTGTGGAACTAAGAGCCGTCTACAACGGTCTTCTTCAGGCGGCCCCTCTTCTAAGAAACCGGGCCATTCAAGTGCAGTCAGACAATGTAACAACAGTGGCTTACATAAACCGACAAGGTGGAACGAAGAGCAGAGCGGCAATGTCAGAGGTGACAAGAATACTCCTCTGGACTGAAAAGCATGCGTTGGCGCTGTCATCCGTCTTCATTCCGGGAGTAGACAACTAGGGAAGAAGACTTCCTCAGCAGACACGATCTCCATCCAGGAGAGTGGGGACTCCATCCGGAGGTGTTCAGGGAGGTAACAGATCTTTGGGACCTACGCCAAATAGACATGATGGCCTCTCGTCTCAACAAGAAGCTTCGGCGTTATTGTTCCAGGTCGAGGGATCCACTGGCAGTGGACACCCTGGTGTCTTCGTGGGTGTTCCAGTCAGTGTACGTGTTTCCTCCACTCCCACTCATCCCAAGAATCTTAAAACTCATAAGGAGAACAAGGGTTCATGCAATCCTCATTGCTCCAGACTGGCCAAGAAGGGCTTGGTACGCGGACCTTCTGAATCTACTGCAAGAAGAGCCGAGGCCTCTTCCTCTTCGGGAGGACCTGCTACAGCAGGGGCCGTTCGCCTATCAAGACTTACCGCGGCTACGTTTGACGGCATGGAAGTTGAGCGCCTGATTCTTGCTCGGAAAGGTATTCCAAAGAAAGTCATTCCTACCCTAATACAGGCTAGGAAAGGGGTAATGTCTAAGCATTACCATCGTATTTGGAAGAAATTTGTCTCTTGGTGTGAGTCCAAGAAGTTCCCTGCGGTGGAGTTTCAACTGGGACGTTTCCTCCTCTTCCTGCAAGCAGTAGTGGATATGGGTTGATAAAGCTAAATATTTATCGTATATAAAACACTTTAAGAGGTCTAAGAACACTGTACGCTATCTACGTAAGAAGTACCGTAAGGGTACGCAAGTTGTGTAGCGATCGCTCAACCGTAGTCGAGACGCTCAAGCGTCACGTTCGCTTACGGCCCAGTGATCACAGGCAGGCACGCTATTGGCTGCCGACTAACGTAATGATTCGCTATAGCGTAGCGTACGCTCGGGACCACGAGGAGATCACCAGCGGTGCAGACGCTTACAACGTTAAAACCTTTATATCTATACCTTTAACAATGAGATACACAGTATACCTTAGTGTAGAGACAGAGTGTAAGTGCAACCTGGTGTAACCTGATTAACTACAAAGCTGCTTGAGCGTCACTGACGCTCAGAGAATACTTAACCCTATAAAGAATACACAGATACCTGGGCTTAGGGTCCAAAATCTATTATATGTATTATAACTATTATATTTGCAAAAGGAATCACAGTACAAATGATACACTACAATATAACATAAACCAACTAACCAGATAACTACACAGGAAATACAATACAATACAATACAATAAAGGGAAATAAGAGAGAGATAGAGGAGGGAGAGAGAGAGAGATGGCTCACAGTAAGACAATATGATTACGGAGAAAACTTACGCACAAGGGGAACGATCGCATGCGCCTCGATATCCAGCTCCCGATTATCAGCAATGAGAACCGTTGATGAGAGTGAGTCTGGATATGGTCGGCCTGCCTATTTATGCCCCACACACAATACAATTCAATGGTCCCTACAATCTCATTGTCCATTGGACACAGGAATTCGGCTTCGTATTATAACAAAAGGTCATAGGTTGATTCATACAGGTGGGCTGTGACTGTTTCCAACTGTTCAGGTGGGTGGGATACTGGGTTTCCCGCCGCATGACTAAGTAAGAACAAATAATAGTAAATGGACATAAACTTCTTATGTCCATAACTATTCGCACGAGCGATTAATCCGCTCCAAACCAACACCGGAATATTGCTATTTAAATACTCTTCCGATGGGTACCAAACACTACTGTATGACCCCTGTTAGACCCTTCGTACAATACAAAGAGGAATCTCTCCGTTCAGGAACATGCTATGTTAACCAAACTTTCAGAATCTATCAAAGGGACCATGATCTATAAAATACCTTATTAGTGAAAATATGTAACGATTGAGTCGCACGCTACGACTACACAAACTTTACCGTAAATACGCATACCGAGCACCAGCGGGTGCACGCAACAGCGGGTATGCGCACTCACGGGAGAGCGCACGCATGCGCAGCGCGGACCTGAATGAGGTGCAAATATGGCAGTGTGCATAGAGATATTTTTCTGACTTTGACAGTCCACCCTTTGGCAGTCAATAATAACTGCCACCTTCTAAAACATTTCAAAAGGAGAAAAATATATGTCAGGGGTTAATTCATTTCCATGGTTGGGTAAGGGAGGAGAGAGGAGTAGGTGTGAAGAGGGTATGACCTAGTGAGATAGCAGAAGCATGTGTGTATGAGTCCATGTTTGGGGGGTCATGTATCATCGTGCCGTACGTGTTGTAAATCAAGCTTCGAGGTATTGCGAAGTATACATTTGAATTCCTTCTTATCCCGTGGTACGGGTCTGTGGATGGGCTGTCAAACTTTACCGAGCTCTTTTCGGATTTTGAACAAAATGGGGAGCACATTTTAGTTGATGATACATGAATGGGGGAATATGTGATTGCTGATATCTGTGCCTGTATTCCCTATACTATGTGTGTCATTACCTGAGGGTTGTAGAAATGAAGAAAAGACATAATTACGGTAAATGCGGTGGTATTCTATGTCAGGTTAATGTACATCTGTCGGTTGAAGTTTTGTTCGGTATCAGTTGAAAGTCGTCTTCTTTGCGCTGTGTTGCCCATTAGGTGTGAGCAAAAAGCTTTGTCAATGCCATTAGATTTACAAAAAATGTTGGGCTAGCGTAAGTTTAAGAATTCTAGGGAAACTGGGGATCCATGGCAAAGTTCATCAAATGTCCATATCTCAAGTGGTCAAAACTTCTTCTTTGGTCTATCCGTTGTCTGTATAGCGTCTCGTCAACTTCCTCGTCCAAGGGGGTCTTTTTATCTTGGAGAAAAGCAGAAAAACAGGTGAAAGAAACGGACCGTATAATCGCATTTTCATTACATCATTGTTTCTATCATTGGGTCATAAATCAAGTCCAGGTTAATTACAGTTTCCTCACTCCTCAAACTCATTACCCTGGTACGATGTTTGCACTTCATTAAAGCCTGACCGCATCTAAATATCAATCCAATCGATATGACAACACCTAAGATACATAGGAGAAACTTCCCAACATCCATTATGACTCCTTGAGCCCAGTCTCCCAAACCGGAGAACCAATTTCGCGGGTTCAACCATGACACCCAACCAGTCAGCTCATTACCTACAGCAGCAAGAGTGAGATTGTGTTTTCGGCGAAATTCCCACTTCAATTGGAGAATATCGTCCATCTTTTGGTCTATGACCTCGACCGGATCCTCGGTGCTATTCGTGATATACGTGCAACACTTCACGCCGTACTGTGTTGCTAATGTAACACAATATCCGCCTGTCACTGCTGTGAGGTAATTAAGAACCATTCTATGCTGCACCAGTTCTGTTTTATAAGCTTGAAGTTCCCTTCCAGTATATCTAAACGTGTCATCATACATTTCAGTGATATTATCTAACAAATTTGCGAGCGCCGATATGTATTTATAATTTAGCACTCCTCTAGCGGTGCGGGTGAAATCTAACGCGATTAAGAATTGAATCCCGGTGGATTCACTTATCAGATCAGAGGCCGGATGCTCTGTCTTCTCTATCAGGTGTCTTTTAACAACGTGCTCGTAGTGGGTGTGAGTATAAGGTGCTTGGGCACCACGATGTATGTCTTTCATTTTGTCATGTGTTACAGTCATCACTTCAGGCAATACTTTTCCAATATAACACAATCCTTCAGAGTTTGGGGCAAGCCACTTGTACGCCTTTCTCCCGCATATGAAATATGCATCATCGGGGAGAACATATGGGACGGAGAAGGACATAACCATATTACACACCTTCCAGGTGAACTCTCCTAACCCTAATTCTTCCATCTGCTTAATACACGTATCAGGTTGTACGATATGTGCACAGTATCCTGGTGATACTTCTCCAACTCTCGTAATCCTATTTCCTAAGGTGTACCTATACCGGAAAGATTTTCCTCTACTGGCTATGTGGCGTACAAGCTCTGTATCTGTAGGCATTCTATCTGCTCTATGCGAAAAGGTCATGGTGTGGTTACTCCATGACACTTCCCAATTTCCCGGCTTTCTGGGATTGGAGATGTTGAAACATAATAGGGACCTATCCACATGGTATTGGTGGAGCTTCAAACTAGGAGGGCTGGAGATATTAAACCTCCTGTCCACCGGTCTCCCACCATTTAACTCAAGTACCTCCCCTATCGTTAAAGGAAATGGTACTAGCCCTGATTTGCTATGACCTTGAGGTACTTGAGAGCATACCCAACAATCTGTTTTGTTTAACACATTACCCACTAAGGAGTGATAGTCACTCAATGGATGCCGGTCCATATGGATATTAAAACTGGATTGGCATTTCTTAATGCACCCATCTTCAATGACATTGTTACAGAGCCTACAGATACAGTTTTCTTCAGCTAACAATCCGTCACAATTTCTTCTATGGTCAATGCTATCGGATCGTTTTCTGATACTCGCCTTTGCTTGTTGGTTAGGTTGATCTTGGAAAACTACGCCTCCATCTTTATCATCAGAACCCATTCCAGAACCTCTATCGACCTCCATGGTACTCTCGCCGGAACAGACTGCTCTGGTCAACATCATGGTCAACAGGAAAATCCGGATCACAGTCTCTTGGGGCAAGTCCATCTTATAGGAGGAAACGGAGAAGAATGAGAAGGAGGAAAAAGAAATTTGAGGGAGAGGGGATGGGAAGTGGAGGAAAATAATAAAAGGGAGTGGGGAGTCGACAACAGCTCTCGGTCTTCAAGGCTCAGGTGCCGCCTCAGTCCTCCTGGAACAGACACTCCAGTGATACAACCTCTACCGTCTGTTCCTTATCACGGGACTTCTCTGGATCAGCAACCTTCTTGCAGTGGGATGAATGGACCCAAGTCTCTCTCTCAGCAACCTTCAATGCTGTAGTGCTAGTCAATAAGACCTGGTATGGTCCTTCCCATCTGTCAATAAGGCAACCTGAGCGTAGAAAATTCCGTATCATTACATAATCCCCAGGTTCAATGTCATGACAATTACTATCAGGTAGATCAGGAATCACCAACTTCAGATTATCATTTTGATTCCTTAACTGTTTACTCATGTTAATCAAGTACTTTACAGTTACTTCATTGTTACATTTCAAATCATCCTGAGGGTTAATCATGGCATGCGGTTGTCGACCAAACAAGATTTCAAAGGGAGACAGATTAAGAGGGGACCTGGGAGTGGTTCTGATACTGTACAATACAATGGGTAAAGCTTCTGGCCATGTCAATCCTGTCTCTGCCATCACTTTACTCAATTTATTTTTAATAGTGCTGTTCACTCTTTCGACCTTCGCACTCGCCTGTGGACGGTACGGAGTGTGCAGCTTGCTATCAATTCCCATCAACTTACACATTCCTTGAAAGACATCACCTGTAAAATGGGTACCCCTATCACTTTCGATTATTCTAGGGATACCATATCTACATACAAATTCCTGCACAATTTTCTTAGCAGTAAACATAGCGGTATTTGTAGCCGCAGGAAATGCTTCGACCCAATTTGAGAAAACATCTATACAAACAAGTACATATTTCAAATTCCGACAAGGGGGTAATTGTATAAAGTCAATTTGTATTACCTGGAAAGGGCCGCCGGCAGGTGGGATATGGGATGGTTCTGTAGGTATTGCCTTTCCAATATTCTTTCTCAAACAGGTAAGGCATGACATTGCTCTTTTACTCGCATGAGAGGAGAATCCTGGGGCGCACCAATATGCTCTCACCAATTTGCACATCCCTTCCTTGCCTAGATGAGTCAGCCGTGAGCTGCTTCAGCCAGACATGGAAGATATGCTCTGGGGGCCACTGGTTTACCATGTCCATCCGTCCAGAGTCCTGAGGACTCCTGGCCACATCCCTTTGCCTTCCAGACTGCCCTTTCCTGTGTGGAACACAAATTTTGCATTTCACACAACTTCTGTGTGTTAATGGTATTAAATACCATCAATTGTGTGGTGTCTGTCTGTATGGGGGTAGCAGCTGCTAACTTAGCGGCTTCGTCTGCTCGGCTGTTACCAAGTGATACCGGGTCTTGGCTATATGTGTGTGCTTTACATTTGATAACAGCCACTCTGTCGGGTTCCTGTATCGCTGTTAGAAGCCTTTTTATGTGAGTTGCATGCGCTACCGGTGTACCAGCTGCCGTCATGAAATTTCTGAGGCGCCATAGGGCTCCGAAATCATGGACTACCCCGAATGCGTATCTAGAATCGGTGTAGATATTGGCTGACTTACCCTTAGCCAATTCACATGCTCTGGTTAGGGCGACCATTTCAGCAACCTGGGCTGAGTGAGGTGGGCCTAGCGGTTCCGCTTCTATGGTGTCTTGGTCATCTACGACTGCGTATCCAGTACACAAGTCTCCCGAGTCTGACTGTCTATGACAACTACCGTCCGTGTAGAACGTGAGTTCTGCATCTTCCAGTGGGTTGTCACTGATGTCAGGCCTTGCGGTAAAATTTTGGGTCAAATATTCCATACAATCATGTGTATCTTCCTTTATATTAAATCCTCCTTCCCCATCACTCTCACCTTCCACCCTTTGTGCCTGACCAGGCACACCTGGGAGATACGTTGCAGGATTTAATGCACTGCATCTCCTTATGGTGATGCTTACGGGGGCCATTAGTGCCAATTCCCATCTTGTAAACCTCGCTGATGAGACGTGTCTGGTTTGGGCAGAATTCAATAAGGCTGATACTGCATGTGGCGTATGGATTGTGAGGTTGTGGCCTAGCACGACGTCTTCGCTTTTTGTCACTAGCAATGCTATCGCAGCAACGCTTCGCAAGCATGTGGGGAGGGATCGCGCTACCGTGTCTAGCTGAGCGCTGTAGTATGCAACTGGCCTACTGGCATCACCGTGTTTTTGGGTTAGTACACCTGCTGCGCAACCAGCACTTTCTGTTCCGTATAGTTCAAAGGGTTTCCCATAGTCTGGCATACCTAGTGCTGGTGCCTGCGTTAGGCACTGTTTGAGTCTCTCAAATGCTGTTTCGGACTCGTCTGTATGCGAAATCCTATCGGGTTTGTTTGAGGAGACCATTTCCTGCAAAGGTAACGCCAAAATGGAAAACCCTGGGATCCAATTACGGCAATACCCACACATTCCTAAAAACGTTCTGATCTGTTGCTGGGTTTGTGGCAGAGTCATGTCTCTAATTGCTTGGATTCTATCAGCGGTCAGGTGTCTCAGTCCTTGTGTTAGACAGTGTCCCAAATATTTTACCTTAGTTTGGCATAATTGTAACTTGTCTTTGGACACCTTGTGTCCTGTGTCTGAAAGATGAAACAGGAGCTGTTTCGTATCCTTCAGAGATGCTTCCAGTGAATCTGAACACAGCAGTAAATCGTCCACATACTGTATCAATACTGATCCACTGTCTGGTTGGAAAGACTGTAAACAATCATGCAAAGCCTGAGAAAATATACTTGGACTATCTATGAAACCTTGGGGTAATCGAGTCCACGTGTATTGGACTCCTCTGTATGTAAATGCAAACAAATATTGGCTGTCAGGGTGCAGAAAAAGAAAGCGGAGCAGAGGTCAATAACAGTGAAAAATTTGGCAGTGGGAGGGATTTGCATTAGGATGACAGCTGGATTTGGCACTACGGGGAACTGACTCTCAACTATTTTGTTAATCCCCCTTAGATCCTGCACTAGTCTGTAACCCCTCCCCCCACTCTTTTTAACAGGGAAGATGGGACTATTGGCAGTGCTGGACGTTCTTACCAGAATGCCCTGTTGTAGCAAGCGCTCTATTACTGGGTAAACTCCTAACTCCACCTCTGGCTTCAGAGGGTACTGTGGGATTTTTGGAGCTATCCTACCATCTTTTACTTGTACAACTACTGGAGCTACGTTTGCCATTAATCCAGTGTCTTGTCCGTCTTTTGTCCAAAGTGACTCTGGTATCTGAGATGTCATCTCTTCTATTTGGGATGGATTCCTATTTGTCATAATGGTATGTGACATTAATTTTGATGGGGAGTCTAACATGTCTCGCACTTCCTGAGCGTGTTTCTCAGGTATGTCCAAGAATACACCTTCAGGAGTACAATAAATGACGCACCCCATTTTACACAGTAAGTCTCTTCCCAGGAGATTGGTTGGTGCCGATGCAGCCAGCAAAAAGGAATGCTTGGTATGCAAAGGCCCTATTGTAATCTCGGCTGGTTTGCTAACAGGGTAGTGCTGGACTACTCCTGTTACTCCCATGGCTGGAATTGTCCTACCAGTGGTTCTCATGCCCACTGTCAAATTTATCACTGACTTGGCCTCTGCTGAGGTGCAAATATGGCAGTGTGCATAGAGATATTTTTCTGACTTTGACAGGGTCTGCGGTTGGGATCCGTGAAGGTCCAGATCCCAGCCCTGTCCATTTTCTCTCAAAGACAATTGGCTGCCCTCCCTGAGGTTCAGACCTTTTTAAAGGGAGTCCAGCAACCTCCCTTTGTACCGCCTACGGCGCTTTGGGACCTTAACGTGGTGTTGCAGTTCCTCCAATCGGATTGGTTTGAGCCCCTACAAGAGGTAGAGCTCAAGTTTCTTACTTGGAAGGCGGTCACTTTGTTGGCCTTGGCTTCTGCTAGACGTATGTCCAAGCTTGGTGCTTTATCATGTAAAAGCCCTTACTTGATCTTCCATGAAGATAGAGCTGAGCTCCGGACTCGTCAGCAGTTTCTTCCGAAGGTGTTATGCACACCAGTGCCAGCAGGAATGTACTGGTGTCTGAACGGAGAGGGATGCAAAACAAATGAACTCACAGACAGACTGGGGAATATGACATTACATACATAGAAGGTGATAGGGTAACAAAATAAACACAAAGTGAACAGAGAAGCCCAAAGGCTAAGAAACTGGGTGTCTCCCTAGTATTAGGAATGCTCAGATGGAAAGAAGCGAGATGTTGTGATTTAATACGTAGAGAACCCGAAATGCTGTTGCTAAGGGCAACAGCAAAACCCTAAGGGTTACCAACGGGTGTGGCAGTAAACTCCTTGGTCAGAGATGGAATAATAGACACAAGGAGAGTCTCCACAATCCTAGTCCTCACTTGCAGTGCACTGGTTCAGCTTACTGCCACAAAACTGACACCTGAACACCTTGAACAGTGAGAGAGGATTTTGGCAGGCAAGTCTGAGAATACAGCCGCAAACTTGCTAGGTTCACAGAGTAGCAAAAGAACCCCAGCAGGTTAAACGACTGACTCCAGTCTTACTGCTAGGTCTGGATTGGCAGAGTGTAATACCAAATCCCAAGGCCTATTTGCAGTAAGCAACAAACAAATACAAAGTTTACACAGTACTAGCTAGCTTTCAGGAACTGACTAACCAACAAAGATTCAGCAGCATCTGCCTAACCTGAGAAGAGGGTTTATATAGCAGGTGCTGTCCACGCCCCACTCAGACCTCACAGACTGTGAGCACAAAAACCAGCACCGGATCCCCTGCCGTGCACAGAGCCTGTAACCACTGCACAGCAAAAGACCCGAACCGGAGTATCAGCTACGCTCAGGTTACTCCGCTAGCACTTGTCTCCCGGTTGCCATGACGACGTGGCAGCACAGAGCAGGAGACCCTAACAGTACCCCCCCTCTGACGAGGGGTCAAAGAACCCCTACCACCGGGTTTATCGGGGAACTGCGAGAAGAAAGAGCGTAACAGTCTGGGGGCATGAAGATCACAACTGCGCACCCACGACCGCTCCTCCGGGCCATACCCCTTCCAGTGCACCAAAAATGACAGCCGACCCCGAACCATCTTGGAGTCAAGAATCCTTTCAACAACAAACTCCCTCTGGCCACGTATCAGAAGAAGGGAAGGTCTTTCACTGGAAGAAGGATTACTAATCGCCCATTTTAAAAGGGAACAATGAAATGTTTTATTGATACCCAAAGAACGGGGTAGATCTAACTGAAATGCCACCGGATTGATAACCCTAGTGATCTTATAAGGACCGATGAACCGGGGGCCTAACTTATGAGATGGCTGTCTCAACTTCAAATTCTTGGTAGACAACCAGACGAAGTCTCCTAATTTGAAGCTGCAGGGTCTTTTCCGCTTATCAAAAACCCTTTTGGTCACTAATGACACAGACACAAGGGCTTTCTTCACTTTCCTCCAAATACCTCTAAGGACCGAAACCATAGAGGAACCACCAGGCGTGGAGTCCTGGGGGTCAAAAGAATTGGCCTTAGGATGATGCCCATACACACAAAGGAAGGGAAAGATCCCTGTAGCAGAGTGAGCCGCGTTGTTATAGGCAAACTCCGCCATGGACAGATGAGCAACCCAGTCAGTCTGACACTTGGAGACATAACACCTGAGGAACTGCTCCAAGGACTGGTTCACCCTTTCAGTCTGCCCATTAGACTGCGGATGGTAGCCTGACGACAAGCTGACAGAAATCTGGAGATCGGAACAAAATGCCCTCCAGAATTTGGCCACAAACTGGGATCCGCGGTCAGAGACCACATCAAGTGGCAACCCGTGGAGGCGCACAACATGCAGCATAAATAATTCAGACAGGCGTCTGGCTGATGGCAGCCCAACCAATGGAACGAAGTGCGCCATCTTCGAAAACCTGTCAACGGCAACCCAGATGGCTGTCATCCCCGAGGATTTGGGCAAGTCCACCACAAAATCCATTGAAATGTGGGTCCATAGCTTAGATGGAATAGAGAGTGGATGTAATGGGCCAACAGGAACCCCTCTAGGAGTCTTATTTCGGGCACAGATGTCACATGCCCGAACCCACTGATCCACATCCCTAGCCACCGAGGGCCACCACACCGCCCTAGATAGCAACTCCCGAGTTCTGGCAATACCCGGGTGACCTGCCGACTTCTTGGCATGGAATTCCAGGAACACTCGCTGTCTTAACCTAGGAGGCACAAACAAAAGACCTACCGGAAGGTCTGGAGGAGCCTGCTCCTGTGCTCTAAGGACTAATGACAAGAGGTCCTGGGTAATGCCCACTTTAATACATGATGGGGACACAATGGGCAATGGCTCCTCGGTGGTCTCCTGGATTGGAGCAAAACTCTGCAAAAGCGCATCAGCCTTGATGTTTTTTGACCCAGGGCGATATGTTATCAAAAAATTAAAGCGAGCAAAAAACAAAGCCCATCGTGCCTGCCTGGCATTGAGGCGCTTCGCTGACTCTAAATATGCCAAATTCTTATGGTCGGTGAGAATTGAGACCACAAACTTAGCCCCCTCAAGCCAGTGTCTCCACTCCTCGAGTGCATCCTTAATAGCCAACAATTCCCGGTTACCCACGTCATAATTCATCTCGGCAGGCGAAAATTTACGGGAAAAGTAAGCACAGGGATGAAGGCGATTATCAGACACCCCCATCTGAGAGAGCACTGCCCCAATACCCATCTCAGAGGCATCCACTTCCACCACAAAAGGACGCTCTGGATCTGGGTGTCGCAGCACCTTGGCCGAGGCAAATGCCCTTTTGAGACGGGCAAAAGCCGCTTTGGCCTCACAAGACCAGTGAGCAACATCCGCCCCTTTCTTAGTGAGTGCCACCAAGGGCGCCACTATAGACGAAAATCCAGCGATAAATCGTCTATAAAAATTTGCAAAGCCCAGAAAACGCTGAAGCGCCTTCAAACTAGTGGGCTGCACCCAATCCAGGACTGCCTGTACCTTGGAACCCTCCATTTGGAAACCTTCTGGGGAGATAATATATCCTAGAAATGCGATTTGCTGAACTTCAAATTCGCACTTCTCCAGCTTCGCCCCAAGCCGGTGGTCTCTGAGTTTCTGGAGGACTAAGCGTACATGCTTCCGATGTTCCTCCAGGGAATGGGAGAAGATTAGGATGTCATCTAAGTATACAACTAAGAATCTATCCAAATATTCCCTGAGCACATCGTTCATGAAGTCCTGGAAGACTGCCGGGGCATTACAGAGCCCAAAAGGCATCACCAAATATTCATAATGCCCTGAGTGGGTATTAAAGGCAGTCTTCCATTCATCCCCCTCTCTTATTCGGATTAGATTGTACGCACCGCGTAGGTCAATCTTAGAAAAAATGGTGGCAGTACGAAGCTGGTCAAACAAGACTGAAATGAGAGGCAGTGGGTATGAGTTTTTAATTGTGATACGGTTCAATTCCCTGAAGTCGATGCAGGGTCGCAACGAACCGTCCTTTTTACCCACGAAGAAGAACCCCGACCCAACTGGAGACTGAGAAGGTCTGATAAATCCCTTAGCCAAGTTCTCCTGAATGTACTCTGCCATAGCCTGAGTCTCAGGATGTGACAGGGAGTACAACCTGCTCTTGGGAAGCTTAGCATTCGGCAACAAATCAATGGCACAGTCATAGGGGCGATGGGGAGGTAGTACCTCTGCAACTCTTTTGGAGAACACGTCCGCAAAATCTGCATAACATCCTGGCAATCCTGGCAAACTTAGCTGCGAAAGCCTGACTGGAAGGCTCAAGCAACTCCTGAAACAATCAGTACCCCAACTAAGAATCTCCCCAGAGACCCAGTCAAATTGAGGATTGTGGGCCCTTAACCAGGGTAACCCCAACACCAATGGGGTAAAAGTACAGACAGTCACATAAAAGGACAATTTTTCAGAGTGTGTGGCTCCAATAAACAAAGAAATCTGGCTAGTGCAAGAGGTAGTTTTACCCTGGGATAATGGTTCCCCGTTTAACCCACAAATCTCAATTTCCGATGCCAAGGGTACTAAGGGAACAGAGTGTTTCAGGGCGAATTGGCGGTCCATAAAAACCCCGTCGGCCCCACTGTCCACAAAGGCATCAGTCTTGACAGTTTGACCGAGGATCTTCAAGGTCACCGGAATGATAAAAGTCTTCTTGGGAAATTCTGACTTCTGGCCTGACAGGATATTTCCCATCACCCTCAGGCCCTGAAGTTTTCCGGCTTTTCTGGGCATGATACTACCACATGACCTTTATTCCCACAGTACAAACAATAACCCCTGCTGTCTCCTCCGCGTCTTCTCACGCGAGGAGAGGCGGGTAGCCCCAATCTGCATAGGCTCCTCGGAAAATTCCTCAGAGTCTGAGGTTCCCTTGGGAAAGAAGGGAACCTCGGTCTCCCTTTCAAGCCTGCGCTCTCTCAGCCGTCTATCCACCCGAATGGATAACTGCATGAGCTGATCCAAGCTATCAGGCAAGGGATATTGTACCAGTTGGTCTTTTAACTGGTTAGAAAGACCTCTTCGGTACTGGTGTCTCAGGGCTGGGTCATTCCACTGGGTATCATGGGCCAACCTCCGAAACTCCGTACAATAAACCTCAACTGGCCTTTGCCCTTGCTTAAGGATCGAAATCTGAGCCTCGGCTGAGGCCGTCTTGTCAGGGTCATCATACAACATGCCCAGTGCCGTAAAAAAAAGCATCAACACTTTTAAGCGACGGACAGTCAGGCTGCAACCCATATGCCCAGACCTGTGGGTCTCCTTGTAGCAAGGAAATAACTATGCCCACCCGCTGAATCTCCGACCCAGAAGACTGAGGCCTAAGCTGGAAATATAGCTTGCAGCTCTCCTTGAAACAAAAGAACTGCGAGCGATCTCCAGAAAAACGATCCGGGAGATTTACTTTCGGCTCCTTAACCCCTGAAGGCACTGCTGCTGCGGGAGCTCCGCCAGCGGCCTGCGAGGTGTGCATTTTAATGGACAAATCATTAAATTGTCGAGTCAGGACCTGCACCTGATCGACCACCTGTTGCAAAGTATTTTGAGGGGTATGCTCCATATTCCCACAAAATTTCAACAGGAGTATTAGGCTGCTGAATATGTTATGCACACCAGTGCCAGCAGGAATGTACTGGTGTCTGAACTGAGAGGGATGCAAAACAAATGAACTCACAGACAGACTGGGGAATATGACATTACATACATAGAAGGTGATAGGGTAACAAAATAAACACAAAGTGAACAGAGAAGCCCAAAGGCTAAGAAACTGGGTGTCTCCCTAGTATTAGGAATGCTCAGATGGAAAGAAGCGAGATGTTGTGATTTAATACGTAGAGAACCCGAAATGCTGTTGCTAAGGGCAACAGCAAAACCCTAAAGGGTTACCAACGGGTGTGGCAGTAAACTCCTTGGTCAGAGATGGAATAATAGACACAAGGAGAGTCTCCACAATCCTAGTCCTCACTTGCAGTGCACTGGTTCAGCTTACTGCCACTAAACTGACACCTGAACACCTTGTACAGTGAGAAAGGATTTTGGCAGGCAAGTCTGAGAATACAGCCGCAAACTTGCTAGGTTCACAGAGTAGCAAAAGAACCCCAGCAGGTTAAACGACTGACTCCAGTCTTACTGCTAGGTCTGGATTGGCAGAGTGTAATACCAAATCCCAAGGCCTATTTGCAGTAAGCAACAAACAAATACAAAGTTTACACAGTACTAGCTAGCTTTCAGGAACTGACTAACCAACAAAGATTCAGCAGCATCTGCCTAACCTGAGAAGAGGGTTTATATAGCAGGTGCTGTCCACGCCCCACTCAGACCTCACAGACTGTGAGCACAAAAACCAGCACCGGATCCCCTGCCGTGCACAGAGCCTGTAACCACTGCACAGCAAAAGACCCGAACCGGAGTATCAGCTACGCTCAGGTTACTCCGCTAGCACTTGTCTCCCGGTTGCCATGACGACGTGGCAGCACAGAGCAGGAGACCCTAACAGAAGGTTGTGTCGGCATTTCATATCAACCAACCTATTGTGGTGCCAGTGGCTACTGACTCCTCAATCACATCAAAGTCCTTGGATGTCGTAAGGGCTCTGAAGATATTTGTGAAGAGAACTTCTCGTCACAGGAAGTCGGACTCTGTTTGTCCTATATGATCCCAAGGAAATTGGGTGTCTTGTTTCTAAGCAGTCGATCTCTCGCTGGATCAGGTTCACTATACAGCACGCTTATTCTACGGCAGGACTGCCGTGTCCTATGTCTGTTAAGGCCCACTCTACTCGTAAGATGGGTTCTTCCTGGGCGGCTGCCCTGGGTGTATCGGCTTTACAGCTTTTCCGAGCAGGTACTTAGTCTGGGCCGAACACTGCGGTACCAGGGTGTTACAGACGGGATTGGAAGAGTGTAGTTTGTGCTATTTAACCTATTTAGGTTATTTAGTTTGCGCTGGGCTGTTATCATAATAACTGCTCACTGGGGCGCTATGTGGCTGGCTCCTTATACTCTGCGACTCTCTGAAGGTACTCTGGAGGAAACTGTGTCTGACATTTTCCTGTATATGTGTGTGTGTGTGTGTGTGTGTGTGTGTGTGTGTGTGTGTATTTATCCACATTACCATGTAAGGGCTCTGTATCATGTGTTGCAGAGTGTGTATCTTCTCCTAAGGAGTCTATCCCATGTACTCAGGACTGCAATGTGCTTTCCCAACCTTCCGAATCCGAACCCCCATGGGTGGATTCTTTAAGGGGAATGATATTCCAGATTTCATCAAGGATGTCACATAATGAGAAAGAGACGCAGTTTTTGAGTGTCTGTAGAGGGTTTGCAGCATTCAGCTCCTACTTCCTCAAATACCCCACCTACATAACCTAAAAAACGTACACTTGCTCAAATAATGCAAGTTGACACTGATACCGACTCTGATACAGGGGACAGTGATGGGGATATGCATGGGGGGGATGCATTCCTTGCTAAGGGGGGGTGCAGCTGATGATTGAAGCCATTAGGGATGTTTGGCATATTACTGAGAAGGTACCTGAGCCGGAACAGGAATCTTTTTTTTACGGAAAATAAGAAATCCTCCCTCGCCTTCCCGGCCTCTAAAAAGCTAAACTCTTTATTTGAAAAATCCTGGGAAAACCCAGCGAAAAAATTCCAGATCCCTAAAAGAATTCTCAATGCTTTTCCTTTCCCTGAAGAGGACAGAAAGAAATGGGAAAACCCACCTATAGACGTTTCTGTATCTAGGTTGTCTAAAAAGGTGGTTTTACCTGTCCCTGGTTCAACCGCCCTAAAAGAGTCGGCTGACCGGAAGATTGAGAGTACGCTCAAATCTCTATACACTGCTACAGGCGTGGCTTTAAGGCCCACTGTTGCTTGTGCATGGATTTCTAAAGCCATAGTAAAGTGATCAGGCACATTACTAGGGGACTTAGCTACTGTGGATAGGAGTGACATTGATTTGTTTTTGCGTCACATACAGGATCCTGCTGGGTTCATGTTGGAGGCCATGAAAGACCTTGGAATGCTGAATGCAAGGGCTACTTCCATGGTGGTCTCAGCACGCAGATGACTCTGGCTATGCCAATGGACTGTGGATGCAGAATCTAAGAAAAGTGTGGAGAACCTACCCTTCACAGGTCAGGCTCTGTTTGGGGATGTGTGGATTTCCACAGCAACTGCGGGTAATTCAACCTTTTTTCCCTCAGCAGCACCACCGACTAGGAACTCTTATCCTACGTCCACACTGCAGTCCTTTCGGACCGCAAAATTTAAAAAATCAAAACCCCTTCCACCTTCTTTAGGGGTGGTCGGGGAAAATCCAAAAAACCTGCACCAACAGATTCTCAGGAACAGAAACCAGTTTCTGTTTCCTCAAATTCTTTAGCATGACGGTTGACCACTCAGACTAGAGATCGGGCAGTTGGGAGTGAGACTAAAAAAATTTCAGTCATATCTGGGCGTCATCAGGCCTAGACCCCTGGGTGACAGACATTGTTACCCAGGGCTACAGACTGGAGTTTCAGGAACTCCCACCTCACAGATACTTCAAATCAGGCTTACCAGTTTCGCTGACAGAAAGTGCTATCCTACAGGAAGCCATTCAAAAATTGGTCAAAACAGATGTTATTGTCCCAGTTCCATCTCGCCTACACCGCAAGGGTTATTACTCAAACCTGTTTGTGGTGCCGAAACCGGATGGTTCGGTAAGGCCGATTTTAAACCTAAAGTCATTGAACCCTTACTTAAGGGAATTCAAATTCAAGATGAGAGCGGTGATTTCAGGTCTGGAGGAGGGGGAATTCCTAGTATCCCTGGATATCAAGGATGCGTACCTTCACATTCCGATTTGGCTGGATTGTCACTATCAGTTCCAGGCACTGCCGTTTGGCCAATCCACAGCACCGAGAGTGTTCACCAATGTCATGGCAGAGATGATGCTACTCCTCTGCAGGCAAGGAGTGAACATAATTCCATATCTGGATGATTTCCTGACAAAAGCATCTTCCAGGGAGAGGTTGTTGCAGAGTATTGCTCTCTCAACTCGACTACTCCAGGATCATGGGTGTATCCTGAACCTTCCAAAGTAACATTTTGAGCCGACAAGGAGACTGCCCTTCCTGGGGATGATGCTTGACATGGATGTGCAGAGGGTTTTTCTACCGGTATAGAAAGCGCTGGTGATCCAGTCAATAGGACGGGATGTCCTGAAGCCAGCCCGGGTATCGGATCATCAGTGTATTCGCCTTCTGGGGAAGATGGTAGCCTCCTACGAGGCTCTTCCGTATGGAAGATTCCATGCGAGGTCCTTCCAACTGGATCTCCTGGACAGATGGTCGGGATCACATCTTCACATGCACCAGCGTATACACCTGTCACCGAAAGCCAGAATGTCACTCCTCTGGTGGCTGCAAACTTCTCACCTACTCGAGGGCCGCAGGTTCAGGATTCAGAATTGGATCCTTCTAACCACGGATGTAAGTCTCAGAGGTTGGGGAGCGGTACCCCAAGGGGAAAACTTCCAAGGAAATTGGTCAAGTCTGGAATCAATCCTTCCGATAAACATTCTGGAACTAAGGGCCATATACAATGGCCTTCTACAAGCGGCACATCTTCTACAAGATCAGGCTTTAAGGTTCAGTCGGACAATGTAACGGCAGTGTCCTACATAAACCGACAGGGCAGAACGAAGGGCAAAGCAGCAATGTCAGAGGTAACAAGAATCCTCCTCTGGGCAGAAAAGCACGCGGTGGCGCAATCAGTAATCTTCATTCCTGGAGTGGACAACTGGGAAGCAGACTTCCTCAGCAGACATGATCTCCATTCAGGAGAATGGGGCCTCCACCCGGAGGTGTTCGCAGAGGTGACAAGTCGATGGGGCGTACCTCAGGTAGACATGATGGCATCTCGCCTCAACAAGAAGTTTCACAGGTACTACTCCAGGTCGAGAGACCCACAGGCAGTGGCGGTGGATGCACTGGTAACTCCGTGGGTGTTCCAGTCAGTGTATGTGTTCCCTCCACTTCCACTCATCCCAAGGATTCTCAAACTAATAAAAAAAACAAGAGTTCAGGCGATCCTCATTGCTCCAGACTGGCCAAGGAGGGCTTGGTACGTGGATCTTCTGGAATTATTCCTGGAGGATCCCAGGCCTCTTCCTCTTAGCAAGGACATTCTTCAACAGGGGCCGTTCGCTTATCAAGACTTACCGCGGCTACGTTTGATGGCATGGAGGTTGAACGCCAGATCTTAGCTCGAAAGGGCATTCCGAAAAAGGTAATTCCTACCCGAATTCAGGCTAGGAAGGGAGTTACGTCTAAACATTACCATCGAATTTGGAAAAAGTGTGTGTCTTGGTGTGAATCCAAGAAGTTTCCAACGGTGGAGTTTCAACTGGGACAGTTTCTCTTCTTTCTGCAGGCAGGTGTGGATGTGGGCCTACGCTTTGGGCTCCATAAAAGTCCAGATTTCGGTCTTTTCCATTTTCTTCCAGAAACAATTGTCTGCCCTCCCTGAGGTTCAGACATTCTTAAAAAGGGTTTCTGCACATCCAACCACCCTTTGTGCCTCCCACGGCACCTTGGGATCTTAATGTGGTGCTGCAGTTCCTGCAATCGGATTGGTTCGAACCTTTGCAGGAGGTGAACGTCAAGTTTCTTACTTGGAAGGCGGTCACACTGTTGGCATTGGCATCTGCAAGACGTGTGTCAGAATTGGGGCACTGTCATGCAAGAGCCCCTATTTGATTTTCCATGAAGATAGGGCTGAGCTCAGAACACGTCAGCAGTTTCTTCCAAAGGTTGTGTCAGCTTTTCATATCAACCAGCCTTTTGTGGTGATAGTGGCTACTGACTCCTCACTTACCTCAAAGTCCTTGGATGTGGTGAGGGCTTTGAAAATTTATGTGAAGAGAACTTCTCGTCACAGGAAGTCGGATGCTTTATTTGTCCTTTATGATCCCAACAAGGTTGGGTGTCCTGCTTCTAAGCAGACGATTTCTCATTGGATCAAGTTTACTATCCAGCATGCTTATTCTATGGCAGGCTTGCCGTGTCCAAAATCTGTTAAGGCCCACTCTACGCGTAAAGTGGGTTCTTCCTGGGCGGCTGCCCGGGGTCTCTCGGCTTTACAGCTTTGCCGAGCAGCTACTTGGTCAGGGTCGAACACGTTTGCTCAGTTCTACAAGTTCGATACTTTGGCCCCTGAGGATCTAAAGTTTGGTCAATCTGTTCTGCAGGAACCTCAGCACTCTCCCTCCTGTACTGGGAGCTTTGGTACATCCCCATGGTACTAAATGGACCTCTAGGACGTAAGAGAAAATAGGATTTTAATTACCTACCAGTAAATCCTTTTCTCGTAGTCCGTAGAGGATGCTGGGCGCCCACCCAGTGCTTCGTATTCCTGAATTGTTACTTGGTTCAGTATTGTTGTTTCAGCCGTTGCTGAATTGTTCCAAGTTGGTTAGTTTGCCTTTCCCTTTTGTTATGTGTGAGCTGGTATGAATCTCACCACTATCTGTGTATTTCCTTCTCTCAAGATATGTCCTTCTCCTCGAGCACAGTTTCTAGACTGAGTCTGGTAGGAGGGGCATAGAGGGAGGGGCTAGCCCACACTGTTAAACTCTTAAAGTGCCAGTGGCTCCCAAAGGACCAGTCTATGCCCTATAGTACTAAATGGACCTCAGCATCCTCTACGGACTACGAGAATATGATTTACCGGTAGGTAATTAAAATCCTATTTTCTCTTACGTCCTAGTGGATACTAGGGTCTTGTACTTTAGTACCATGGGGTATAGATTAGGTCCATTGAAGCCTAGCACTTTAAAACTTTTAGTGTGTGCATGTGTGTGCTGGCTCCTCCCCTTTATGCCCCTCCAACCAGACTCAGTTTAAAAAAATGTGCCAGAGAAGCCGGTTGCACTCCTATTGAGCTCCAGAGATTTTTCTTCAAATTTAATTTTGTTTAATGTTTTCAGGTAGCTCTGCTTGGCAGACAGACTACCTGCTTCGTGGGACTTAGAGGAGAGACTGAACCAACCTCCTGAGGGTTAATGGTTCGGAATCCCAGCTGACAGGACACTGAGCTCCTGAGGTACTGATCACACATAGTTAGTATGTGTGCCCACTCCAGCAGCCAACCGCCGCCCTGTAACAGATGGCGAAAATACAGGTGCAGTAAGTGTTACACCGGCGTCCCGGTTAGCAGGTCCCCGTTGCAGTTTTGGAGGCAGGTCGCGTGGCGGTCATGGGCCCTGAGTTGCGGTGCCCGCCGTGAACGTACTGGCAATGGGCTGATTCCCCTCAGTGCTCACTGTCACAGAAAGGCTTTGGAAGTACTGTATTTATCTATTTTTTTACATAGCCAGCATAATCTATTAACAGGGACCGCGCACCATTATAGGGGGCGGGGCTGCACAGAGTGGGACCTGAGGCGGGAAGGCGCCATTTCCTGCTGCTGCGGATCACGCTACACACAACGCTGCTCCGCCAGAGGCCCACGCTGCTACAGGGATCTGTACTGGTACCAGGGGGTCTTAGACAGCGGGAAGCACACTAGCGGTAGCGCCGCTGCAGTCCTATCAGGTCATACACTTAGTTACTCTTTATACTGCTGTATTTCTGTGTGCTGGTGTCCGCTCCTCAAATGTCCCTCCAGGGGCTCTCTAGGGTCTGTGTGGAGGTGTTTGGTCAGTGGACTGCGCTGTTTAAATTGTGAAGGATGTCTGTGGACATGGTTATGTGTACTGCCTGTAATTAATCCCTGTCTTCAGTGGGGTCACTCGTATGAACAACGTTCCTTGTCTCCACAAGGACACAGTTCAGAAGCACCTGCCTAGCTGGACAGCTTTAATAGCATGATCCAGAATGTTAATTCAGAATTAGCTGCGGCTAAAAGGGAGCGACAGGTGTTATAGCATTCTATTGATTCTGTGGCCAAGGCAGCAGATACAAAGAAGGCTTCTCAGCCCCATCTAGTGGTTTCACAAAAACGTTCACTGCCACAGGTGCTCCAGTCTGATTCTGATCAACATTATGTAGATAATGATGATGATTTGGATGAGGAGAACTCTCTGCCCCCAGGGGTCCTTCACATACCGCATCAGGAGTCAGAGCAGGATGAGGAGTTGTATTTTAATGTTAAACCAAAGGCTACAGCGTCTCTTCCTGTGTCTAAAGAGTTAAACTCCTTGGCCAGGGAGGCATGGTTAAACCCTGATCCCCTGCCGAAAAGCCTTCTGCGTGACGGTTGGCCCCAGCAGCAAGGTGACTTTCAGGTAGGTGCTTGCCTTCAACACTTCGCCCGCGTGTGGGTGGAGTCCTACCGGGATCCTTGGGTGAGGGATCTCATTTCCCAAGGATAGCGGTTGCAATTTCAAATGCTCCCTCCTCACAGATTTTTCAAGTCAGGCTTACCAGCTTTACCCACAGCAAAAGTTACCTTGCAAGAGGCTCTCCAAAAACGTTTGCAGACAGGGTTTGTGGCTCCAGTACCTCCTCCGTTATGCAACAGGGGTTTTTACTCCAGTTTTTTTGTCGTTCCCAAACCAGACGGTTCTCTGCATGTGTTCAAATTCAAGATGGAATCCCTATGTGCGGTGGTGTCTGCTCTGGAGGAGGGGGAGTTCCTGGTGTCTCTGGACGTCAAGGATGCTTACCTACACATTCCTATGTGGCCCCCTCATCAAGCTTACCTCAGGTTTGCCATATTGGATGACCATTTCCAGTTTCAGGCCTTACGCTTCGGATTATCCACAGCTCCAAGGGTCTTCACCAAGGTCATGGCAGAAGTAATGCTACAACTGCGCATGATGGGAGTTGAACATAGTCCCCTACCTGGATGATCTCCTGATGAAGACTGTGTCCAGGGACCATCTGATGCACAGCATCGATCTGACGCCTGCTTACGGATCATGGGTGGATCCTGAATTTTTCAGAAATCTCACCTGAAACCGACCCAACATCTTCAGTTCCTGGGAATGATACTGGATACAGTGTCTCAAAAGGTGTTTCTCCTGATGGACAAGGTCTTGACTATTCAGGCTATGGTTCACTTGGTGCTCAGTCCTCGCAGGGTATCCATACATCTTTGCATCCAATTACTGGGCAAGATGGTGGCTGCTTATGAGGCAATCCAATACGGCAGAGTTCATGCCCGACCATTTCAGTTGGATCTGCTGGACAATGGTCGGGGTCTCGCCTTCACATGCATCAGGGCGTGACATTATCTCCGAAAGCCCGGATTTCTCTATTATGGTAAGTACCAAAATCTTCTTTTTACTTAAATACAAGGCTATTAACCAAACTGCACCAACATACATCTCTTTACTCATCTCAAAATATCTCCCTACCAGACCTCTCCGCTCTGCACAAGATCTGCGTCTCTCATCCACATGCATTACTTGTTCACACTCAAAATTATAGAACTTTATCTGGGCTTGACCCACTCTGTGGAATGCCCTCCCACGCACAATAAGACTCACCTCTAGTCTCCAAACCTTTAAACATTCCATGAAAACTCACCTCTTCAGAAAAGCCTATCAAATTCCAGACCCACCCACATAATCTTCAATGTTTCCCTATCCAATTACAGCCTATCTGTACAGTACACATACCATCACATATCTTGTCTTTCTTTACTCTCACACCCTCCTGACACTTGGCCAACATTGCTGGGTGATCATATCGTACAACCCATTAAGAACCTAGCATTCTGGTGGACCATTATGCAGTAGGTAGCATCTATCCTTGTGTATCAATGCCTATTTCCCTATAGATTGTAAGCTTGCAAGCAGGGCCTTCCTACCTCTATGTCTGT
Source organism: Pseudophryne corroboree (assembly GCF_028390025.1). NCBI lineage: Eukaryota > Metazoa > Chordata > Amphibia > Anura > Myobatrachidae > Pseudophryne > Pseudophryne corroboree. The sequence goes on along the minus strand of NC_086444.1, from coordinate 167,453,061 downwards.
CTGTTTTTACCCAGTTTTGTTATATTACTGTTGTTCTAATTGTAAAGCACAACGAAATATGCTGTGCTATGTAAGAAACTGTTAATAAATAAATAAATAAGAAATAAATAAATGGTGGCTACAAGTTTCTCACCTGGTAGAGGGTAGGAGTTTTCAACATCCACTCGTGGATTCTTCTGACAACGGATGCCAGCCTCCGTGGTTGGGGGGCCGTGACCCAAGGGGCCCAGTTCCAGGGGACATGGTCAAGACAGGAATCTGTCTGCCAATAAACATCCTTAAATTCAGGGCAATTTACAATGCCCTTCTGCAGGCTTCTCAGCTACTGAAGGATCAGGCGATCCAGGTTCAGGCGGACAATGCCACGGCGGGGGCGTACGTAAACTGACAATGGGGAATAAGAAGCAGAGCGGCAATGCGAGAGGTGTCAAAAATCCTTCTCTGGGCGGAGGCCAACGCAAGGGCCATCTCAGCCATATTCATTCCAGGAGTGGACAATTCGGAAGCAGACTTCTTCAGCAGGCACTACCTCCATCTGGGGGAATGAGGCCTACATCCACAGTTAATTCACCGGTGGGGCTGTCCGCAGATAAATCTGATGGCTTCTCATCTCAACAAGAAGCTGTGCCGTTACTGTTCCAGAACACGGGATTCACAGGCTGTTGCAGTGGACGCGTTGACGATGCCGTTGATGTACCAGTTTGTTTACCTGTTCCTTCCTCTACCGCTAATCCCAAGGGTTCTCAAAAGGCACAGAAGGTAAAACGTCGTAATTGCCCCGGATTGGCCTCGACGGGCGTGGTACTTTGATCTCCTAACCATGGCTCTGGAGGATCCCTGGCCTCTGCCGCTACAAAACGATCTTCAGCGAGGTCCGTTCGTTTATCCAGGCTTACAGCGGCTGCGTTTGACAGCTTAGAAGTTGAGAGGGAAATTCTAGCTAGAAATGGTCTTCCCTCCCGAGTCATTTCCACCATGGTCCAGGCCAGTAAGATGGTTACGTCAAAACATTATCATCGAATCTGGAAAAGTGTGTTTCCTGGTGTGAAGTTAGAAAGGTTTCTCCCATGGAATTTAGAATTGGTCGTTTTCTACTTTTCATGCAAACGGGAGTGGATATGGGCCTATGGTTAGGCTCCATCAAAGTCCACATTTCTGCGCTATCTATTTTCTTCCAGAAACAACTAGCCATGTTGCCTGAAGTACAGACTTTCCTAAAGGGAGTTCTTCATCTGCAACCGCCCTTTGTGCCTCCTACGGCTCCGTGGGACCTCAATGTGGTTCTGTCCTTTCTTCAATCGGACTGGTTTGAATCCTTACAGAGGGTGGAGTTAAAATTTCTCACCTGGAAGATGGTGATGTTATTAGCATTGACGTCTGCCATACGTGTCTTTGAATTTTGGGCCTTATCCTGTAAGAGCCCTTATTTGATATTTCATGCGGACAGGGCAGAACTTAGGACCTGTCCTCAGTTTTTGCCAAAAGTGGTGTCAACTTTTCATGTGAATCAACCTATAGTGGTTCCAGTGTTGTCTGACGCTTCCGTTGGTCCTGAGTCCTTGGACCAACGGAAGCGTCTTCAGGGCTCTGAAGATTTATGTCAAAAGGACGGCCCGTCATCAGAAATCTTTAGGGCTCTTAAGATTTATGTCAAAAGGACGGCCTGTCATCGGAAATCTGACTCGCTGTTTTGTCCTTTACGATGCCTCCAAGATTGGTCAACCGGCTTCTAAGCAATCTATTGCTCGCTGGCTCAGATTGACCATTCAACAGGCCTATACTTCGGCGGCTTTGCCTTTGCCGACGTCTATTCAGGCCCACTCGATGAGCTTGGTGGGGTCTTCCTGGGCGGCTGCCCAGGGTGTATTGGCCCTTCAATTGTGCCGAGCTGCTACTTGGTCTGGTTCAAACACGTTTGTCAAATTCTATAAGTTTGATACCTTGGCCAAAGATGACCTTCAGTTTGGTCAAGCGGTTTTACAGGGGTCTCAGCACTATCCCACCCGTTTGGGAGCTTTGGTACTTCCCCGTGGTACTAAAGTATAAGACCCCCAGTATCCACTAGGACGTAAGAGAAAATAGGAATTTAATACCTACCAGTAATTCCTTTTCTCCTAGTCCGTAGTGGATACTGGGGGCCTGCCTCAGTGCTTCAATCCTGCTTACCTGTGTAAGTATTTTGTTGGACCGGCGTTGCGGTCCCTTATGTTGTTGGGATGGCTGTGCTATGCTAGTTAGGTTGGTGTTGCTATCCTCTGTTCTGGTTAGCGCCCTCCTTCCATTTATGGTTGTGTGTTGGCTTGCTGTTCTCTCATATTATGTGTCTCCTCGGGCACAGTTTTCCTAGACTGAGACTGGTAGGAGGGGCATAGAGTGGAGGAGCCAGCACACACATTCACACACTAAAAGTTTTGATGTGCCAGACTCCAGTGGACCTGATCTATACCCCATGGCACTAAATTACAAGACCCCAGTATCCACTACGGACTAGGAGAAAAGGAATTACCGGTAGGTAATAAATTCCTATTTTTCTTCCCTTCGGAATATTTGCATGCAAGGGCAGTTCTACCAGATGTAAAGAGAGTAATCTTTCCAGCTGCAGCCTCAGTCATTAAATGATGGGGGGGGGGGGGGGGGGGGGGGACTGTTTGAGCGAAGATCTACAGTATTTGCGAAATGAAAGAAATGTCCAGTTTAGATAGAGAATGAAATTGATCCATGGAGGAGGGCAGTCTCCCCATGCTATGTGCGTAGGATGGAGCCATAATAAAGAAATAAGAAGGAATGAAAAGGGGGCAGCAAGTTCTATACTCAAGTTGTCGACCACGGAGTCAGAGCGGAAATGCTAATGAATAGACTTTGCCAGCTGAGCTGATAACTAATACTTGTAAAGAACTATGACAAATTGTATTCTAAGACTAATGACCCAACCAAAAGGTTAATTTTTCTTAGACCATATAAAGGGGGTCATTCCGAGTTGATCGTTCGGTAGCAGTTTTTAGCAGCCGTGCAAACGCATAGTCGCTGCCCACGGGGGAGTGTATTTTCACTTTACAGGAGTGCGAACGCCTGTGCAGCAGTGCACCTGCAAACACATTTTGTGCAAAACAAGACCAGCCCTGTAGTTACTTATCCTGTGCGATGATTGCTGCGACAAGTGACACGGTAATGACGTCAGATACCCGCCCGGCCACGCCTGCGTTTTTCCAAACACTCCCAGAAAACGATCAGTTGACACCCAGAAATGCCCTCTTCCTGTCAATCTCCTTGCGTTCGGCTGTGCGATTGGAATCGTCGCTAGAACCAGTGCAGAACCACAAAGGACTTCGTACCCGTACAACACGTGTGCGCATTGCGGTGCATGCGCAGATTACCCATTTTTTTCAGTGATCACTACGCAGCGAACAACGGCTGCTAGCGATCAACTCAGAATGACCCCCAAAGAGTGAAGCCTTCCATTGCAAAGAAAAAATTTTTAAGTTGGATTCTTTTAAGCAAGGTTTAGCAAGGTGTAGAATATTTATTTTTCCTGAATTATTCAAACCTGTCCAATCTATGGCACTCTTACTCCAAAAGCCTTGGGTGGAACATTTTTGGACATACACCTCTCAAATCTCAAATAAAACAGCAAGAAAGTATATGTAATAACAGATAAATTGCAAAAGAACAGTAAAACGTTTGCAGGCTGCTTCCTACCTTCATGTAACTTGATAAAAACGATCCTGGTTTTTAAAAAAAAGAAAAATGCTTATCGGTATTCGGAAAATAAATAAGTAGGCATTTTCAAAAAAAATTTAAGCATAAATACTATCCTCCCAAAAAATTGCTCACCTGAACCTATTTTCCATGATCCTTATGAAGGAGTTAATTTTTTTTGTACGATTATGAAGAAATACACTGTACAAATAGCAAAGTACAGTTACTAAAATGCATAGTCTGTTGGTTTTTTCCCTTGTCATCTGATATAAAATGGCCATATCAATAGTCATTGTTTGCATAATCATTTAATATTCAGTACATATTTTACAAAACTTCTAAAAACAAAATGGGGGTAATTGACCACAGCAACAAATCAGATTCTAGCTTCTATTCAGTGGTTCCCAAACTCTGTTCTCACAGACCCCCAACAGTTCATGTTTTCCAGGTCACCTAGCAGGTGCACAGGTGTCTTCATTACTCACTGACACATTTTATAGGATCCATAGGTGAAGCTAATTATTTCACTTGTGATTCTGTGAGGAGACCTAGAAAACATAAACTGTTGGGAGTCCTTGAGGACCAAGTTTGAGAACAACTCTACAAGAAACATGTTAGCTGAGGTGTAATTAGTTGCTATGGGTAACCGGTGTGGATTATTAGATCTACACTAAAAAGGTCTACAGTCAATAGGTCTACCACTAATGGTAGATATGCATTAGTTCGACAGAGTCAAAAGGTTGACATGAAAATGGTTGACACAATTTTTCTTATTTTGTGGGTGCTTTGTCATTTTTCTGCCACAAACAAGCCCTATTAGTGTACTGTGTCCCCTTGCCTGGCTCGCGAGCTTTGGCAAGGTTAATATTCCCAATCCTAGTCCACGTGGATGGTAAAGTATGAAAAGGTTGGAAAAAAAATGAAAAAACTTGTGTCTACCATATGTGTGTTGACCATTGTCATGTCAACCTTTGACCCTGGTGACCTAATGCATGTCTACCATTAATGGTAGACCTTCTGGTTGTAGACCACTTTAGTGTAGATCTATAGTCTGGATACCATGGGCAACACCTCCACTTTTTCTCATACCTATACTTTTAAATAGGGATGGTAAAGTAATTCCTTTTAAGGAGACACCATCTCAGCGCTGTTCATCTTTCGTTTTGAACTCATTCCACTAATTTCTTTACGCTGTTAAGTGCTTTGAGTCCTATTTTAGAAAGAGCGCTATTTAAATAAAATTATTATTATGCTGCTATAATCACCAGGCAAAGGGGCTGCATTAAGGTTCACTTAATCGTGTTGGAGAGTAGTGCGCTCTAGCGCTGTCTCCTCTCTGTTATGCATCCCGGGCACTAGGACTCGGGGTCCATTGAATGGTTTGCATCCTAACTCCACCGTGCAGGTGTAATCCTTTGCATAAAAAATTACTTGTCAGTTACATATAAGTGAGAATGCACAGCAACAGCTCAGGACAAATGACAGTAGTGTCATTTACTGTAATGATTCATTTATTTGCTTCATCTACAAGGCATTGCAGGCTGCTGCCTAAAGGGGGTACACACGGAGCGATAATCTAAGCAATCTGACTAGATTGCTTAGATTTTCAGCAAGATCGCTCCGTGTGTAGCCCTAACAGCGATAGCGATGCGCAGCCCCGCGCATCGCTATCGCTGCTGCTAGATTGGCCTGCATGCAGGCCAATCTAGCGGGTCGCTCACTTCACCCGCTGGGTGAAGTGAGCGGGCCCCCCGTCTCCACCCGCACGCTCAGCACAGATCACGCTGTGCTGAGCGCCGGGAGAGATGTGTGCTGAGCGGTTCGCTCAGCACACATCTCTCCAGCATCGGGCCGTGAGTACTGGCCTTAAGGCCCAGTGGCTTCTATGGGGCCCATCTGCTGTTTAAATTATTTTTCCATTAAACAATGATAATATTTTGCCAAGGAGAGAGTGTTAGAAAAGCTGCGCGCCAACCACCACACTGACACCGATAGAGCAGAAAGGGGCATCTGTGCTGCTGCTTGGTCTCACACAGCATAGGCCAGGCCTGGTAAACATGTGGTTTTCTAGCTGTTGTGAAATAAAAGTTCCAGCATGCCCTGCCACATTTTTGCTATTAGGAACTGATCAAATTGGCTGGGATGTGCAGTTTCAAAACAGCTGGAAAGCCACAGGTTGGCCAGGCCTGGGCAATCCCATGAAACTGTGCTGCATGCAGTGGCCAGAGAAGCTTAGCTGTGCATAGAGCAGCTGAACACATGCTCCTTTGGCCTCCCTGGTCAGGAGCTCGGCCTCAATCACAGTGAATAATCGCACAACTTGTGGTTGCCTGAAGCTGGGTACAAAATAGGCCACATATTGGCCGTTTGAGCGAACGGCTGACATATTGCAAACCCATCTGCAGGTGTGTATTGTTTTATTGACATATTGTACAAATGAACATTGTATTTATGAAACATTATACAATTGTACAACAATTTTAAACTTATTGTTTTATTAAATTTATTGTCTTCTGGGTCACGCTGGTATAGATTTTTATTTGAATAACGATATTGATGTGTGCCCTCTGAATACTGTATTTCTAGTGTACCCCAGATATGCCTGTAAACGACATCATTCACATAAATATCACATCGGCTGTGCAGCAAAGACGATGACCAATTCATCTAAAGGCACTTCTCGTACGCTGCAGGGGCTGACGACACAGCTGTCCAGGTAAATTCAAATGCCCGCTCAGCAGGATGTGAGGACCCACACATTGAGCGTACATGTAGAGCCGGCGCTACCCGCTCAGCAAGGGAATGCAGTGCAGGGAGGCGCCATGCTAAAGGGAGGTGCCGTCCTGCTCTGCATCCCCGCTGATGCCAGCTGCTGCTGCGCTTGTCATGCTGGTAGCGGCTCTGGCAGCGTGTAGTGCGGATCTCTTCCCCAGCGAGCTAGGCTCAGTACGCGGCCTTAGCCCACACACATCGCTGAGCTGGGCATCATTTTGGGGGCATTTTTTTTAATCTTTGTAGTGCCGAGCAGCTTGTAGGGGTCCGGGGGGGCTGAGCCCCTCAACCAGAGTCAATTTGAGGGGGGAGTGTGATCACTTCCCCCCACTACCCGAACAGGCAGAGGCTCGGCAGTAGCAGCAGCCTCACTGCAGCACAGCACACTGCAGCATGTGCTGTGCTGCCAAGATGAGTGCTTATGCTGCTGCCCAGCAAGGAGGGAGGGTGTAGGGAGTGCGGTGGACCAGGGCCCCACCAGGCACTCCATCAGTCCGTGGCCCAAGTAATTAGTACCCGTGCCCTCCCTCTCGGCATAACTGCCGACATCCTACAGAGCCGCTGCTGCGGGGGTAACTGTGCCTCCGAGAGACATGAGGAGGAGAAGGCAGAGGAATGAGAGATGTACATAATATGTATAATGGGCTCTGTGATGACGCATCCGGTGCGTTGTGTCGCACAGTGGTGAAATACATGTGGTTACTTTCCTAGCCCTGGTCCTAACCATGGACTCCACTAATTGCCAATATGTTATTAGTTATATGCTAGGCAATATTGTATTGTGTTGTTATTATATTGTACAGTTATGTTTTATCTGTTATATTAGGAATATGCAGTTTATTTGGTTATACTGTGTTCAATGTGTGTGATTGTATGCCAGAGTGTTAGTGTCACGCCGCCGCCCCGTCCGCCTTACTTACCTCTCCGGGCGCGCTGGTCCTCTCTGCGGCCGTCCTTGCTGGCGGCTCCCGGCGCTTGGTCCGGCGTCTGGGCGGGTGACGTCATCAGGCACTTCCCACCAACCAGACGGTGGTGGGAAGTATAAATTCAGGCGCCAGGCCCTGCATCAGTGCCTGAGTATCATCAGTTCCCCAGAGTGGTGATCGCCAGTCCTCCGTGCCTCCAGCACCTCCGTGCCTCCAAGCACCTCCTTGCCTCCAGCACCTCTGTGCCTCCAAGCACCTCCGTGCCTCCAGCACCTCCGTGCCTCCAGCACCTCCGTGCCTCCAAGCACCTCCGTGCTTCCAGCACCTCCGTGCCTCCAAGCACCTCCGTGCCTCCAGCACCTCCGTGCCTCTAAGCACCTCCGTGCCTCCGAGCACCCTGAGCCTCCAGCACCTCCGTGCCTCCGAGCATCTCCGTGCCTCAAGCACCTCCGTGCCTCCGAGCACTCCCGTGCCTCCGAGCACCCCCGTGCCTCAAGCACCCCCGTGCCTCAAGCACCTCCGTGCCTCCAAGCACCTCTGTGCCTCCAGCACCTCAGTGCCGCCAAGCACTTCTGTATCTCCTAGCACAGTCAGTGCCTTCTGCGTCCTGTACCTCTAATTTACCATGCGTCCAGCAAACACAGGCTTCCGCACCGTGCATTCCAGTCACGGTTACTACTCTCAATCTTCCTGTTCTCCAGCCACGTTCATTATAATTTGTCTACAGAGGATTCATCAGCCCTTTCAAGTTCTTGTTTTTCAGGAGATCTTCAATATCCAACACGTGCCTCCTGCCTGCTGTCCGAATCCTGTATGAGGAAAACCTACATTCGGCCATCTCTGTTGCGGCCCAGTTGCGGTTCCTCTTCCCGATCTTCGGAAGATACCCAGAGTCCACAACAATCCCAAACCAGGTCAGTGATAGTATACTCAGGCCTCATGGACCCGGGAAATCGGAACACGGAATCAAGTGCTATCCAGAATCTGGCTTCCCGAGTGCAAAGTCAGGAAGCGGCACAAGGTCTGGTGATGCAGTACCTCCAGGAGTTGTCCGGGCGTCTGGATCAGATTCAAGCGTCCCTAGCCTCGGTAATTCCAGCACCAGTTCCCGTAGCCGCACCAGTTGCCGCTTCCAGCAATGTTAAGCCATCGGCCGGTGCCACTCCGCACCTTCAACTGCCTACTCCGTCCCGTTATAATGGGAATCCTAAAAATTGTCGTGGTTTTTTAAACCAATGCGAGGTACATTTCGAGCTACTTGCACATAACTTTCCTACAGACCGGTCCAAGGTGGCATATATTATTTCTCTGCTGGAAGGATCTGCCTTGGATTGGGTGTCTCCATTATGGGAACGTTCTGATTCACTGGTTTCCAATTACCCCGAATTCATCACGTCTTTTTGAAGAATTTTTGACGAGCCCGGCAGGATGACCTCGGCCTCTTCTGATTTGCTCCGCATCCGTCAAGGCTCCTGATCCGTGGGTCAGTATGTGGTTCATTTTCAAACCATTGCCTCTGAACTTCGCTGGAATAATGAGGCTCTGAGAGCTGCTTTCAGGAACGGTCTCTCTGATCGCCTGAAGGATGAGTTGGTCACTCGGGAGCTTCCGGATTCTTTAGAGAAATTGATCTCTCTCTGCGTCAAGGTAGATCTCTGGATGCAGGAACGTGGAGGTGAACGTAGTCGATCGGATCGTTCTAGGTTCCGGCTTCCTCCTGCAAGGCAAGCGGTGGTCCCAAGTCCGGACGAACCCATGCAGATTAACCGATCCCGATTGTCTCCGGAAGAGCGACAGCGTCGTCATGAGTGTAAACTCTGTCTGTACTGCGGAGCTGCAGGTCACTTCATCAAGTCCTGCAAATCCCGTCCTGGGAAACGGGCAGGCCTAGCTTGTTCCGGAGGAGTCAAGTTGGGGGTTACGACCAAATCTTCTCCGACTTCGAACTGTTTGCTCCCTGTATCGTTAACCAGCAAGTCTACTTCCAAGTCTTTTGAAGCCCTGTTGGACTCCGGGGCTGCGGGGAATTTCATTTCTTCTCTCTGTGTCCAAAGCCTGAATTTGGAAGTACGGCCCATCGAGCGGCCTATTTCTTTAACAGCTATCAATGGTACTAGGATATCCAAGGGTATCATAACAGGGCGCACGGTCCCAGTTAAACTACAGGTCGGGGCTCTACATCAAGAATATTTGGAGTTCCTGGTGATTCCGGAAATGCACCACGATCTGGTTCTCGGAATGCCTTGGCTCAAAATTCACAATCCCCATATCGATTGGAAGACCGCACAGATTCGGTCTTGGAGTTCTTTTTGTCATGCTAACTGTCTCACCCCTGTCTGTCCGCTTTGTGTTTCTACTAAGGCGGAGGAAGAACTTATCCCGGAGGCGTATCAAGAGTTCAAGGATGTGTTCTCGGAACAGGCGGCTGACCAGTTACCACCCCATAGGCCTTGGGACTGCCCCATTGACCTCATCCCAGGGAAAATGCCGCCCCGGGGTCGCATTTATCCTCTGTCCCTTCCAGAGACACAAGCTATGTCAGACTATATCAAGTCCAATCTTCACAAGGGATTAATTCGCCCCTCTATCTCCCCGGCTGGAGCGGGCTTCTTCTTCGTGAAAAAGAAGGACGGGGGGTTAAGACCATGTATCGACTACCGCGGCCTAAACGATATTACCATCAAAAATAAATACCCCTTGCCCCTAATCACAGAGCTATTTGATAGAGTTCGTGGTGCCAAAGTTTTTTCCAAGCTCGATTTGAGGGGGGCCTATAACCTTATACGCATCAGAGAGGGAGATGAATGGAAGACCGCCTTCAATACCCGGGATGGGCATTATGAGTATCTGGTTATGCCGTTCGGTCTTAGCAATGCTCCTGCTGTCTTCCAGGGATTCGTCAACGAAATCTTCCGAGACATGTTATACCTAAGTGTCGTGGTATATTTGGATGACATACTGATTTTTTCCAAAGATCTTGCTGAACACAGGACACAGGTCAATGAGGTACTCCGCCGTTTACGTGAGAATCATCTCTATGCCAAGATCTCCAAGTGTACCTTCGAAGTAACATCAATACCGTTCCTCGGTTATATCATCTCGGGGACGGAGCTTCGCTTGGACCCGGAGAAACTTTTCGCCATTCGGGACTGGGCACAGCCACTCTCCTTGAAAGCAATACAAAGATTCCTGGGTTTTGCGAACTATTATAGAAAATTCATTAGAAGTTTCTCCACCATTGTTGCGCCCATTACCGCCTTGACGAGAAAGGGTTCCAACCTGGGTTTGTGGTCTCCCGAAGCCATAGAGGCTTTTTCCCACTTGAAATCAGCTTTTATGTCCGCTCCAGTACTCCAACAACCAAATTTCGAGGAACCTTTCTTCCTAGAAGTTGACGCATCCTCGGTCGGAGTTGGGGCCGTTCTCTCTCAGTACTCCTCAGATAAGAGATTACATCCGTCTGGCTTCCACTCTCATAAATTCTCTCCGGCCGAACGAAATTACACTATTGGAGACCAGGAACTCTTGGCAATTAAATCTGCCTTGGAAGAGTGGAGATATCTCTTAGAAGGGGCCAAACATGTGATTACCATTTACACTGATCACAAAAATTTGTTGTATATCAAAACCGCACAGTGCTTGAATCCTCGCCAAGCTAGATGGGCACTCTTCTTCACTCGATTTTCTTTTGTTATCAAGTACCGAGCTGAGACTTTCAATACTAAAGCGGATGCACTGTCCCGTTCACAAACTCCCACAGATGAAGAGGATTCTTTTGAGCGGAGTTTAATTCTGAATCCAATTTCTGTCTCCGCTGCCTCAACTACTCCAGGTCCTCTCCCTGGAAGAATGTCCGTACCAGCTAAATTCCGGCCGAGAATACTACAGTGGGCCCATATCTCCAAGTTTTCCGGTCATCCCGGCGCCCAGAAGATGTACAAGTTTCTGCAAAGATCTTACTGGTGGGACTCCATGAGGAAGGATGTACAGGATTACGTTAATGTCCACAGTGTACACAGAATAAATCTCCTCGCCTGCCTCCTGCTGGGTTGCTTCGTCCTCTGTCCATTCCTATGAAACCCTGGACTCACATTTCCATGGACTTCGTCACCAACTTGCCCTGTTCCAAAGTGATAGCCCTGTTCATGGGTGATCGTCGACCGTTTTTCGAAGATGGCGCACTTCGTTCCATTGACTGGTCTGCCGACAGCACCTAAATTAGCTCTAATATTCGTCCGAGAACATTTTCGGTTGCATGGGTTGCCTCAAGAAATAGTCTCTGATCGAGGGGTACAGTTCACCGCAAGGTTTTGGAAAGCTCTCTGCTCTGCCTTACAAATTAAACGTAAGTTTTCATCCGCTTATCACCCCCAAACTAATGGGCAAACGGAACGAGTCAATCAAGATTTGGAGACTTTCCTCCGCCTGTATCTCTCCCCTTCACAGGACAACTGGGTAGAGTTATTGCCTTGGGCAGAATTTGCACATAACCATTCATTTCATTCCTCCACTGACGAATCTCCGTTCTTCATCAACTATGGTTTCCACCCACGAGTTCCGGAATTACCAGTTCTTCCAACAGGAGAGGTTTCAGCTGTGACTTCCACTCTACTACACTTCAGACAAATTTGGAGTTTGGTTCATGCTAGTCTTAAAAAGGTTTCTGTCCGATACAAGTTCTTCGCGGACAAGAAACGACGAGCCGCTCCTCAATACAAGGTTGGTAACAGGGTATGGCTCTCCACACGTAACCTCCGGCTAAAGGTACCCACCATGAAGTTCGCCCCAAGATTCATCGGTCCATACCTTGTGCTTCAAATCCTCAATCCTGTGGTCTGCAAGTTGGGATTACCTTCTCATCTACGCATACCGAATGCCTTTCATGTTTCTCTCCTTCGTCGTCCTCATCCTTAATCGTATTCATTCTAAGCCCTCAAGTCCCACTTCGGTAGAAACTGAAACTGGGACAGACTTCGAGATCAAAACTATTCTGGACTCTCGTTATCTTCATAAGAACCTGCAATATCTGGTGGAATGGAAAGGTTATGGTCCTGAGGAGAGAAGTTTGATAGAAGCTTCGGAAGTCTCAGCTCCTCGACTAATCCGGATCTTCCATGCCAAGCACCCTACGAAACCTGGGAAGTGTCCAGGGGCCACCCCTAGAGGAGGGGGTACTGTCACGCCGCCGCCCCGTCCGCCTTACTTACCTCTCCAGGCGCGCTGGTCCTCTCTGCGGCTGTCCTCGCAGGTGGGAAGTATAAATTCAGGCGCCAGGCCCTGCATTAGTGCCTGAGTATCATCAATTCCCCAGAGTGGTGATCGCCAGTCCTCTGTGCCTCCAGCACCTCCGTGCCTCCGAGCACCTCCATGCCTCCAGCACCTCCGTGCCTCCAAGCACCTCCGTGCCTCCAGCACCTCCGTACCTCCAAGCACCTCCGTGCCTCCAGCACCTCCAGCACCTCCGTGCCTCCAAGCACCTCCGTGCCTCCAAGCACCTCAGTGCCGCCAAGCACTTCTGTATCTCCTAGCACAGTCAGTGCCTTCCGTGTCCTGTACCTCTAATTTACCGTGCGTCCAGCAAACACAGGCTTCCGCACCGTGCATTCCAGTCACGGTTACTACTCTCAATCTTCCTGTTCTCCAGCCACGTTCATTATCATTTGTCTACAGAGGATTCATCAGCCCTTTCAAGTTCTTGTTTTTCAGGAGATCTTCAATATCCAACACGTGCCTGCTGTCCGAATCCTGTATGAGGAAAACCTACATTCGGCCATCTCTGTTGCGGCCCAGTTGCGGTTCCTCTTCCCGATCTTCGGAAGATACCCAGAGTCCACAACAATCCCAAACCAGGTCAGTGATAGTATACTCAGGCCTCATGGACCCGGGAAATCGGAACACGGAATCAAGTGCTATCCAGAATCTGGCTTCCCGAGTGCAAAGTCAGGAAGCGGCACAAGGTCAGGTGATGCAGTACCTCCAGGAGTTGTCCGGGCGTCTGGATCAGATTCAAGCGTCCCTAGCCTCGGTAATTCCTCTTCCCGATCTTCGGAAGATACCCCGAGTCCACAACAATCCCAAACCAGGTCAGTGATAGTTAGTAACATAGTTAAATCAGTTCATCGTAATGTAAGTCCCCTAGCTGTACAATCAGATGTGATTAGGAGTAGTAGGTTCAGTAGTAAACAGTTTCTGTATGGAGCTGCAGGTAGTCTGATCCTATGCACCCCATTGTGTACAGGAGCCCAGACACCTCATCTCCAGTCCACTATTACCTCCTTACTGACCAGCTTGTGTGATGAAAAGACAGGGGAGGGTATAACAAGAGGAGTAGGCTCTTCTGGTGAGGGTATAACAAGAGGAGTGGGCTCTTCTGGTGAGGAGAAATCTACACAGAAGGTCAGAGAGAGTGGATGTACCTCTGGAGTGCAGACACTTACTAGGCATTGCGGTGCCGTCAGTGGCGGGAATCCGTGGCAAAGGGCACTGTGTGAGCTGGTATCCCAGACCAGGGGACATAGAACTACTGCTGGCATATAACATCAGGAGACTGTAATCCTATACTACTGTGGCACTTAGTAAGTAAGATACCATTCTGGCTTGCAATTGTTAATGTTATTGTGTACTGTGTGTGTATATTTACAATAAAGGGCATTTGCAACTTTACTAAACTGTTTACCTGAGTAATCAGAGAATCCGTATCCTCACAAATGGTGGCAAGCAGTGGGGTCACTCAGTCCCAGTGTACCCTGGGTAAGGCTGTGAGAGGTGTCAGCGGAGGGCACCTAAGAGCCGTGTAAACAGTTTGGCACACAGTAGCCAGGTATCTTGCTGAAAAGTTGTTGGTACGTTTGGAAAGTCAGCAGTATGGAGGCAGAAACAGGTGTACAAAAACCTCAACAAGAGATTCCTGCATATGGCCTGTCGAGCGCGCGACATTAAGGTGACCATAACAGATGTAAAGGAATCCCTTATTGTGAAATTGGTTCTATGGGATCGAGAACACCCTGATAATGAGGAGGAGGACTCTGAGGAACAAGTGATGGAATGGTTGAGACCTGCAGCCGGGACATTCAATGCCAATAACCGAAGGAAGAGCGGAGGATCGGAGGTGGGATCCCGAGGGTTAGTACAACCCCATCTGAAAGCCCTTGGAAAGGGGAAGGTTGGAGAAAAGTTTGATAGGACACTGGAGGTATTACAGGCCCGTCTAGAAGCGCCGGGAGAAGGCGCGACACCCAATGATCGGATGCGGGCAATAAAGGAAGTGCTGGGATTACCAGACAACAGTCCTACAGTGTCCAATATTCTACAGACTCCCCTGTCCCATCAGGAGGTAACCCAGGGAAGGTGCCAGCAACGCAACATGTCGTCTGACGTTTCATATGGAGATCTGCAAAACCAGCGACTGGGTCAGAGGATGGATAGCTCGAGCAGTCGGCTGATGGAATCCACACTGAGATGACGTGAACACACCAGGGAGCAGGTTGGGTTGGACTACCCCAGGAGACAGTGGTGTCTGGGTCATACAGAGCAGGTAAGTGCAGTGAATGCTACCCTGCACTACCCTATACAAGGAAAATCCGAAGAACGGATGAGTTGTGGATCTGCTGTACTTTTAGCTGTCCCATGTGCTATAATGGGGGAGGGTACTGAAAATGAGAAGGAAGTGGGGTCTGTCATTCAGACACCCCAGGAGGAGATGCACTATGCCTTCCTATTTGCAGAGGTGGAAGATGGGCATCTAATAACCAGCTGTGAAGATCAGGCTGATCAGCATATTTGGCTGAGGGAGGCCTATTGTGAAGCAATGTCCATGGCTGCCCCAGTTATTTTATCAGAAAAGAGTGGGCAGGAGGTGCCCAGTGTATCCCCAGCTACCTTATCTCTCGCAGAAGATTCTGGAGGTCTGTTCCCATTCAGTGAACTTGATGATAAGGAGCTGCAGTCTGAATGCCAGAACCTGCCCTGTGACTCAGAGAGAATCCAGGTATCAGACATGGTGAAAGCAACATCAGCACAGGAACTGGAAGGGAATATGTTGCTCTACTCTAGGGCACCTGAATGTGTTTTGGACTGGCATTGTGTGCTAGGTGAAATGACTGACTCTAACCAGGATACTGATGTTCAGCCAGGACATGTAACAGTGAATGCAGTGAATGGAGAAGATAATGCCACTGTCCCTGTGAACCTACATTCATGTTCCAGTACAACCATGGTCAAGTTGGTGGGTACATACAAGAGAGCTGAGCGGATTGTACTCCAGGCCAAAGCATACAAGACTCGGAGAGGAATCCCACAAGTTATCCAGCCAGCCAGGCTGGAGGAGGAATTTACCCAGGATAGCACAGAACAAACTTTTGGCATGGAGGAATCCCCATTGTGCCCTGCCAATTACCATACCCTTGGTTCATGTTTTGGGGGAGGTAAGCCACTGTCCTGATGCACCAGAGGTGATGGAAGTGGGGTTCCCAGGGAATACTTTGGGGAGGGAGAGTGAGGGTCCCAGATATCAGATTTTGTTTACGGAGGAAAACTGCGTCGATCTGAAATATGAGTCTACCCAATTGAGTGTAGGGGAATTATTAAGTCCCCAGGCGCAGTTATTGGACTTATTGGATTACACTGTTGCACAGGCTGTTAGCCCAACCCAGCGGCTGTCTCCAAATGGGACTTTGATTAATGTACTTGGATGGGACACCAGGGAAAAATACAATAACTATGGACTGCTGATCACGTTTCCACCGGACCCTGGTAAGACTTTATTGATTTATGTACTGTGGGTCACGCACCCTTCTGAACGGGGAAAAAATCCCCATGCAAGTCTCTTGATAATTGCCAAAGACTGTGGACATGGGACACTGGTGGGCTCCCTACAAACTGTAAAATGCTATTCACAAACCACCAGGCCCTCAGGAGAATCCAGACAATCATTGTTATGACGGGGCCCAGACTGTCTGAGAGTGCCACTGCTCTCCGCAAGCTTAAGCTACCCCAAGACAGGGCTAGAAAGTAGGGGAACGTAATGTGATAACACAGCCGGCGCGTTGTGTCGCACAGTGGTGAAATACATGCAGTTACTTTCCTAGCCCTGGTCCTAACCATGGACTCCACTAATTGCCAATATGTTATTCGTTATTTGCTAGGCAATATTGTATTGTATTGTGTTGTTATTATATTGTACAGTTATGTTTTATCTGTTATATTAGGAATATGCAGTTTATTTGGTTATACTGTGTTCAATGTGTGTGATTGTATGCCAGAGTGTTAGTAACATAGTTAAATCAGTTCATTGTAATGTAAAGGGGGGTACTCACGGAGCAATCGCTGCTTAGAATCTAAGCAATCTGACTAGATTGCTTAGATTTGAAGCCTGATCGCTCCATGTGTAAACCCTACAGCGATAGCGATGCGCAGCCCTGCGCATCGCTATCGCTGGTGCTAGATTGGCCTATCGTGCAGGCCAATCTAGTGGGTCACTCATGTCACCCGCTGGGTGAAATGAGCGCCCCACCGCACACTCAGCACACATCGCACTGTGCTGAGCGGTGGGAGAGATGTGTGCTGAGCGGTTCGCTCAGCACACATCTCTCCCGCATCGGCCAGTGAGTACTGGCCTTAAGTCCCCTAGCTGTGCAATCAGATGTGATTAAGAGGAGTAGGTTCAGTAGTAAACAGTTTCTGTATGGAGCTGCAGGTAATCTGATCCTATACACCCCATTGTGTACAGGAGCCCAGACACCTCGTCTCCAGTCCTGACCAGCTTGTGTGATGAAAAGACAGGGGAGGATATAACAAGAGGAGTGGGCTCTTCTGGTGAGGAGAAATCTACATAGAAGGTCAGAAAGAGTGGATGTACCTCTGGAGTGCAGACACTGACTAGGCATTGCGGTGCCATCAGTGGCGGGAATCCGTGGCAAAGGGCACTGTGTGAGCTGGTATCCCAGACCAGGGGACACAGAACTACTGCTAGCATATAACATCAGGAGACTGTAATCCATTACTATTGTGGCACTTAGTAAATAAGATACCATTCTGGCTTGCAATTGTTAATGTTATTGTGTACTGTGTGTGTATATTTACAATAAAGGGAATTTGCCACTTTACTAAACTGTTTACCTGAGTGATCAGAGAATCCGTATCCTCACAGGCTCTACCTGGCCGCATAATGTGTATAAGGTGCTCTCCTGTGTGGGTACTACTGTGCAGCGTAATGTGACGGACGCTACTGTGTGGTGTAATGTAATTAACGGATGCTACTGTGCAGTGTAATGTGACTAATGGACACTACTGTGCAGTGTAATGTGACTAACGGATGCTACTGTGCAGTGTAATGTGACTAACGGATGCTACTGTGCAGTGTAATGTGACTAACGGATGCTACTGTGCAGTGTATTGTGAATAACGGATGCTACTGTGCTGTGTAATGTGACTGTGCAGTGTAATGTGACTAACGGACGCTAGTGTGCAGTGTAATGTGACTAACGGATGCTACTGTGAAGTGTAATGTGAATAACGGATGCTATTGTGCGGCGTAATGTGAATAACGGATGCTACTGTGCGGCGTAATGTGAATAACGGATGCTACTGTGCGGCATAATGTGAATAACAGACGGTACTGTGAGGTGTAATGTGAATAACGGACACTACTGTGCGGTGTAATGTGACTAATGGACACAACTGTGCGGTGTAATGTGAATTGGTACTATTCTGTGGCCCCTATATTTCTGTCCCTATATTGGTAGTGGCGGGCAGCAGATTACATTTTTGCCCTGCACTCCAAAGGTCTTTTCAAATGTAACATGCCCCCAATTCAGTACAGAGGAGGTGGCAATGAAACATACCCTTGCTCCGGGCACCATGGCACCTAGGTACACCTTTGGTAAGAGGCACTACTGTGGACATTGTGTTTAAGGGATAGTACTGTGTGGCATAACGTGAATACTATGTGGTGTAATATGAATTGTGGGTACCATTGTGGCCATGCCCCTCCCTTGTGTTACCACACCCCTTTTTACGGTGCGCACTGTTCCTTTTTTAAGGATGGGAGGGCGCCAATTTATAATTTGCAGGGGGGCGCCAAACACTCTAGCACCGACCCTGCGTACATGCTTACCAGAATTGGCTGCTCTATAGGTGCGACAGCAGGTCCACCAATATGTCTGTCTGGTGTGTAGCCAGACTGAGATTGGAATTTCTAGAGGCCAAGGGTAACCAACTAACCAAACTCTTAATAATTGTAAAGCTGATCCTGGCTTTTTGTTTTACACCAAAAGCTTTTGGCTGCCTGGCTCCCCTCCATTCCAGAGGCTACTAGTCCCATACTACAGGTATTCCCCGTAGCTACAACTGCCAATGTAATAATGTATATGTGAAAGCACACGGCTTAAGGTGGGTACACACTGGAATTGATCGGCAGATATATCTATGGACGGATCGGGCAGCATGTTGAGCATACACACTGCCTGATCCGTCGGGGACTGACGTCATGAACTGGGCGGGCATGTACACACGCCCGCCCAGTTCAACTGTCAATAACCGCCGGCCGTCGCAGCATGTGTACGGGCGGTCAGCTGACCGCCCCGTACACACACAGCGACGCGCCAATATATCGGTAGATATATTGTCCGTCGGCTGTGCTGCGGGGCCGACGCGATACATTTGTGAACGACGGAGTTCACAGACGCATCGGCCGTACACACTGGCCGACGGACCCGCGATATATCGGCCGTTCAACACCCACAATGTACATCTGCTATTGATTGTGGGTGCTAGCGTTAGACATACACATTTCTGTTACCATGTACTATATTCTTTGTTCTTTGGTGATGGCATCTTCTTCCTGGTTCTGCCTCTCTTGTTTTTCCCCTAATGTATGTGGGTTACTGTACATCTAGTAGATGTTAACAGTGGGGTGATGTTTTTCATTAAATTGAATCTGGCATATTCTTTACTAGTCATGTCTTATAATTACATATATAGTTGCAGCCTGGTACGCCATGCAGCATGCCGTGATGTAACATGCTGCATCGCAGTAAGATGAGAATGGCTACATCTGTAGCCTTGATTAGCACATATATATATCCCTCCAACTTAAAGGCAAAAATTCTAATCTGGGTGGGCTCCACGGTACAGTGTGGAGTATAGTATGTAATCGGTAGGGTTGGTTGTTGGTTCTCCTGTGCTCCCTAGGCATGTGGTCAGGCACATGTGACATGTGATCCCTTTGGTGGCTCAATGCATTTGCACCATTTGTGCAGAAGCTTGTTGTTCTGATCTGGGGTGCAGGAGAGTGTTGTTCTGATCTGGGGTGAAGGAGCGTGTTGCTCTGATCTTTTGTGCAGGAGCGTGTTGCTCTGATCTGGGGTGCATGAGCGTGTTGCTCTGATCTGAGGTGCAGGGGCGTGTTGCTCTGATCTGGGGTGCAGGAGCGTGTTACTCTGATCTGTGGTGAAGGAGCGTGTTGCTCTGATCTGGGTTGAAGGAGCGTGTTGCTCTGATCTGGGGTGCAGGAGCGTGTTGCTCTGATCTGGGGTGAAGGAGCGTGTTGCTCTGATTCGGGATGAAGTAGCGTGCAGGAGCGTGATGCTCTTATCTGGGGTGCAGGAGCGTGTTGCTCTGATCTGGGGTGAAGGAGCGTGTTGCTCTGATCAGGGGTGAAGAAGCGTGTTGCTCTGATCTGGGGTGAAGGAACGTGTTGCTCTGATCAGGGGTGAAGAAGCGTGTTGCTCTGATCAGGGGTGAAGAAGCGTGTTGCTCTTATCTGGGGTGAAGAAGCTTGTTGCTCTGATCAGTGGTGCAGAAGCGTGTTGCTCTTATCTGGGGTGCAGGAGCGTGTTGCTCTGATCAGGGGTGAAGGAACGTGTTGCTCTGATCAGGGGTGAAGGAACGTGTTGCTCTGATCAGGGGTGAAGAAGCGTGTTGCTCTGATCAGGGGTGAAGAAGCGTGTTGCTCTGATCAGGGGTGAAGGAGCGTGATACTCTGATCTAGGGTGCCCCTGCACCCAGTCATTCATCAGACAAATAAGGTTTCTTATATAAATAAGGAGAGATAGAGGTTGTGGATGGGATGTACTAATGCTTAAAATGTATTTAAAACCCATAAAAAAATTTGGGGTGGGGGCTACAGCATTTCCATATGTACCAAACTTGGAGCCGGTGGGTAATGCCATCTTTGGGTGGTGTAACCCAATAAAGGCATTTGTGCATCTTTTTGCAACATCCCCAATTAGATTCCTCCCAGCACCCCCGACGGATTCCCAGGTCCTAAACCTGGAAGTCAAGACATTGCAAAGGGCAGATCTTCCCGAATCAGTCCCATTATGTGCTTGCACAATATAAAGGTGCATACACACTTGCCGATAAAAGCTGCATACATACTAGACAACGTCGCTCTATGAGCGACGTCGTCTAGTGTTGGCCGGGTGGTCGGCGGCCGTCTGTATACGGCAATATGACCGTTCATATCGCTCAGTGAGGTTACGCATCGGGCAGCCGTGCATGCAGCTCCTGGACGACAGACCAGATTGAGCGTACATGCACTGCCGACACCGAGGGTCGTTAACGACCTGCTTTGCCGCACATCGGCCGTTGTCGCCGGCCTTCACACTTACCGAGAAAGTTAAGGGAGAAAATGAGCAACGGCGTTCATTTTAGCGGCAAGTGCGTATGCACCTTTAGTCTATCTCCAATTTTGTTATGCTGCAAAAACATATAAAAATAAACGGAAAGAAAAATCACAAATTGCTTTAACCACTCTCCTGGCAAGGGCCCTCATTCCGAGTTGTTCGCTCGCAAGGCGATTTTAGCAGAGTTACACACGCTAAGCCGCCGCCTACTGGGAGTGAATCTTAGCTTCTTAAAATTGCGAACGATGTATTCGCAATATTGCGATTACAAACTACTTAGCAGTTTCAGAGTAGCTTCAGACTTACTCGGCATCTGCGATCAGTTCACTGCTTGTCGTTCCTGGTTTGACGTCATAAACACACCCAGCGTTCGCCCAGACACTCCTCCGTTTCTCCAGCCACTCCCGCGTTTTTTCCGGAAACGGTAGCGTTTTTATCCACACGCCCATAAAACGCAGTGTTTCCGCCCAGTAACACCCATTTCCTGTCAATCACACTACGATCGCCGGAGCGAAGAAAAAGCCGTGAGTAAAAAAAACTATCTTCATAGCAAAATTACTTGGCGCAGTCGCAGTGCGAACATTGCGCATGCGTACTAAGCAGAAAAACGCTGCGATGCGAAGAAAATTACCGAGCGAACGACTCGGAATGAGGGCCAAGGTCACATCAGATGCGACCACACCAGCAAGTGTTTTATCTGACCTGGTCGCACAGGATGTGACCAGTCAGATAACCAGTGTTAGCAGCGGCAGGGAAGGGAAACTTCCTTCCGCTGCTGCTCTCAGGTCTGCTTCCCTGCACCCTCCCCTCAGTGTTGCAGTGCACCCAATCATTGCTGATCAGTCGGCAAACCCCCTTCCCCCCTCCCAACCCAGCGGCTGCAGACAACAGCAGCTGCTGGGAAAGTGTAAACCAAGCCATCCCCAACACCCCCCACCCCGTGTACCTGGCAGCTGTCTGGAGTGTAAAAAGTAACATTGCGATGTTATAGATGTTCCGATGTTACTGATCTTCCTGACTGATGTTTGAGGGGTGGGGGGGGGGGAGTGAGGGGGAGGATGATTTTCTCTTTTTTTTTACTAAAATCATTTTGGATAAGGTTAAATTCATGTTCTTCATCTAATTCACTCATTAAAAAAAAAACAATTTCTGAGTGTTTTTTTGGGGGGAAAATCGTCCGTTAAGTGGTTAAAGCAATTTTACTTTCCTGATACTCAACAAATATACTTTAAAAAAATGTTAAACATTGTGTAAATACTGCTATATGTTATGGCAATTAGAGATGTCATGGTATTTATACCAGAAGAAAATTGTAATGAGTCCTGGATTCAGAATAAATGTAGCCTTCTGTGTAACTCTGTAACCTTGTTGTGATGTTTAATAGTCTAAAGAAAGGTCGTTATGCAGGGATGCATTTGTTTTACCTTGTGTATAAAGAATAGCACCCTCTGCCAGGGACGTGCGGTGAGTTAAATGGCTCAGGAGGCACTGGCTAGCACCAGAGCCAGATTTACACACAATATATGATCCAAAGCGTACATCTGGCCATTATACTCGGGTGCAGCAGTATAAACTCCTGGAAATTTGCTGAGTTTTGATCAGAGATGTGCTGAAAAGGTAGGCTCCTCACCTGCCATAGACTTTTTACTCCAGAGTGTTGGCTATAAATATTATTAGAATAATACAAAGAAGATATTTCAAACAAATTCTTTGTATTTTTCATATAAACAGTGATAGAGATATCTGGTTGTTAACTACTATTGGCCGGTAGAAATCTAATTAATTCTGTTTTGAAAAATAAATAAATAAGCCTACTTTCTCCTTCATCCACTAGGGGACACTGGAATGCTCTTTGGTATAGAGTGTGTGCTAACCAGGAGCTGGCACTTTAAAAATTTAGAAGTGTGACTAGCTCCTTCCCCTCTATACCCCTCCTACAAGCCAGTCTTAGTTTAGTGCCCAAGGGAGCTGGGCACATCCTGGGCTTCTCCTCAAAGGCAAAGTTTTTTAATGTTAGTCAGAGATTCTACAGCCAAGCAAGAGGAGATGACAGACAGTGACTGCCCCAGCCTGTCTGTGACGATGGAGCTACCAGGGGGGGCCCTTTGCAACTGCTTACGGTTTGCACTGGGGTCCTCGGTTCAGAGACCACCATCTCAGGGGTAGCACAGTACGCCACTGCATGCGGCGCGCGTCTGTGTCCTCTTTGCCACAGCCACCACTGGCCAGCAAATGGCAGCTCTGTGAGTATAACGCCTGGCTCCCGATTAGCGCGCTGCCAGGCAAAAACAAACGGCTGTGATTTAGGAGCCCCAGCAGCGGTCCGCATAAAAGAGCACCATAGCGGGGGCAGAGATAACTCCCGGAATTCAGCTCCTTTCTCTCAGCTGCCCCGGCGCAATCACAGTATAACAGAAGCCAGTGGCCACTAAAGTCAGAGGATGCACTCTCCAGTGGTCCCTGCAACTCCGACTAAGAGCTGCTGCTGCTAAGGAGTACACTGACCTTCTAAGGCAGCGCTGAGACAGAGAGACAATAAACAAGATTGTGAGTTATCAATGTTGGAGAGGTTTTGTCTTATCAGGAGAGAAATTGAGTTTCACTTTAGTAATACTCCATACTTGGCTACATCAGATTTCTCCTCTCTGGGAGAAGCCCGGAGATGAGACGCTGCAGGAGTCTTCGGGTGGCGGGCCAGACTTTGACATCATCAAGTTTCTGTGGGAAGGGTGTGGGGCTGAAATGAAGCGATGTGCGTCATTTTAACCCCTTCCCCACCCGACGGACCCACGAATACAGGAGATTATCTCTCCATCCTGCCCGCATCACTAGGGAGATAAGCTTCACATAAGACCTTCATCTGCACAAAGTCTGCAGGAAAAATTCACACAAAGGGCAATCTGATTATTCCCTTTAATGTGATTAGGAGTAACAAGGCTCAATAGATCATCACAGGTGTAGGATACACCAGTTTGGGTGTCACAGCTCGCTACTGTTATGTCACACCTGTCTGTGGAGTTGGAAGCCTCTTCAGCAGGTTTCCACCTCTCCAAATTCTGACCTCACACCAGACCCAGAACCAGTCTGGGCTTGGGCCCTAGCAAGGTCTGTGGAACGGCTCACTAAGGCCATGGTCCCATCCCCCTCTGTGACGCAAGTCTCCAAAAAGATGTATGAAAGAGAGATGGTTAGCACTCCCCTTGACAAGGAGGGAAGTGGTCCCAGTGGCCTTTATGACACATAGGGGTATATGCAATTGCGGTCGAATTCCCGAAATTGTCGAATTTCGGGTCATTTTCGCCCAAAAAAAAAATTCGCCTATGCAATTCAGTGCTTTCCGACCAAAAAACGGACTTTCAAAATTCGACTTTTTGAAATTCGAATTTTTGCAAATTCGACTTTTCTGCAATGATACAAGTGCTGCAATTCGACAAAAGCATATTCAATTCAAGTTTGGAAATTCGACAGCAGTGCTTTTAGACAGCAAATTCGTCATTTTCAATCCGCCACACTTTGGAGGGTGAAAACAATAAAAAAAAATTTAAACATGTTTTTTTTGGTGTTTTTTTTTTTAGGAATAGCATATCTATTTATATTAGAAGGGATTAGGTACTTTTTTTTTTTTTTGGAGGCACAAATATTATTTATATATTTTTTAAAATATTATTTTTTTATAATTTTTTTTTATTGCTGGAACGGTAAAATCCTTAAAAAAAATGGCGTGGGGTCCCCCCTCCAAAGCATAACCAGCCTCGGGCTCTTCGAGCTGGTCCTGGTTCTAAAAATGCGGGGAAAAAATTGACAGGGGATCCCCCATATTTTTAAAACCAGCACCGGGCTCTGCGCCTGGTGCTGGTGCCAAAAATACGGGGGACAAAACGAGCAGGGGTCCCCCGTATTTTTCACACCAGCATCGGGCTCCACTAGCTGGACAGATAATGCCACAGCCGGGGGTCACTTTTATGCCGTGCCCTGCGGCCGTGGCATTAAATATCCAACTAGTCACCCCTGGCCGGGGTACCCTGGGGGAGTGGGGACCCCTTCAATCAAGGGGTCCCCCCCCCCAGCCACCCAAGGGCCAGGGGTGAAGCCAGAGGCTGTCCCGCCCCATCCAATGGGCTGCGGATGGGGGGGCTGATAGCCTTTTGTGATAATGAAAAGAATATTATTTTTTCCAGCAGTACTACAAGTCCCAGCAAGCCTCCCCCGCAAGCTGGTACTTGGAGAACCACAAGTACCAGCATGCGGGAGAAAAACGGGCCCGCTGGTACCTGTAGTACTACTGGGAAAAAAATACCCAAATAAAAACAGGACACACACACCGTGACAGTAAAACTTTATTCCATACGTCGACACACACATACTTATCTATGTTCACACGCCGACATCGGTCCTCTTCTCCATGTAGAATCCACGGATACCTGAAAAGAAAAGTTCAATATACTCACCTCAGCCATGGTCCAGAGATAAATCCACGGACTTGGCAAAATAACAAATCGCAAATACCCGATCAGCGGACTGAAAGGGGTCCCATGCTGACACATGAGACCCCTTTCCACGAATGAGACCTGTCAGTGACAGCTGTCACAGAAAGGTCTCTAAAGCCAATCAGGAAGCGCAACTTCGTTGCGCTCACCTGATTGGCTGTGCGCTGTCTGTGCTGTGACAGCGCATTGCAAAGCCGCTCCATTATATTCAATGGTGGGAACTTAGCGGCTAGCGGTGAGGTCACCCGCCGGTCAGCGGCTGACCGCGGGTAACCCCCCCGCTAGCCGCTAAGTTCCCACCATTGAAACTAATGGAGCGGCCTTGCGATGCGCTGTCACAGCACAGACAGCGCACAGCCAATCAGGTGAGCGCCACGGAAGTAGCGCTTCCTGATTGGCTGAAGGGACTTCAGTGACAGGAGTCACGTGATGTCCCGGCATTCGGGAGAAAGGGGTCTGATGTGTGTCAGCATGGGACCCCTTTCAGTCCGGTATGGAGCGGGTGTTCGGTTTGTTTTTTTAACAAGTTCGTGGATTATCTCTGGACGTGGATGTACCTCTGGACGCTGGAAGGTGAGTATAATTTTTTCACAGGTACCCTCGGATCGTCGGAGACCGTGGCAGTCGGCGTGTCAACATATGTAAGTATGTGTGTGTCGGTAGTGTGTAATAAAGTTTTACTATCAAGGTGTCTGTGTACTGTTTTTATTTGGGTATTTTTTTTTCAGTAGTACTACAGGTACCAGCGGGCCCGTTTTTCTCCCGCATGCTGGTACTTGTGGTTCTCCAAGTACCAGCTTGCGGGGGGAGGCTTGCTGGGACTTGTAGTACTACTGGAAAAAACAATATCTTTTTATTATCACAAAAGGCTATCAGCCCCCCCATCCGCAGCCCATTGGATGGGGGGGGACAGCCTCGGGCTTCACCCCTGGCCCTTGGGTGGCTGGGGGGGGGACCCCTTGATTGTAGGGGTCCCCACTCCCCCAGGGTACCCCGGCCAGGGGTGACTAGTTGGGTAGTTAATGCCACGGCCGCAGGGCACGGCATAAAAGTGACCCCCGGCTGTGGCATTATCTGTCCAGCTAGTGGAGCCCGATGCTGGTGTTAAAAATACGGGGGACCCCTACTCTTTTTGTCCCCCGTATTTTTGGCACCAGCACCAGGCGCAGAGCCCGGTGCTGGTTTTAAAAATACGGGGGATCCCTGCACAATTTTCCCCCGCATTTTTAGAACCAGGACCAGCTCGAAGAGCCCGAGGCTGGTTATGCTTTGGAGGGGGGACCCCACGCCATTTTTTTTTCCGGGTTTTTCCCGTTTTTCCCCGTTTTTTAAAATCGCGGCAAAATCCGCCAAATCGGCCGATTTTCGCCCGCGGGTCTGTCGAATCCGTTTTTCATTGAATATGGTGAATTCCGGCAGCCACCTGCCGGAATTCACCTGTCGAATTGAGTCGAATTAAAAAACGGCGAAAAATTGCCGCGATTCGCCGTGAATTGCATATACCCCATATACGGTTAAGGCACTTTGTCCTCCTATGAAGAGGGACACACGCGTGGCGATGCCGCTTGCTCCCGAAAAGGGGCGTGGCCTGTGAAAAGGGTGTGTGGCTTCACGGGAGGACCCGCGATCGCGAGCCACGACTCCGTTTTCGTCACTGTCTGCACTGAATAGACGCTGTGTGCATGCGCACAGGCCGCCGCATCAGGCTTTAATCCGATTCGCACTGTTAGACAGTCATTTTCAGTTCCAGACACTGCCATTCGGCCTCTCCACGGCATCGAAGGTGTTCACCAAGGTGATGGAGGAGATGATGGTTCTCCTCCGCAGACAGAGGGTGAATATAATCCGGTATCTGGACGATCTGCTAATAAAGGCATCATCCAAGGAGAAGCTCTTGCAATCCATTGTTCTCATGACTCATCTGCTCAGGGAACACGGTTGGATGCTGAATCTTCTAAAATCACATTTGGAGCTGACCAGGAGGTTGTCTTTTCTGGGAATGATCCTCGACACAGAAGTTCAGAGGGTGTTTCTTCCGGAGGAGAAAGTGTTGGTGATACAAACAATGGTCCGGGATATACTTAAGCCAGCCCAGGTTTGGGTTCATCAGTGCATTCGCATTCTTGGGAAGATGGTGGCAACTTACGAGGCTCTGCAATACGGGAGGTTTCATGCTCGGGCCCTTCCAACTGGATCTCCTAGACAAATGGTTGGGATCTCATCTACACATGCACCAGAGAATACGTCTGTTGCCAAAGGCCAGGATATCACTCCTTTGGTGGCTACAACTACTTCACCTTCTGGAGGGCTGCAGGTTCGGGATTCAGGACTGGGTCCTTCTAACCACGGATGCAAGTCTCCGGGGCTGGGGCGCAATCACTCAGGGGGAAACCTTCCAAGGAAGGTGGTCAAGTCTGGAATCCAGCCTACCAATAAACATTCTGGAACTAAGAGCCGTCTACAGTGGTCTTCTCCAAGCAGCCCATATTCTGCGAGATTGAGCCATTCAAGTGCAGTTGGACAATGTAACGACAGTGGCTTACGTAAACCGACAGGGCGGAATGAAGAGCAGAGCTGCAATGTCAGAGGTAACAAGAGTCATCCTCTGGGCAGAATAACACGCATTGGTGCTGTCAGCAATCTTCATTAAGGGAGTAGACAACTGGGAAGCGGACTTCCTCAGCAGACACGATCTCCATCCAGGGGAGTGGGGACTCCATCCAGAGGTCAAATAGACATGATGGCCTCTCGTCTCAACAAGAAGCTTCTGCGGTATTGTTCCAGGTCAAGGGACCCGCAAGCTGTGGCAGTGGATGCCCTAGTGACTCCGTGGGTGTTCCAGTCGGTGTACGTGTTTCCTCTACTTCCTCTCATTCCAAGTGTTCTAAAACTCATAAGGAGAACAAGAGTTCAGGTGATCCTCATTGCTACGGACTGGCTTGGTACGCGGGTCTTCTGGATCTACTGCTAGAAGAGTCGAGGCCTTTTCCTCTTTGGGAGGACCTGCTACAGCAGGGGCCGTTTGCCTATCAAGACTTACCGCGGCTACGTTTGACAGCATGGAGGTTGAATGCCAGATTTTAGTTCGGAAGGGCATTCCGAACAAGGTTATTCCTACCCTAATACAGGCTAGGAAAGGAGTAACGTCTAAACATTACCATTGTATTTGGACAAAATATGGATCTTGGTGTGAGTCCAAGAAGTTTACTGTGGTGGAGTTTCTCCTCTTCCTGCAAGCAGGTGTGGATATGGGCCTGAGGTTGGGATCCGTAAAGGTCCAGATTTCGTCCCTATCCATTTTCTTCCAGAAACAATTGGCTTCCCTTTGTGAATGCCAAATTGCTTTCTCACAAATATTTAAAATGCCCGCTCTAATATGTATTGTAAACGCCTGCACCTCTTATTACCATATCCCATGAATGTGCGCTATATATCGCAAAACACTGCATCCCATAAGAGAAAACAATACACCCATACATTATCTGAGTTCCAAAGCTCATTGATGTATATATTTGTTATTAAAAGATTATGGATTCGATATATATTACAAAGTACAGTATACCTATAGTTACATGGTTACAACTCACACAGTTAGCAGTTAAAACATACAGTTACATACAGTTACAGGCCAGCATACAATACCATTATCCTTAAGTTATATAAATTTGTCTTTCCATATCACACTTTCTCTCTCTCTCTCTCTGTAAATAAATGCAGGAACTGGTCTGCCAGCAACTCCTTCATCCTCTGGTACCAAAAAGCAATTAACGTCCTGTGTGGTCAGCAATGTGTTATCTAGTTTCTGGTGGAGGGTACTCACTCATTCATGATGAGTCACTAGTCTCTTTGTATATGCTGAACAGGTTCAGCCTTGGTGACGTCCAAAGGGGCTGGCCTGAGCTTCCTGTCCATTACCTGTTTGGAATATCTATTGTTCTAATAAAAGTGATATTAGCTTACATACATTTAATCATAATTATTTGTTGCAATGTCCTACAACTTTATAACAAGTATCAAATGAATCTACACATTAATCTGGTTGCTTTAATAGTAAATAAGACTGGTCTATCTTGTTTCGTTCAAATAATACACATACATGACACCACTTCATTCCATAATTCCAAATCACCATGATGTCCGGCGCTTGATATTATTATAATTATGTACTGCATGAAATAAGTGTCGAATCCATATCTGTGGCATGTCCATGTAAATGCGTGTGTTACCATATATTGCTGTGCTCGCTGAGCGTATTTGCACGTATAGAGACTCATAATGTGTGTAGTTTGTATGTTCTGTCTATGTAATATTTTTGACTTCGACACCTTCTGGAGGTTCAGACTTTTCTGAAAGGGGTTCTGCACAGCCTCCCTTTGTGCCGCCTACGGCACCCTGTGCTCTTAACGTGGTGTTACAGTTCCTCCAATCGGATTGGTTCGAACCTCTACCGGAAGTTGATGTCAAATTTATCACGTGAAAGGCTGTCACTTTGTTGGCCTTAGCTTCTGTTAGACGTATGTCAGAGTTGGGGGCTTTGTCTTGTAAGAGCCCCTACTTGATCTTCCATGAAGATAGAGCTGAGCTCCGGACACGTGGGCAGTTCCTTCCGAAGGTTGTGTCAGCATTTCATATCAACCAATCTATTGTGGTGCCAGTGGCTACTGACTCCTCAATTTCATCAGAGTCCTTGGATGTTGTAAGTTCTCTGAAAACCTATGTGAAGAGGACTGCTCGTCACAGAAAATCAGACTCTCTATTTGTCCTGTATGATCCCAAGAAACTTGGGTGTCTTGCTTCTAAGCAGACAATCTCTCGCTGGATTAGGTTCACTATCCAACCTGCTTATTCTGCGGCTGGATTGCTGTGTCCTACATCTGTTAATGCCCACTCTACTCGTAAGGTGGGGTCATCCTGGTCAGATGCCCAAGGTATCTCGGCTTTACAGCTTTGCCGAGCGGCTACTTGGTCTGGGTCGAACACGTTTGCAAAGTTCTACAAGTTTGATACTTTGGCCGCTGAGGACCTGACGTTTGGTCAATCAGTTCTGCAGGAGCCTCCGCGCTCTCCCTCCTGTTCTGTGAGCTTTGGTACATCCCCATGGTACTAATGTGGACACCAGCATCCTCTAGGATGTAAGAGAAAATAGGATTTTAATTACCTACTGGTAAATTACTTGGCTCAGTGTGTAAAAGGGTGCCCTATCTGGAATAATGTGTGACTGGCTCTACCTGGCACAATGTATAAAAGGGACTCTACCTAGCATTGTAAAAGGAGACTATACCTTGCGCAATGTGTAAAAGGGTGCTCTACCTGAAATAATGTGTGACTGTCTCTACCTGGTGCAATATGTAAAAGGGTGCTCTATCTGGTGTAATGTATATAAGGGCACTACGTGGCATAATGTATATAAGTGGTACTACTGTGTGGCGTAATTTTGAATAATGGAGACTACAGTGCATCATAATTATTTTCCGCCCCTATATGTTACTGTATGTCCCTATATTTATGGATCTTGATGGGGGAAGGGGTACCAAAATGTCTAGTTACAGCTCTGAGGATGAGATCAGTCACATTTGTAGTTGTAGAAAGGCGCAAAATTGATAGTTTGCAGGAGGGCGCCGAACACCCTAGCACCGGACCTGGGTGTAGCACATTCCAAAGCATGAACACTCATAAAACTTAATTCACTGACTGTGAATGAATATTGAACGTATAAAACTACTGAATACAGTAAATAAACAGGGCCACTGGGACCGATGAAATCATGAAGGGAGCAGGGCCACCAGCACAAAAATAGGATTTTAATTACCTACCGATAAATCCTTTTCTCGTAGTCTGTAAAGGATGCTGGGGTCCACATTAGTACCATGGGGTATAGACGGGTCCACTTTAAAAGTTTGAGAGTGTGGGCTGGCTCCTCCCTCTATGCCCCTCCTACCAGACTCGGTCTAGAAACTGTGCCCGAGGAGACGACATACTTCAAGAGAAGGATTATACACAGATAGTGGTGAGATTCATACCAGCTCACACATGCAAGGCATGTCAAGTCAACTAGCTTGAACCACTCAGCAAGCTGAAACATTACTTACCAAGTAAACAATGCAGTACTCAACTAAAACAAAGTTGTTCTGAACCAAGTAACAATTGCAGGAAAACGAAGCGCTGGGCGGGCGCCCAGCATCCTCTACGGACTACGAGAAAAGGATTTACCGGTAGGTACCAAAATCCTATTTTCTCTTACGTCCTAGAGGATGCTGGGGTCCACATTAGTACCATGGGAATGTACCAAAGCTCCAAGAACGGGAGGGAGAGCGTGGAGGCGAACTGATTGACTGAACTTCAGTTCATCGGAGGCCAAAGTATCGAACTTGTAGAACTTTGCAAATGTGTTCGACCCACACCAAGTTGCAGCTCGGCAAAGTTGCAATGTCGAGACACCCGGGCAGCCGCCCAGGGAGACCCCACATTATGAGTAGAGTGGACCTTAACAGATTTTGGACACGGCAGTCCTGCCGTAGAATAAGCGTGCTGGATAGTGAACCTAATCCAGCGAGAAATAGTTTGCTTAGAAGCAGGATACCCAATTTTCTTGGGATCATATAGGACAAACAGAGAGTCCGACTTTCTGTGACGAGAAGTTCTCTTCACATATAACTTCAGAGCCCTTACAACATCTAAGGACTTTGAAGTAATTGAGGAGTCAGTAGCCACTGGCACCACAATAGGTTGGTTGATATGAAATGCTGACACAACCTTCGGAAGAAACTGCTGACGAGTCCGGAGCTCAGCTCTATCTTCATGGAAGATTAAGTAAGGGCTATTACATGATAAAGCCCCCAGCTCGGACACACGTCTAGCAGAAGCTAAGGCCAACAAAGTGACCGCCTTCCAAGTAAGAAACTTGAGCTCTACCTCCTGTAGAGGCTCAAACCAATCTGATTGGAGGAACTGCAACACCACGTTAAGGTCCCATGGCGCCGTAGGCAGTATAAAGGGAGGTTGGATATGCAGGACTCCCTTCAAAAAGGTCTGAACCTCAGGGAGGGCAGCCAGTTGTTTTTGAAAGAAAATGGACAGGGCTGGGATCTGGACCTTAACAGATCCCAACCGCAGACCCATATCCACTCCTGCTTGCAGGAAGAGGAGGAAAGGTCCCAGTTGAAACTCCACCATAGGAAACTTCTTGGACTCACACCAAGAGACGTATTTCTTCCAAATACGTTGGTAATGTTTAGACGTTACCCCTTTCCTGGGCAGTATGAGGGTAGGAATAACTTTCTTTGGAATACCCTTCCGAGCAAGAATCAGGTGCTCAACTTCCATGCCATCAAACGTAGCCGCGGTAAGTCTTGATAGGCGAACGGCCCCTGCTGTAGCAGGTCCTCCCGAAGAGGAAGAGGCCTCGGCTCTTCTTGCAGTAGATTCAGAAGGTCCACGTACCAAGCCCTTCTTGGCCAGTCTTGGGCAATGAGGATCGCTTGAACCCTTGTTCTCCTTATGAGCTTTAGGATTCTTGGGATGAGTGGGAGTGGAGGAAACACGTACACTGACTGGAACACCCACAGAGACACCAAGGTGTCCACTGCCACTGCCCGTGGGTCCCTCGACCTGGAACAATAACGCTGAAGCTTCTTGTTGAGATGAGAGGCCATCATGTCTATTTGGTGTAGACCCCAAAGATCTGTTATTTCCTTGAACACCTCCAGATGGAGTCCCCACTCCCCTGGATGGAGATCGTGTCTGCTGAGGAAGTCTGCTTCCCAGTTGTCTACTCCCAGAATGAAGATGGCTGACAGCGCCAACGCGTGCTTTTCTGTCCAGAGGAGTATTCTTGTCAACTCTGACATTGCCGCTCTGCTCTTCGTTCCGCCCTGTCGGTTTATGTAAGCCACTGTTGTTACGTTGTCCGACTGTACTTGAATGGCCTGGTTTCTTAGAAGAGGCGCCGCCTGAAGAAGACTGTTGTAGACGGCTCTTAGTTCCAGAATGTTGATGGGCAGGCCGGCATCCAGGCTTGACCACCGTCCTTGGAAAGTCACTCCTTGAGTGATTGCACCCCAGCCTTGTAGGCTCGCATCCGTTGTTAGCAGGACCCAGTCCTGAATCCCGAACCTGCGGCCTTCCAGGAGGTGAGGCAATTGGAGCCACCAGAGGAGTGAAATCCTTGCCCTTGGCGGCAGACAAATTCTCTGATGCATGTGGAGGTGCGATCCCGACCACTTGTCCAGGAGATCCAGTTGGAAGGTCAGAGCATGGAGCCTTCCATACTGGAGAGCCTCGTAGGAGGCCACCGTCTTTCCCAATAGGCAAATGCATTGATGAACCGACACCCGGGGTGGCTTCAAGACACCCCGGACCATGGATTGGATCACCAACGCCTTGTCCCACGGAAGAAACACCCGCTGCACTTCCGTATCCAGGATCATTCCCAGAAATGACAATCTCTGGGTTGGTTCCAAATGTGACTTTGGAAAATTCAGAATCCACCCGTGACTCTAAAGCAGTCGCGTTGTGAGAACAATGGACTGCAGCAGCTTCTCCTTGGATGATGCCTTTATCAGGAGATCATCCAGATAAGGAATGATGTTCACACCCTGCTTGCGGAGTAGTATCATCATTTCCGCAATCACCTTGGTAAACACAAGAAAAAACACAAAACTGGGACTGCGCAATTCACTCTGATATGGATATTTATTATCACATAAAATTAATCTCTTAAAAATACATATAAACACATATATTACTAGATGCCGGCCAGCATCACATAAAAATAGTAATATGAAATCAATCAATATATTACCAATGGGTCTAGTAATAGAGGAT
The DNA here is from genome assembly GCF_028390025.1 of Pseudophryne corroboree. Classification (NCBI taxonomy): domain Eukaryota; kingdom Metazoa; phylum Chordata; class Amphibia; order Anura; family Myobatrachidae; genus Pseudophryne; species Pseudophryne corroboree. The sequence goes on along the minus strand of NC_086444.1, from coordinate 167,418,732 downwards.
ATATTACTTGATTCCAATATATACCTAATATACCTTATATCTTAGATTTTATACGCTAAAAATTAATGAACCATTAATAACTTTCTCTTGAAATATGAGTAATATCACTTCCAATGGATTTAAATCAAAATAGACTGTCCAGCACTTTGTTATGGTTTGTGACATGCAACAATGCCGAGTATTTTTCCTTTTAGATAGTGATATTCTGTCCCAGCACAAATTCAGTTAATATCTCGATCCAAGCCAGAAAGTCTTTCTCCTCAATTAAAAAGACATCCACATTCAGTTATGCACTTAGAACCACATTATCCACATGTCGGGCTTCTGCCGTTTTAGCTAAGCAGATCATACATGATAATAGCCTCTTAGAAAGCAATTATAGCGTTCCACTCTTTCAGGGTATAATACTGTACCTGTACAAGTGTTCTTGGATAGATCGCTCCCGGCTGGTATAGCCTTATCTGGAGTCTCCGGGTTCTCACTGCGGCGTAATTATCTTCCCAATCACTGTGGGATTTCTTATGCCCGCGGCCGGCCGGCCCGTTAGTGTATCCGCTGCTAACTCCTGTAACGACAGACGCGTTTCCCCGCCTTCTATTATGTCGGCGGCTTCTTCAGTGTCAGATCTGATTCTGACACTGAAGAAGCCGCCGACATAATAGAAGGCGGGGAAATGCGTCTGTCGTTACAGGAGTTAGCAGCGGAGACACCAACGGGCCGGCCGGCCGCAGGCATAAGAAATCCCACAGTGATTGGGAAGATAATTACGCCGCAGTGAGAACCCGGAGACTCCAGATAAGGCTATACCAGCCGGGAGCGATCTATCCAAGAACACTTGTACAGGCACAGTATTATACCCTGAAAGAGTGGAACGCTATAATTGCTTTCTAAGAGGCTATTATCATGTATGATCTGCTTAGCTAAAACGGCAGAAGCCCGACATGTGGATAATGTGGTTCTAAGTGCATAACTGAATGTGGATGTCTTTTTAATTGAGGAGAAAGACTTTCTGGCTTGGATCGAGATATTAACTGAATTTGTGCTGGGACAGAATATCACTATCTAAAAGGAAAAATACTCGGCATTGTTGCATGTCACAAACCATAACAAAGTGCTGGACAATCTATTTTGATTTAAATCCATTGGAAGTGATATTACTCATATTTCAAGAGAAAGTTATTAATGGTTCATTAATTTTTAGCGTATAAAATCTAAGATATAAGGTATATTAGGTATATATTGGAATCAAGTAATATATCCTCTATTACTAGACCCATTGGTAATTTATTGATTGATTTCATATTATTATTTTTATGTGATGCTGGCCGGCATCTAGTAATATATGTGTTTATATGTATTTTTAAGAGATTAATTTTATGTGATAATAAATATCCATATCAGAGTGAATTGCGCAGTCCCAGTTTTGTGTTTTTTCTTGTAGTTCTATAATAAGGGTTAAAACCAAAGACCCTTTTGGGATTGCTGCATTCATCTGTAGTCAATCAAAGCGCCAGTTGTGTGTGTTTTTTGGTTCTTTAATTGTTCTGTTACCTTGGTAAACACCCTTGGTGTTGTGGAGAGGCCAAATGGCAGTGCCTGAAAATGAAAATGACAGTCCAGCAATGCGAAGCGGAGATAAGCCTGATGCAGCAGCCAGATCGGAATGTGAAGATAAACATCCTTGATATCCAATGATACCAGGAATTCCCCCTCTTCCAGACCTGATATCACCGCCCTGAGAGATTCCATCTTGAACTTGAACTCCTTTAGAAAGTGGTTCAATGACTTTAAGTTCAGAATGGGCCTGACCGAACCATCCGGTTTCGGTACCACAAAAAGGTTTGAATAGTAACCTTTGTTCAGCATGTGAGGTGGCACCGGCACAATGACTTGTGCCTCCACCAGCTTCTGGACAACGTCCTAAAGCACTACGCTGTCCTCCAACAGAGTTGGTAAGCCCAACTTGAAAAACCGATGAGGAGGGAGACTATGAAATTCCAGCCTGTATCCCTGAGATACAATATCTACTACCCAGGGATCCAGGCCGGACGATACCCAGACATGACTGAAATGTCTGAGTCTCGCTCCCACAGGCCCCACCACCGGGCTGTGCAGTCCACCGTCATGCAGAGGACTTTGGGGTACCTAAAGCAGGCTTTTGTTCCAAGGAACCTGCAATGGCAGGTTTCTTGGACTTAACCCTACCTCCCCTAAAGAAGGTATTGGATGTTCTGGCCTTTCTAGGCTTATTAGGCCGAAAGGACTGCTGCGCAGCTGAGGAGAAGGATTTCTTTGGAGCAGGTGCTGCTGAGGGAAGAAACGGAGACTTACCCGCCATAGCGGTGGATGTCCACGCGTCTAGAGTAGAGATGAGCGGGTTCGGTTTCTTTGAATCCGAACCCGCACGAACTTCACTTTTTTTTCCACGGGTCCGAGCGACTCGGATCTTCCCGCCTTGCTCGGTTAACCCGAGCGCGCCCGAACGTCATCATGACGCTGTCGGATTCTCGCGAGGCTCGGATTCTATCGCGAGACTCGGATTCTATATAAGGAGCCGCGCGTCGCCGCCATTTTCACTCGTGCATTGAGATTGATAGGGAGAGGACGTGTCTGGCGTCCTCTCCATTAGAATAGAGATAGATAGATTAGATAGAGAGAGATTGTGCAGAGTCGCAGACAGAGTTAGTTTACCACAGTCAGTGACCAGTGCAGTTGCTAGTTAACTTTTATTTAATATAATATATCCGTTCACTTCTCTCTGCTATATCCGTTCTCTGCCTGAAAAAAAAAACGATACACAGCACAGTCAGTCACACAGTGTGACTCAGTCTGTGTGCACTCAGCTCAGCCCAGTGTGCTGCACAGTCATCAATGTATAAATTAAAAGCTTATAATTAATTGTGGGGGAGACTGGGGAGCACTGCAGGTTGTTAGCAGGAGCCAGGAGTACAATTATATTAATTAACAGTGCACACTTTTGCTGCAGGAGTGGTGACCAGTGCCTGACCACCAGTATAGTATTGTTGTATACTACTAATATCTCTTTAAATATCAACCAGTCTATATTAGCAGCAGACACAGTACAGTGCGGTAGTTCACGGCTGTGGCTACCTCTGTGTCGGCACACGGCAGGCAGTCCGTCCGACCAGAATTGTATTATTTATTATTATATACCTACCACCTAACCGTGGTTTTTTTTTCATTCTTTATACCGTCATAGTGTCATCCTAATTGTTACGAGTATACTACTATCTCTTTATCAACCAGTGTACAGTGCGGTAGTTCACGGCTGTGGCTACCTCTGTGTCGGCACACGGCAGGCAGTCCGTCCGACCAGAATTGTATTATTTATTATTATATACCTACCACCTAACCGTGGTTTTTTTTTCATTCTTTATACCGTCATAGTGTCATCCTAATTGTTACGAGTATACTACTATCTCTTTATCAACCAGTGTACAGTGCGGTAGTTCACGGCTGTGGCTACCTCTGTGTCGGCACACGGCAGGCAGTCCGTCCGACCAGAATTGTATTATTTATTATTATATACCTACCACCTAACCGTGGTTTTTTTTTCATTCTTTATACCGTCATAGTGTCATCCTAATTGTTACGAGTATACTACTATCTCTTTATCAACCAGTGTACAGTGCGGTAGTTCACGGCTGTGGCTACCTCTGTGTCGGCACACGGCAGGCAGTCCGTCCGACCAGAATTGTATTATTTATTATTATATACCTACCACCTAACCGTGGTTTTTTTTTCATTCTTTATACCGTCATAGTGTCATCCTAATTGTTACGAGTATACTACTATCTCTTTATCAACCAGTGTACAGTGCGGTAGTTCACGGCTGTGGCTACCTCTGTGTCGGCACACGGCAGGCAGTCCGTCCGACCAGAATTGTATTATTTATTATTATATACCTACCACCTAACCGTGGTTTTTTTTTCATTCTTTATACCGTCATAGTGTCATCCTAATTGTTACGAGTATACTACTACTATCTCTTTATCAACCAGTGTACAGTGCGGTAGTTCACGGCTGTGGCTACCTCTGTGTCGGCACACGGCAGGCAGTCCGTCCGACCAGAATTGTATTATTTATTATTATATACCTACCACCTAACCGTGGTTTTTTTTTCATTCTTTATACCGTCATAGTGTCATCCTAATTGTTACGAGTATACTACTATCTCTTTATCAACCAGTGTACAGTGCGGTAGTTCACGGCTGTGGCTACCTCTGTGTCGGCAGTCGGCAGGCAGTCCGTCCATCCATAATTGTATTATTATTATAATATATACCACCTAACTGTGGTTTTTTTTTCATTCTTTATACCGTCGTCATAGTGTCATACTAGTTGTTACGAGTATACTACTATCTCTTTATCAACCAGTGTACAGTGCGGTAGTTCACGGCTGTGGCTACCTCTGTGTCGGCAGTCGGCAGGCAGTCCGTCCATCCATAATTGTATTATTATTATAATATATACCACCTAACCGTGGTTTTTTTTTCATTCTTTATACCGTCGTCATAGTGTCATACTAGTTGTTACGAGTATACTACTATCTCTTTATCAACCAGTGTACAGTGCGGTAGTTCACGGCTGTGGCTACCTCTGTGTCGGCAGTCGGCAGGCAGTCCGTCCATCCATAATTGTATTATTATTATAATATATACCACCTAACCGTGGTTTTTTTTTCATTCTTTATACCGTCGTCATAGTGTCATACTAGTTGTTACGAGTATACTACTATCTCTTTATCAACCAGTGTACAGTGCGGTAGTTCACGGCTGTGGCTACCTCTGTGTCGGCACTCGGCAGCCCGTCCATAATTGTATATACCACCTAACCGTGGTTTTTTTTTCTTTCTTTATACATACATACTAGTTACGAGTATACTATCTCTTTATCAACCAGTCTATATATTAGCAGCAGACACAGTACAGTGCGGTAGTTCACGGCTGTGGCTACCTCTGTGTCGGCACTCGGCAGCCCGTCCATAATTGTATACTAGTATCCAATCGATCCATCTCCATTGTTTACCTGAGGTGCCTTTTAGTTGTGCCTATTAAAATATGGAGAACAAAAATGTTGAGGTTCCAAAATTAGGGAAAGATCAAGATCCACTTCCACCTCGTGCTGAAGCTGCTGCCACTAGTCATGGCCGAGACGATGAAATGCCAGCAACGTCGTCTGCCAAGGCCGATGCCCAATGTCATAGTACAGAGCATGTCAAATCCAAAACACCAAATATCAGTAAAAAGCCTCTTTTTTTCTTTGCGTCATGTGCTGTTTGGGGAGGGTTTTTTGGAAGGGACATCCTGCGTGACACTGCAGTGCCACTCCTAGATGGGCCCGGTGTTTGTGTCGGCCACTAGGGTCGCTAATCTTACTCACACAGCTACCTCATTGCGCCTCTTTTTTTCTTTGCGTCATGTGCTGTTTGGGGAGGGTTTTTTGGAAGGGCCATCCTGCGTGACACTGCAGTGCCACTCCTAGATGGGCCCGGTGTTTGTGTCGGCCACTAGGGTCGCTAATCTTACTCACACAGCTACCTCATTGCGCCTCTTTTTTTCTTTGCGTCATGTGCTGTTTGGGGAGGGTTTTTTGGAAGGGACATCCTGCGTGACACTGCAGTGCCACTCCTAGATGGGCCCGGTGTTTGTGTCGGCCACTAGGGTCGCTAATCTTACTCACACAGCTACCTCATTGCGCCTCTTTTTTTCTTTGCGTCATGTGCTGTTTGGGGAGGGTTTTTTGGAAGGGCCATCCTGCGTGACACTGCAGTGCCACTCCTAGATGGGCCCGGTGTTTGTGTCGGCCACTAGGGTCGCTAATCTTACTCACACAGCTACCTCATTGCGCCTCTTTTTTTCTTTGCGTCATGTGCTGTTTGGGGAGGGTTTTTTGGAAGGGACATCCTGCGTGACACTGCAGTGCCACTCCTAGATGGGCCCGGTGTTTGTGTCGGCCACTAGGGTCGCTAATCTTACTCACACAGCTACCTCATTGCGCCTCTTTTTTTCTTTGCGTCATGTGCTGTTTGGGGAGGGTTTTTTGGAAGGGCCATCCTGCGTGACACTGCAGTGCCACTCCTAGATGGGCCCGGTGTTTGTGTCGGCCACTAGGGTCGCTAATCTTACTCACACAGCTACCTCATTGCGCCTCTTTTTTTCTTTGCGTCATGTGCTGTTTGGGGAGGGTTTTTTGGAAGGGACATCCTGCGTGACACTGCAGTGCCACTCCTAGATGGGCCCGGTGTTTGTGTCGGCCACTAGGGTCGCTTATCTTACTCACACAGCGACCTCGGTGCAAATTTTAGGACTAAAAATAATATTGTGAGGTGTGAGGTATTCAGAATAGACTGAAAATGAGTGTAAATTATGGTTTTTGAGGTTAATAATACTTTGGGATCAAAATGACCCCCAAATTCTATGATTTAAGCTGTTTTTTAGTGTTTTTGGAAAAAAACACCCGAATCCAAAACACACCCGAATCCGACAAAAAAAATTCGGTGAGGTTTTGCCAAAACGCGTTCGAACCCAAAACACGGCCGCGGAACCGAACCCAAAACCAAAACACAAAACCCGAAAAATTTCAGGCGCTCATCTCTAGTCTAGAGCTTCCCCAAAGAAAGCCTGACCTGTATAGGGTAGCGATTCCACACTTCTTCTGGATTCCGCGTCGGCTGACCACTGGCGCAGCCACAGTCCCCGACGAGCTGAAACAGACATGGAAGAAATTCCCGCAGCCATGGAACCCAGGTCTTTCATGGATTCTACCATAAAACCTGCAGAATCATGTATGTTGCGTAAATACAATGCAACATCATCCCTATCCATAGTATCCAAAACTTCAAGTAAGGTAGCCGACCACTTTACTATTGCCTTTGCAATCCATGCACTAGCAATAGTGGGACGTAATATGGCCCCCGAAGCAGTGTACGTTGATTATTATGCGTGTTATCAATCTTCCTATCAGCCGGCTTCTTTAAAGCCGGTAGATCCTGGAACAGGTAAAACCACCTTGTTTGAGAGCTTGGATACAGATGCGTCAACAATCAGCGGGTTTTCCCACTTTTTCCTATCCTCCTCAGGGAAAGAAAAAGCCACCAGAATCCTCTTAGGGATCTGGAACTTATTTTCAGGGTTTACCCATGCTTTTTCAAATATAGCATTCAGCTCTCTGACGCAGGGAAGGTTAGCAAGGCTTTCTTATTCTTAGTGAAAAAAGCCTCCTCAACCTGCTCAGGTGTGGTATCATTAACATTTAACGCATCCCTGATAGCCTCTATCAACAATTGCACCCCCCTTGCAAGAGATGCGGACCCCCGTAACACATCCCCATCACCGTCTGTTGTGTCAGAATCGGTATCCGTGTCGTCTTGTGTGACATGCACAAGCGCACGTTTGTGGGGGTATATAGCAGGGTGTCCTGAGGTAGCAGACATGGGCCATAAAGCCATAGAGCTCTGCAATACCTGGGTTGCAGATTCATTACGAGCAACCCTGTCAGAAATCTAAGAAATCCAAGTTTTGATAGAGGAAAACCACCTGGTTCCCTTGCTGGTATCTGTGCTAAACCAGTGCACGCACGCACGCACGCACGCACACACACACACACACACACACACAGACAGAGTTTCCCCCCCAAGAATGGCAAGAGAGAGACAGACATTGGAGCCAACCCACACACAGCGCTTTTTAGCTGACTGTGCTCCTTAATAGGACCTGTTCTTCCTCTCAGGGCTGTGAAAATGGCACTGGAACGCTGCTGGGACCGCTCGGAGGAGAAGCTCCGCACCCTTAATGGTGCTGTCTTCCCGCTCTTCAGATGATTATACTGGCCTGAGGAAAGTTGCTGGCTGAGATCCGCGGACCCCGACAGGCTTGCTGACCAGTGTGGGGGGTAAGCGCTGGCCCGGGGCGCCCCTCACAGCGCCACACTATGTGCCTCTGGTACCGTCCCAGGAGCGCAGTTAATACTGCGCTCCCTTCCCATTGCTGCCATCTTCACACAGGTCCCCCGCTTGTTAGGGGGGTCGGTGACTCACTCACCACTTCTTCAGCTCTGTAAGGGGTTGGCAGCATACTGCTGGGGTGAGCGGTTCCCCTGTGGCGGAGACCGATCAGACCCCTCTGGAGCTCAGTGTCCAGTCAGCAGAGTCAGTGGCTCAGACTCGGCAGGGCGGACACTGCTCCCCCCTTAGTCCCTCGCTGGAGGCAGGTTGTTGCCAACAGCCTCCTGTAAAACAATAAACTCTAAAATAAAACTTTACTAGAAAAGCTCAGGAGAGCTCCCCTAGCTGTGACCAGCTCCTCCGGGGACATTTTGTAAACTGAGTCTGGTAGGAGGGGCATAGAGGGAGGAGCCAACCCACACTCTCAAACTCTTAAAGTGCCAATGGCTCCTGGTGGACCTGTCTATACCCCATGGTATTAATGTGGACCCCAGCATCCTCTAGGACGTAAGAGAAATCTTTTTTTTTTTTAATAGACAATTTGTTGGTTTTAGACAATATAATCTGTGCAGGCAAATCAGAACTCCGTTAAGGGATGTAGTTGTTTAAAATCAGCATCTATAGAAAAATTGTGTGAGGCCTGTCCCACGCTAGGGATATTGGGGGTAATTCAGAGTTGATCGTAGCAGCAACTTTGTTATCAGTTAGGCAAAACCATGTGGACTGCAAGGGGGGCAGATATAACATGTGCAGAGAGAGAGATATTTGGGTGGGGTGTGTTCAAACTGAAATCTAAATTGAAGTGTAAAAATAAAGCAGCCAGTATTTACCCTGCACAGAAACAAAATAACCCACCCAAATCTAACTCTCTCTGCACGTCATATCTGCTCCCCCTGCAGCGCACATGTGTGGTCATTCCGAGTTGATCGCTCGTTATTTTTTTTCGCAACGGAGCGATTAGTCGCTAATGCGCATGCGCAATGTCCGCAGTGCGACTGCGCCAAGTAAATTTGCTATTAAGTTTGGTATTTTACTCACGGCATTACGAGGTTTTTTCTTCGTTCTGGTGATCGTAGTGTGTTTGACAGGAAGTGGGTGTTTCTGGTCGGAAACTGGCCGTTTTATGGGAGTGTTTGAAATAACGCTGCCGTTTCTGGGAAAAACACGGGAGTGGCTGGAGAAACGGGGGAGAGTCTGGGCGAACGCTGGGTGTGTTTGTGACGTCAAACCAGGAACGAAACTGACTGAACTGATCGCAGTGGCAGAGTAAGTCCCGAGCTACTCAGAAACTGCTAAGAACTGTCTATTTGCAAATCTGCTAATCTTTCGTTCGCAAATCTACTATGCTAAGATTCACTCCCAGTAGGCGGCGGCTTAGCGTGTGCAAAATGAGCGAACAACTCGGAATGACCACCATGGTTTTGCCCAACTGCTAACAAAGTTGCTGCTGCGATCAACTCTGATTTACCCCCATAGGGCAGATCTAGCTCAGGTGGATAACATAATAATAACATACTGTAGGGGCAGATGTATTAAGCCTGGAGAATTGATAAAGCAGTGATAAGTGCAAAGTGATAACACACCAGCCAATCAGCTCCAATATGTACAGTGTATTCGGAAAGTATTCACAGCACTTCACTTTTTCCACATTTTGTTATGTTACAGCCTTATTCCAAAATGGAATAAATTCCTTTTTTCCCTCAAAATTCTACACACAAGGGCCCTCATTCCGAGTTGATCGCTAGCTGCTTTCGATCGCAGCACAGCAATCAGGCAAAAATACGGCAATTCTGCGCATGCGTATGGGGCGCTTTGCACATGCGTGTCGTACTTTCACAAAAGCCGATGCAGTTTTACACAAGCTCCAGCGACGCTTTTCAGTCGCACTGCTGGCCGCAGAGTGATTGACAGGAATTGGGTGTTTCTGGGAGGTAACTGACCGTTTTCGGGGAGTGTGTGAAAAAAACGCAGGCGTGCAGATAAAAACGCAGGAGTGGCTGGGCAAACGTAGGCGTGGCTGGCCAAACGCAGGGCGTGTTTGTGACGTCAAAACAGGAACTAAATAGTCTGAAGTAGAGATGTGCACTGGAAATTTTTCGGGTTTTGGATTCGGTTCCGCGGCTGTGTTTTGGATTCGGACGCGTTTTGGCAAAACCTCCCTGAAATTTTTTTGGCGGAATAGGGTGTGTTTTGGAACCCCCCCCCCTCAAAAACAGCTTAAATCATAGAATTTGGGGGTCATTTTGATCCCACAGTATTATTAACCTCAATAACCATAACTTACACTCATTTCCAGTCTATTCTGAACACCTCACACCTCACAATATTGTTTTTAGTCCTAAAATTTGCACCAAGGTCGCTGGATGACTAAGCTAAGTGACCCAAGTGGGCGGCACAAACACCTGGCCCATCTAGAAGTGGCACTGCAGTGTCAGACAGGATGGCACTTAAAAAAATTAGCCCCAAACATCACATGATGCAGAGATAAATAAAATTAAAAAAGAGGTGCAAGATGGAATTGTCCTTGGGCCCTCCCACCCACCCTTATGTTGTATAAACAGGACATGCACACTTTGACAAACCCATCATTTCAGCCACAGGGTCTGCCACACGACTGTGGCTGAAATGACTGGTTGGTTTGGGCCCCCACCAAAAAAGAAGCAATCAATCTCTCCTTGCACAAACTGGCTCTACAGAGGCAAGATGTCCACCTCCTCCTCATCGTCCGATTCATCACCCCTTTCACTGTGTACATCCCCCTCCTCACAGAGTATTAATTCGTCCCCACTGGAATCCACCATCTCAGGTCCCTGTGTACTTTCTGGAGGCAATTGGTGAATGTCTCCACAGAGGAATTGATTATAATTCATTTTGATGAACATCATCTTCTCCACATTTTCTGGAAGTAACCTCATACGCTGATTGCTGACAAGGTGACCGGCTGCACTAAACACTCTTTCGGAGTACACACTGGAGGGGGGGGGGGTGTAACTTAGGTAAAATAAAGCAAGTTTGCGCAAGGGCCTCCAAATTGCCTCTTTTTCCTGCCAGTATACGTACGGACTGTCTGACATGCCTACTTGGATGCTGTCACTCATATAATCCTCCACCATTCTTTCAATGGTGACAGAATCATATGCTGTGACAGTAGACAACATGTCAGTAATCGTTGGCAGGTCCTTCAGTCCGGACCAGATGTCAGCACTCGCTCCAGACTGCCCTGCATCACCGCCAGCGGGTGGGCTCGGAATTCTTAGCCTTTTCCTCGCAGCCCCAGTTGTGAAGGAGGAGCTGTTGACGGGTCACATTCCGCTTGACTTGACAAGTGTCTCACCAGCAGGTCTTTGCACCTCTGCACACTTGTGTCTGCCGGGAAGAGAGATACAACGTAGGCTTTAAACCTAGCATCGAGCACGGTGGCCAAAATATAGTGCTCTGATTTCAACAGATTGGCCACCCGTGAATCCTGGTTAAGCGAATTAAGGGCTCCATCCACAAGTCCCACATGCCTAGCGGAATCGCTCCATTTTAGCTCCTCCTTCAATCTCTCCAGCTGCTTCTGCAAAAGCCTGATGAGGGGAATGACCTGACTCAGGCTGGCAGTGTCTGAACTGACTTCACGTGTGGCAAGTTCAAATGGTTGCAGAACCTTGCACAACGTTGAAATCATTCTCCATTGCGCTTGAGTCAGGTGCATTCCCCCTCCTTTGCCTATATCGTAGGCAGATGTATAGGCTTGAATACCTTTTGCTGCTCCTCCATCCTCTGAAGCATATAGAGGGTTGAATTCCACCTCGTTACCACCTCTTGCTGCAGATGATGGCGGGGCAGGTTCAGGAGTGTTTGCTAGTGCTCCAGTCTTTGGCACGCGGTTGCTGAATGCCGAAAGTGGCCTGCAATTCTTCGGGCCACCGACAGCATCTCTTGCACGCCCCTGTCGTTTTAAAAAAAATTCTGCACCACCAAATTCAATGTATGTGCAAAACATGGGACATGCTGGAATTTGCCCACATGTAATGCAAGCACAATATTGGTGGCGTTGTCCGATGTCACAAATCCCCAGGAGAGTCCAATTGGGGTAAGCCATTCTGCGATGATGTTCCTCAGATTCCGTAAGAGGTTGTCAGCTGTGTGCCTCTTATGGAAAGCGGTGATACAAAGCATAGCCTGCCTAGGAACGAGTTGGCATTTGCGAGATGCTGCTACTGGTGCCGCCGCTGCTGTTCTTGCTGCGGGAGGCAATACATCTACCCAGTGGGCTGTCACAGTCATATAGTCCTGAGTCTGCCCTGCTTCACTTGTCCACATGTCCGTGGTTAAGTGGACATTGGGTACAAATGCATTTTTTAGGACACTGGTGACTCTTTTTCTGACGTCTGTGTACATTCTCGGTATCGCCTGCCTAGAGAAGTGGAACCTAGATGGTATTTGGTACCGGGGACACAGTACCTCAATCAATTCTCTAATTCCCTGTGAATTAACAGTGGATACCGGACACACGTTTAACACCAACACAGCTGCCAACACCTGAGTAATCCACTTTGCAGCAGGATGACTGCTGTGATATTTCATCTTTCTCGCAAAGGACTATTGAACAGTCAATTGCTTACTGGAAGTAGTACAAGTGGTCTTCCGACTTCCCCTCTGGGATGACGATCAACTCCCAGCAGCAACAACAGCAGCACCAGCAGCAGTAGGTGTTACACTCAAGGATCCATCGGAGGAATCCCAGTTAGGAGAGGACTCGTCAGACTTGCCAGTGACATGGCCTGCAGGACTATTGGCGTTCCTGTCTAAGGAGGAAATTAACACTGAGGGAGTTGGTGGTGTGGTTTGCAGGAGTTTGGGTACAAGAGGAAGAGATTTAGTTGTCAGTGGACTGCTTCCGCTGTCACCCAAAGTTTTTGAACTTGTCAATGACTTCTGATGAATGCGCTCCAGGTGACGTATAAGGGAGGATGTTCCTAGGTGGTTAACGTCCTTACCCCTACTTATTATAGCTTGACAAAGGCAACACACGGCTTGACACCTGTTGTCCGCATTTCTGTTAAAATAATTCCACACTGAAGAGGTGATTTTTTTTGTAATTTGACCAGGCATGTCAATGGCCATATTCATCCCACGGACAACAGCTGTCTCCCCGGGTGCCTGACTTAAACAAACCACCTCACCATCAGATTCCTCCTTGTCAATTTCCTCCTCAGCGCCAGCAACACCAATATCCTCATCCTGGTGTACTTCAACAGTGACATCTTCAATTTGACTATCAGGAACTGAACTGTGGGTGCTCCTTCCAGCACTTGCAGGGGGCGTGCAAATGGTGGAAGGCGCCACCTCTTCCCGTCCAGTGTTGGGAAGGTCAGGCATCGCAACCGACACAATTGGACTCTCCTTGGGGATTTGTGATTTAGAAGAACGCACAGTTCTTTGCTGTGCTTTTGCCATCTTAACTCTTTTCAGTTTTCTAGCGGGAGGATGAGTGCTTCCATCCTCATGTGAAGCTGAACCACTAGCCATGAACATAGGCCAGGGCCTCAGTCGTTCCTTGCCACTCCGTGTCGTAAATGGCATATTGGCAAGTTTACGCTTCTCCTCAGACGCTTTTAATTTAGATTTTTGGGTCATTTTACTGAACTTTAGTTTTTTGGATTTTACATGCTCTCTACTATGACATTGGGCATCGGCCTTGGCAGACTACGTTGATGGCATTTCATCGTCTCGGCCATGACTAGTGGCAGCAGCTTCAGCACGAGGTGGAAGTGGATCTTGATCTTTCCCTATTTTACCCTCCACATTTTTGTTCTCCATTTTTTAATGTGTGGAATTATATGCCAGTAATATATCAATAGCAATGGCCTACTGTACTGTGCTATATATGTTTACTGTTGGTCACCAAAATGCTGCACTGTAATACTATATATACTGCTCACAAAAATGCAGCACAGATATGGAATGGATACTTGCAGTGACACAGAGCTGCAAGATACAGCAATGGCCTACTGTACACAACTATATACTGTTGGGTCACCAAAATGCTGCACTGTAATACTATATATACTGCTCACAAAAATGCTGCACAGATATGGAATGGATACTTGCAGTGACACAGAGCTGCAAGATACAGCAATGGCCTACTGTACTGTACTACTTGAAGTATAATTATATACTGGTGGTCCCCAGTCCCCACAATAAAGCACACTGAGCACAGATATTTGCAGCACACTGAGCACAGATATGGAGCGTTTTCAGGCAGAGAACGTAGATATTTTCAGCACACTGAGCACAGATATTTGCAGTACACTGAGCACAGATATTTGCAGCACACTGAGTGCAGATTACGGAGCTTTTCAGGGAGAGAACACAGCCACGTCCTCTCCGTTCAATCTCCAATGCACGAGTGAAAATGGCGGCGACGCGTGGCTCTTTATATAGAATACGAATCTCGCGAGAATCCGACAACGGGATGATGACGTTCGGGCGCGTTCGGGTTAACCGAGCAAGGCGGGAAGATCCGAGGCTGCCTCGGAACCATGTAAAATGGGTGTAGTTCGGGGGGGTTCGGATCTCGGAGAACCGAACCCGCTCATCTCTATTCTGAAGTGATCGCAAGCTAGGAGTAGGTCTCGAGCTACTCTGAAACTGCACAATCTTTTTTTGTAGCAGCGCTGCGATCCTTTCGTTCGCACTTCTGCTAAGCTAAGATACACTACCAGAGGGTGGCGGCTTAGCGTTTGCACTGCTGCTAAAAGCAGCTAGCGAGCGAACAACTCGGAATGAGGGCCATTACCCCATAATGACGTGAAAAAGTTTTTTCTTTTTGCAAATTTACTAAAAATAAAAAACTAAGAAATCACATGTACATAAGTATTCACAGCCTTTGCCATGAAGCTCAAAATTGAGCTCACTTGCATCCTGTTTCCACTGATCATTCTTGAGATGTTCCTACAGCTTAATTGGAGTCCACCTGTGGTAAATTCAGTTGAGTGAACATGATTTGGAAATCTGTCAGTGTCCGGACCCTTACCTCCGGCCAGGGGCCCTGGTATCGCCGCTCCGACGGGTAGCTGTGCTGCGCGCAGGGGTGCTGCTGCGGCACAGACCTCTGGAGCGTCCGCCTAGGGGCCGGAGGCTGGGGACCCGAGGCGCTGTGGCAGGGAACTGCTGCGGCAGAGGGCTCTGGCGGGGAGCGCGGCTTCCAGCAGGCAGGGAGTTCAGTCTGCATACTGACTCCCTGTGTGTGTGTGTGTGTGTGTGTGTGTGTGTGTGTGTCCTCTCTGCTGGGGTCTGCCATATTGGAGACCAACAAAGCCAACTGAGTCCCATTCTGTATCCAGCCAATCCAGGGCTGGCTTCCTTTACAAAAAGGGGCTAGCCCAGAGTAAGGTGCCAGTGCTTCAAGTTGCTTATTTGTGTAAGGTTCTCTAGCTCTGTGCTCCCAGGTTGCTTCAGGTTGTTCCAGATGCCCTGTTTCCGGTTACTATCTTTCGCTGCAGCAGTCCTATTGCCTTCAGCCTGCCTCCTCTCGTAGAGTGCCCATCGGGACCCTAAGCCGTAGAGGAATACTGGGCGCTATGGGGACCTCCGCAGTCTTCAATTCTTTAAGGCAGAGTTCTTCAGCCATGTCTTTCAAGCCACAGTTCATAATTCCGCAGTTTATTCTCTTCGGCCTCGTCTTTCAAGCCACAGCTCATAATTCCA
Source organism: Pseudophryne corroboree (assembly GCF_028390025.1). Classification (NCBI taxonomy): domain Eukaryota; kingdom Metazoa; phylum Chordata; class Amphibia; order Anura; family Myobatrachidae; genus Pseudophryne; species Pseudophryne corroboree. The sequence continues at coordinate 167,403,068 of NC_086444.1, read as the reverse complement.
CAGTTCATTCTCTTCAGCCTCGTCTTTCAAGCCACAGTTCATAATTCCGCTGTTCTTTTCCTCAGTCTCGTTTTTTCAACTACAACTCATTGACTCCTAGCTCAGACTACGTCTTCCATTGGCCTTTTGTCTCATGAGAAAGGAACTATATCCAGCCCCCTCGTCTCCTTCATCCACAGGCAGTTGCTTCCTCAGGCAAATCTCAGTCGCCGGATCCTCAATTCCAGCCGAGCGTGACAAAAGGCACACACCTGTCTATATAAGGTCCAACACTTGACAGCGCATGTCTGAGCACAAACCAAGCATGAAGTCAAAGGAATTGTTTGTAGACCTCCGAGACAGGATTGTCTCGAGGCACAAATCGGGGTAAGGATACAGAAAAATATATGCTGCTTTGAAGGTCCCAATGAGCACAGTGGCCTCCATCATCCGTAAATAAAAGAAGTTCAGAACCACCAGGACTCTTCCTAGAGGTGGCCGGCCATCTAAACTGAGTGATCTGGGGAGAAGGGCCCTAGTCAGGGAGGTGTCCAAGAGCCGGATGGTCACTCTGTCAGAGCTACAGAATTCCTCTGTGGAGAGAGGAGAACCTTCCAGAAGGACAACCATCTCTGCAGCAATCCACCATCAGGCCTGTATGGTAGAGTGGCCAGACGGAAGCCACTCCTTAGTAAAAAGCACATGGCAGCCCGCCTGGAGGTTACCAAAATGTACCTGAATGACTCTCAGACCATGAGAAACAAAATTCTCTGCTCTGATGAGACAAAGATTGTACTCTTTGGCGTGAATGCCGGGCGACATGTTTGGAGGAAACCAGGCATAACTCATCACCAGGCCAATACCATCCCTAAAGTGAAGCATTGTGGTGGCCAGGGCTGTCTTTTCGTATGGGCTCAATGGGCTCTTGCCTCAGGGTCCCAGAACTATAAGGGCCCTAGGCTGATAGCTGAGGGTCCCCTTTTTCTAGGGGTACCAGATTTTTTGAAAATTGGCCCTAGGAAACCGGAGATATCCGACTTGAAAGCATTGGTCCCTATCCAAGCCTGTTAATAGCTTTTCCCAGCCAGATATCTTGGGTTCTTTTTGACTTAGAGTTTTTCTGAGGGTATAAGCCAAAAGCTGGGACTCTTTCCATTTGATGGACACTGGCAGCTAGTCTCTACTATGCCCAGAACCAGAGATATCAGCCTTCAAGCATCTGGTCCCTGCCCCAGCTCCACACGCCTGGTATGCAGTTTTAGATTTTCATTGGTGAATTGCTCTGGCTCCTGAACTCTGATGCCCATGTCCCCAGTACCTTCTGGAAGGTGGGATTCCCTAGTATTTTATCCATACTTGCCTACTCTCCCGGAATAGCTGGGAGACTCCCGAAAATCGGGTGACCCTCCCGGCCACCCGGAAGAGCAGGCAAGTCCTCGCGAGTGACGTGTGCGGTCCGGGCAGGCGATGACGCAATTCTTGTTGAATCGCGTCATCATAGCCACGCCACCTGCTGTATAATGCCGGTAATAGCGGCATTACACAGCGGGGCGTGGCTTACATGACGCGACCCGCAATCATGCCCCCGTTCCGCCTCCACCACGCCCCCGTTCCGCCTCTGGCCCACCTCCCTCTGCACGGCACATCACAGCCCGCCCCCTGCTGAGCCGACCTGGCTACTCTCTCCCGGAGAGAGCAGCCACAAAGTCGGTAAGTATGACTTTATCCCATTCAAAGCTAAGAAATATATTTTCAGGAACTTGAGATATCTGCAGTCAAGCAAGCTGCCCTCCCACCGGAAAATTATAAATATTAAGCCCACTCCACTATCCACCCCTCCCCTGCGTATTAAACGCTCCCTACCACCCTGGTAGTCATGTACCAGGCCCCTTCATTCAGCCCAATGCCCCCTTCTACAGTTTAGTGTTCTCCCTCCTGCCCCATCTCTCACCATCTGTGCAGGTCCTACATGCTGAGCGGAAGATAGAACACCCCCTACCGCCCGTGGTACATCACAGCTGCCGCTGATAGCACCCTCCACCCCTATCACTGGAGGATGGGTAGGGGCCACAGTGCATTGCTTGCCCAGGGGCCTACACTGCTGTTAAGATGGCCCTGGTGGTGGCAGCATCATGCTGTGAGGATGTTTTTCAGTGGCAGGAACTGGGAGACTAGTCAGGATAGAGGGAAAGATGAATGCAGCAACTTGCAGAGACATCCTGGATGGAAACCTGCTCCAGAGCGCTCCTGACCTCAGACTGGAGAGACAGTTCATCTTTCAGCAGGACAACGACCCTAAGCACACAGCCAAGATATCAAAGGAGTGGCTTCAGGACAACTCTGTGAATGTCCTCGAGTGGCCCAGCCAGACCCCAGACTTGATTCATATTGTACATCTCTGGAGAGATCTGAATATGGCTGTGCCCTGACGCTTCCCATACAACCTGATGGAGCTTGAGAGGTGCTGCAAAGAGGAATGGGGAAAACCACTGTGGCTGCGGCTCTCGACAGTCAGAGTCTTGCAGGATTTGACGTCATTATTCCGCGAGACTCTGAATGTATGAAGCTCCTCGGTGGCCAGTAGCCAGAAGCGCCGCAGAAGAAGAAACTGGAGGCAGCAGCTAAATGCTGTACTCCGGTTTCATGTTAATAACATTAGTAAGTCTGGAGGACAGCGTGTGGGGTCCCCGGTACGGCCGTCCCTATCGCCCTTCCCATAATCCGGCCATGCCCCTTGTGGCTGACTGTGGCTCTCTGCTAAGACTACAGGGTGCTTGTAATAAAAAGAATAACAATATATAAACAAAATGAAAGCCCCCAAAACAACACTTTAATGTGTTCTGATTGTCTTTCACAAGTAGTAACCTTAAGTACTTATTTGTATTGTGGTTTCCTGTGCAAGTGATCTGCTGCCACCTTGTGGCCTTCTGAATTACAGCATCTTGCTAAATTAATACAGAGGATTTTAATTAGCGTTCCACATTAGCCCCAGTAGAAGAAAAAAGGATTTTTTTTTTCTAAAAGATCATGTATAAAAGGACCAATTAGAGAGCTCCTTAGGTGAATACAGTGCTGTGACTGGCATTACAGAAATCAACAAAAATACAATTTGGTGGGTTCATACTGGTGTGATTAGAGAAAAGTGCATACAAATGGGTTAATTACTTAAACAAAAAATATGAAAACTTAAAAGAAACCAACAACGCCAGATCCAAAATAAAATCAAAGTTCTCAACACAAGTCACAAACGGCGGAAAGTAATGCCGCCCGAGACCGGTGGACAAGCGGGATGCCGTCCGAACTCAGACTTTTTTGTAAGGGGCAATCAGTTACAAGGCATGGTTTTGCCTCTTTCAAAAATATCTGATTTCAGCAGGGATCCCACACGACCTCCAGTCTCGGGCGGCATTACATCCCGCCTCATGCGTCCTTTTGTACAGACACGTATGCAGAGATCTCAGAAGTCAGTACTGCTCTTAGCTGACTCTTACAGTATGTGATTAATTCACATTAGTCCTATAAAAATGCAAATAGACATTGCATTTATGGGATAAATAACACAACAGGATCTAGCTGTAGAAAATCAGCCTGTTAAACTTTGATGTTAAACTGTTTAGAATATTTTTTTTTGCAGATCTTCTAAGAATGGATGGTAAATCTTCCCGTGCTGTCTGCTGATAGACTGTCAGCCTCTCAGAGAATCTCACTGTAGTCCCGGGCCCAAACAGGGAGGGGGCCCCGCGTATTTTGTCATTCACGAGCTCCACTATGAATAGATACATAGTGATATTGGGATGGGAGAAGGATGGGGTGTTTGCATCTATGCTCCGCAAATGCCAAAAGATGCCACCTTGCTGCAATGAGGCATGTTGGGAATTGCCTTTTTGCAAATGCATAAAAACTGGGGAACCACAAGTTGCCAAATAGGGTAACACCCTAATCAAGAGATTGAAAACTGATCCTAGAATAGTTGCTACAGCATAAAGCTTCTTTAGTGTCTGATTCTGAGGTGGGTGCTAATGGCAGAGCTGCCATCAGAAATTGTGGAGCTCGTGAATGACAAAATATGCGGGGGCCCCTCCCTGTTTGGGCCCGGGACTACAGTGCCAGCAGTCCCCCCCTGATGGTGGCCCTGGCTAATGGCACCGTTGCTGAGTCATTGTATATAGCAGCTGTGCAAAATTATGTGAAAGCTGCAGGAGGGGTCTTATGTAAAAGACGCTTACTGTTGGCTTCTGTGATTTGCTTGCAGCATTCAAAGTAGCAGTATCAGATAATTTGTGTGAACATTGGACATCTGAGTAATACTGAGGCCCGCCAATACTATGTGGTGTTCTGGAATTCTCCCTGTCGCCACCCCCAAATGCCAGCAGAACGTGAATTGTGTCAATTGTGCACATTTTCAGGTTTAGTACATTCTGCCCATAGACTGAGACTCATAAGAATGGGTAAATGAATTCAGGCAATGACACCATGAAAATGTGTATCATGAAAACGGATGCCTAGAATTTAGTGTGATGCCCACGTTGGGGTATCCCTGCTGCATGCCATTGCAGCCTTAAACATTTTCTGTACTGCCTGAGAGAACTTATACACAGGCACTGCAGGGTTAATTATTTCTCCGGGTTGCCTGGCAACGGCCGTGGTGGAAGGAGAGAGGGGCTGGGCCAGCAGGGTAATGGGACCTGGGCCTGCAGCAAGTAACCAAGCAGCGCGGAAAGTCTGCACTGCCAGGATTGGAAGAGAGCTGCGCGCCGAAGAGGGCTGTGACGTCATGCGGCCAATAAAAGAAGGGGTTTTGGGGCCGCCAGCGCGCGCGGGAATGAAAGGAAGGTCGGAGCCCGCTGATCCCTGGCCCGCCTGTCAGCTGCTAGAGAGAGCCGCAGCCGGGAGCAGAGCCGCTGGCCACGCATTGTGAGGCTGGCCGGGAGCAGAGCAAGAGAGACCAGCCGCTACCCCCAGCTGCCGGGAGCCGAACCGCCCGCTGTAACAGCACACTGCCCGTCGAGACACGTTGCCACTGAGAAAGGAGAGGAGCCGCCAGCCGCAGCAAAGTAGAAAAGGGAGCCCAGCAGCCGCAGCAGCACCCAGGGGAACCCAGCAGCCGCAGCAGCGCCACCACTGCCACTGCAGAATTTGACGGAGCCAGGTACCCTCCATCCCCCAGCTCCTCAGAGCGTCTTATATACAGGGACACCTTGCCAAAGAGCCAAATCCCTTAGTGAAAGGTGCCCCCCCACCACTCAATGAGGCGCCCTCTTAGTGGAGGTAGTCCCCTGAACTGACACCTCACCTTCTCACACACATTCTGATGTGTGCTTATTGACATTTGTTCATTTTGCCTCTGGGACCCCAGACAGTAACTGCGTATTCGGCTATATTAAACCCCAGCTGCAGTAAGCTGATCATTCTGCAACAGTTCTCTGCCACTAACTCCCAAAGGATTGAGATAACTATTAAGTCACCAGAGTTATTTCTTGTGCCTCAAATCAGACCGTTGCTCAGCACTATAAGCTAACACTGTTGAAAGCTCACTAGGTTCCCCTATGAACTTCTCCAGATTGCGTACCAGGCCCGAGACTGCCTTTATTGCGCCCACAACACCATCTAGTGGCTGAGTTATCTCTAAATGACAGTTTTCAGTAGTAATGTTCTGCTGAGCACTTATGTTGATGTGACAACGCTTATGTACCTTATGCCAATGATATGTGATAAAAGTTGTGCTCGGTATGCAAATGGTATGTGATAAAAGTCATGCTTATTATGCGAATGATATGTGATCACGTCTATGCTATGATGCAAATGTTTCGCAAGGAGTCTATTAGAGTTGAGCTGATTTATTAGACTGCGTTTGAGTATATTAAACGATGACGTTTTCTCTCCTTTGGTTTAATAAAACGTGTTGTCACCACCCATTTGCCTTTTCTTTTATCGGTGGGGGTCTTCCTTGGGGTGATCATTCTTCTGCCACAGGCTCCTAAAGAAGAAGTCGGGAGAAGTCTTAAGAACCGCAGGTGTTTATTGAAGAAAGCAGGTACGATTGCACTCTCACACACAGGGGTACTATTACAACTTGGCGTCTACGAACAGGATTACAGATACCCTTGTGAACGGCGAAATGTCGCAATCGCAAGATGCACCGGACATGGGAGACCAACAGCAGGCGGCGGATTCTACCCCGAGCCGCAGAAGAGCGCATGATGCACCCAACCCAGCACCACCAGCGGCAGTAATGCCGACAGCACAAATACCGACAGCACCAGTGCTGACGGCACCAATCACCATGCCATACTACTTCGGGGCACCCTGGCTTCCCACATACTTGGGCGACAACCGCGTACGGGGGACCAGTTCTTTCAGGCAATTCAAGGAAAAGTTACACTCCATGTTCCGGTTATACACGCTGAGCGAGGAACAGCGAGTAGAGAGAGTCATCGGCCAGCTAAAAGGGTCTGCGCTACGGGAGGCACAATCGTGGTCGGACGCAGACCAAAAGACAGCCGAAGAAATCCTAAAGAAACTGGCCAGCATCTATAACTCCCAATCCATCGCAGAACTGAAGGGGCGATTATATGCCCGAAAACAGCGGCCGCAAGAATCATTGCGAGACTTTACACTGGGGTTACAAGAAGCGATGCGAACAATCCAAGCTAGAGCTCCAAGGGAGGTGGAACATGTCGACAAAACATTGACGGACCTGTTTATTGAAGGAGCCCAGAGTGAAACAACAAGGACCCAGCTGAGAATGTGGAGAAAACAGAAGCCCAATTGCACATTCCCCGAATTTAAGGAAACCTCCATGGACATACTGGGGTTGAATCAGAACACAGACGCAGAAGATGGGGCGACCTCGGAACTCACCAAGGATGAAGAGGGCGACGAGACACAACTGTATTTGATGCCCGAACCTAGCCAGCCCAAACGTGTTGCCACTCAGCAGGTCCAAGCCAGCCAAGATCCGATTGGAACTCTCACTAGTGCCGTCACACAGATGATGAAAGAAATCCAAGACATACGCTTGGAACAGGCCGAGAATAAATGCGGAGGCTGGTGGCGCGATTCGGGTGGACAAAGCAGACGACAATGGGAAGTCCCGCGAGGCCCAGGACGACGCACCACCGACCAGTTCGATGCACAGGGGAGACCCATCTGCCGGCGCTGCAAGTTGAGTGGGCATGTTGAGCGCGAATGTGAAGTCGAGCCTTTAAACAACGTGACCCCGAGGCGAGGGACCGACCCTCGGGAAGAACCTCGCAAATAGGTCCATCAGCACCAGAATGGTGGCCACAATACGTGGGCAAGTGCCCCCATTTGAAGATTAGGGTCAACGGAATAGAAATGGCAGCTCTCTTAGATACCGGATCCCAAGTAACGACCATTCAACTCACCGAGTTCCGGAGACACTGGAAGGAGAGTGAGATCGTTACACCACCTACCACCTGGCTCAGTCTACTGGCCAGCAATGGTCAACCAATTCAGTTCAGTGGCTACTAGGAGGCCGATTTATCTATTGGTGAAGCCCGGCTAGAACATCAAGGCTGTTTGATTACGACTTCCTGCAATGAACACCTACCGCCTGTCATTTTGGGGATGAACGTGCTGAAAAATTGCCCCGACGAGTTGGTGGAGGCCCTCAGGATGGAGATGAAGTCCGCAGCCCCGAGAGAATGGAAGGCGATGCTGCAGACGATGCGCCTGCTTAAAGGACACAAACGGTTCACTAACCCCAAAGGAGAGGTGGGCAAGGCCAGAATCACGGACCGCCGACCCATTATACTTCAACCCAATGCTGAACACGTGATATGGTGTAAAGCCAGAATCGGTCCAGGTGGGCGGGATTATGAAGCAGTCATCGAAGCCTGTGACCTCGATGGGCAGCGGCCATTCGCAGTGGCCAGGACGCTGGTGAGAGTGGAACGTGGAAGAGTTCCAGTCCGGGTACTCAATCCGCACAATTACCCAATCCGACTGTTTCGAAACTGTCCCGTAGCCAGCGTGATGTGGGTTGACTTCCAAGACGTGTTGAGAGAAACCGTGCCCGGAACCCAACAGAAGACTGTGACCAGCCAATCCAGCCTAATCACCACGGACACCCCATGGTGGAATGAGATCCAAATCGGAGATGCGGGTACACCAGAGAACCAGCGAGAGGGTGTTATCCAAGTCGTGTGCAGGAATGCCGGGGCTTTCAGCCAACACCCAGCTGACTTTGGTAGAGCAGAGGGGGTGCAACACCACATTCCCACCGGAGTGAGTCCGCCAATCAAAGAGAGACACAGACCGCTCCCACGGGCCATGTACCAACCGGTACGAGCCATGATCAGCGAGATGCAGGAGGCCGGCGTGATCAAGGAGAGCCACAGTCCATGGGCCGCCCCGCTGGTCATTGTCAAGAAGAAGGACGGCAGTCTCCGTTTCTGCGTTGACTACAGGAGGTTGAATGCAGTCACCCACAAGGACGCATACCCATTACCATGAATTGAGGAGTCCCTGACTGCCCTGAAGACCGCTGTCTATTTCTCGACCTGGATTTGACCAGCGGGTATTGGCAGATCCCTATGGCCCAAGAAGACCGGGAGAAAACGGCCTTCACCACTCCCATGGGCCTCTTCGAATTTGATAGAATGCTGTTTGGACTCTGCAACGCCCCTGCCACCTTCCAGAGGGTTATGGAACACTGCTTGGGCCATCGCAACTTCGATATGGTCCTCCTGTATCTTGATGATGTGATCATCTTTTCAAAAATGTATGAGGACCACCTGAAACACTTGGAGGAAGTGTTCGGACAACTAACTCGCTGTCACCTGAAGTTGAAGCCGTCCAAATGCCACCTCCTGAAACCAAAAGTGCAGTACCTCAGACACATTGTGAGTGCGGAAGGGGTAAGGCCAGATCCAGAAAAGAGTTGCGTGGTGCGCGACTGGCCAGTACCAAAGACCGTCAAAGATGTATGCAGCTTTCTGGGGTTCGTTGGATACTACCGACGTTTTATTGAAAATTTTGCTAAAGTAGCCTCCTCTCTGCATGAGCTCTACGTGGAAAATCGGGCCAGGAGCGGTGAAGTACACCAGTGGTCGCATGGACCGAAGACCACCAAGCATCTTTCGAACAGCTGAAGCGGTCACTTGTCGAAGCACCCCTCTTAGCCTACCCTGACTACGAGCAACCCTTCCAGGTCTATACTGATGCCAGCCACTGCGGCCTGGGAGCTGTGCTATCACAAATGCAGAATGGCCGGGAAAGAGTGATTGCCTATGCCAGTCGGGGCCTTAAGAAGACAGAACACAACAACGAAAATTACAGCACATTTAAACTAAAATTGCTCGCCCTGATCTGGGCCATGACGAAAAGTAAAAAAATGACTTGGCCGCCACCCCTTTCGTGATTGTCAGTGACAACAACCCCTTGGCCCACCTATCCACAGCCCGGCTGGGCGTAATGGAGCAGAGATGGTTGTCACGCCTGGCCAATTTCCGCTACACAGTGACATATCGCAGTGGGAAATCCAATGGCAATGCGGACGCCCTGTCCCGTCTACCCACAGCGGATGTTGAGGAGGAAGAACAAGATTGGGATGAGGACGTTGAGACTCCGGTCTTCAAGGTTCCCAAAACACGGAGACGCATGGTCACCTCCGACCCTGTTGTTGTCACCACAGACCCCTCGCCTGAACCAAGTCTACAAGACAAGGGAGGATTCGATTGGGAGTCAATCCAGGAAGAAAGTTCGGTGATTCGAAACCTTAAAGCACTTCTCCGCCGGAACGGTCGGCTGACCAGAGTACAGAGAACTAACACAGATCAAGAGTTAGTCAAACTATTGAGACACCATGATCACCTGAGTCTTCGACGAGGACTCATCATTCGCACAAGTCTTGATTTGGGACCCATCAGCCCATTCATCAGATCGTGGTACCAAAAGAACAAGCCCGCTCCTTACTCACCGCTTATCACAACCAGTCCGGCCATTTCAGGACACAGAAAACTGAGGCAACTCTGAGGAGGCGGCACTTTTGGATTGGAATGCGGGCTGATGTAGAAAGATGGTGCCGTGAATGCGCGAGTTGCAACCTGAAGCGCCCGGCTGAAGCCACCCAGAAAGACCCTCTTCACCCGATCCCCAGCAGCCACCCGGCCGAATTGGTGGTACTAGACCATGTAAAGTTGGAACCAAGCTCTACCGGTGTCCAATATGCCCTCACGATCATGGATCACTATAGCCGCTTCTTGGTGGTAGTCCCCGCACGCGACCTAACCACAAAGACGACAGCCGAACTCTTCATGAAGCATTTCGTCCGGCCTTATGGATACCCTGATCGGGTTCTGACGGATCAGGGCCCTGCCTTTGAGTCTCAATTGTTCCATCAGCTATGCTCCATGTATGGATGCTGGAAATTGAAGACCACAGCCTATCACCCGCAGGGAAACGGTCTCTGCGAGAGAGCCAACCAGACCGTTATAGGGATGCTCCAAAGCCTCACAGCAGAAGCTAAGGCCCGGTGGCCCACTCTCCTACCAGAAATGGCGTACCTATACAACAATACGGAACACTGTTCAACAGGATTCACGCCATTCTATCTAATGTTTGGAAGGCAGGGCAGACTCCCCAAGGATCTGGAGTTGACCCCAGAGATGGACGAATACAGTACTCCGCAAAATGGTTGGGTGCATGAGCACCAACATCACATCGAGACCGCCAGACAAGTTGTAGAAAAGCGACTGGAAGTCGTACACGCACGGCAAGAGAGAAACTTCAATGCTAACGCACGGCCGGTGCCTCTACAGATAGGCGACAGAGTGTGGAGGAAGAAGAACCGCGGAACCTGTAAACTCGACACCATGTGGGAGGCTGTGCCTTACACCATCACAAGAGTCCCAACTGATGATAGGTATACTTACCAGATCAAGGGAGAAGATGGTCGACTCAGTACTGTACCTCGTGACCAACTGAAGGTGTGCACTTCCGAAGAACCTGTACCGCAGAGGGAGAGGAGTCCTGTGCGGAGGGATGGGAGCCCCGGGGAGGTATACCACTTGATGACCCCATTAAGTTGCTAATGTTTATGGGGAGCGCCATTCCCTACCCCATTGCCCGGAGCACGGCTCCAGAGTCATCTGATGGCGGACTCACCAGTAACAGACCGTGTTCTCCTTCAGGTGTCTGATGCTGAAAACGAACCCAATGTAATCGGTGTCAGGAGGTCAGAACGCAGCACTAAAGGCATTCTGCCCTTGCGCTACCGAGAAAAGAATGTATAATGTACTAAATGTAAATATGTTCATGCCTACATTACTCACCTATTCATTATTGAAAGTTCTCGAGAGACTGTTGCTCAGGACTGTTGAGTCACTTAAAGAAAATGCGTGAGGACACGCATCCTTCCACTGAGGGAACATGTGATACCCACGTTGGGGTATCCCTGCTGCATGCCTTTGCAGCCTTAAACATTATCTGTACTGCCTGAGAGAACTTATACACAGGCACTGCAGGGTTAATTATTTCTCCGGGTTGCCAGGCAACGGCTGTGGTGAAAGGAAAGAGGGGCTGGGCCAGCAGGGTAATGGGACCTGGGCCTGCAACAAGTAACCAAGCAGCGCGGGAAGTCTGCTCTGCCAGGATTGGAAGAGAGCTGCGCGCCGAAGAGGGCTGTGACGTCATGCGGCCAATAAAAGAAGGGGTTTTGGGGCCGCCAGCGTGCGCGTGGGAAAGAAAGGAAGGTCGGAGCCCGCTGATCCCTGGCCCGCCTGTCAGCCGCTAGAGAGAGCCGCGAGCAGGGGAGCGCACAGCCGCCGGGAGGAGAGACCAGCCGCCGGGAGCAGAGCCGCTGGCCGCGCATTGTGAGGCTGGCCGGGAGCAGAGCAAGAGAGACCAGCTGCTACCCCCAGCTGCCGGGAGCCGAACCGCCCGCTGTAACAGCACACTGCCCGTCGAGACACGATGCCACTGGGAAAGGAGAGGAGCCGCCAGCCGCAGCAAAGTAGAAAAGGGAGCCCAGCAGCCGCAGCAGCACCCAGGGGAACCCAGCAGCCGCAGCAGCGCCACCACTGCCACTGCAGAATTTGACTGAGCCAGGTACCCTCCATCCCCCAGCTCCCCAGAGCGTCTTATATACAGGGACACCTTGCCAAAGAGCCAAATCCCTTAGTGAAAGGTGCCCTCCCACCACTCAATGAGGCGCCCTCTTAGTGGAGGTAGTCCCCTGAACTGACACCCCACCTTCTCACACACATTCTGATGTGTGCCTATAGACATTTGTTCATTTTGCCTCTGGGACCCCAGACAGTAACTGCGTATTCGGCTATATTAAACCCCAGCCGCACTAAGCTGATCATTCTGCAGCAGTTCTCCGCAACTAACTCCCAAAGGATTGAGATAACTATTAAGTCACCAGAGTTATTTATTGTGCCTCAAATCAGACCGTTGCTCAGCACTATAAGCTAACACTGTTGAAAGCTCACTAGGTTCACCTTTGAACTTCTCCAGATTGCGTACCAGGCCCGAGACTGCCTTTATTGCGCCCACAACGCCATCTAGTGGCTGAGTTATCTCTAAATGACAGTTTTCAGTAGTAATGTTCTGCTGAGCACTTATGTTGATGTGACAACGCTTATGTACCTTATGCCAATGATATGTGATAAAAGTTGTGCTCGGTATGCAAATGGTATGTGATAAAAGTCATGCTTATTATGCGAATGATATGTGATCACGTCTATGCTATGATGCAAATCTTTCGCAAGGAGTCTATTAGAGTTGAGCTGATTTATTAGACTGCGTTTGAGTGTATTAAACGATGACGTTTTCTCTCCTTTGGTTTAATAAAACGTGTTGTCACCACCCATTTGCCTTTCCTTTTATCGGTGGGGGTTTTCCTTGGGGTGATCATTCTTCTGCCACAGGCTCCTAAAGAAGAAGTCGGGAGAAGTCTTAAGAACCGCAGGTGTTTATTGAAGAAAGCAGGTACGATTGCACTCTCACACACTGGGGTACTATTACATTAGTGCTCAGTGCAATTGCTCCAGTCTGTAATCCTAGGTTGAGCTTTTATATAAACTATAATTTTATTTTATATCCAATACTTCTCTCGCATTGCTGTTGCCCACAATACATCCATTGAATATAGGCCAGTTCACTGTTCCCTAAGCAAAAAAATCATATGACAGTAATAACTACAAAACGGAGTATGTGACTCCAAATTTAGTTAGTTTATAAATATAACCGAAACTTCCGACTACCAGAAGCACATCTGTGTTCTTGTGATGTGTTTGTACTATATTTTGATTTACTGAATAGAAATGATTGCTAAGCAATTATATTCATCCATGTGTCTGGTCAACATGTTATAAACACATTAAGGATAATTGTGAAGCGGGTTCTAAAACAATATTAAGAATCATAATAAATGGCATGGCTTGTAATGCACATTACTTCCATTCCTCTAGAGAGCATGCTGACTTACGTTATTGTCAGACTGTGGAGCCTCATATCTGCATGTGGTCCAGATGACTGAAATGGTTACACAAACTAATTGTGTGTTTTAGTAAATAGAGTTCTAATTAGCCCTGCATATATATAGCTAGCAAGAGTACAAATTAAATCTTCAGGATTGGTTTATTTATGCACTTTATGTGAACAATGTTGTATATACGTGAAAGAATAAATCAAGGGGAAATCAAAGGTACAAGCATGGGTACAGTCTCAAAAAACTAGAAGGTCAACATCTGTGCTGTAGGTTCACAATATTTAGCATGAAGGATGGTCACTTAGTCATGGCAAAGGGAATGAGTACATCCATCTATCTATCTATCTATCTATCTATCTATCTATCTATCTATCTATCTATCTATCTATCTATCTATCTATCTATCTGTCTGTCTGTCTGTCTGTCTGTCTATCTAATCTACAGTATCTATCTATCTATCTATCTATCTATCTATCTATCTATCTATCTATCTATCTATCTATCTATCTATCTAATCTACAGTGTCTATCTATCTATCTATCTATCTATCTATCTATCTATCTATCTATCTATCTATCTATCTATTCTTCATAGCTGGGGTATCAGTAAGGCTGAATAACTTATGTCTGTAGTAAATGTTTTTCTTATATTATCCCTCCAACCACATATATATTTAATTACTGTGTATATCTAGCTGGTAATGTGCATTTACTAGCAACATGTTTGTTCACCAAGAGCATATAAGGGTGCTTTCCCAGTTTGCCCACGTGCCGGAACAAGGAGGATGTGCTTATTTTGCAAAGTCAACCCAAAAAAATGCACATGGTTGTAAAATCAAAAACATCATATTAAAATTCAACCTGCTATGACTTTATGACCACCTCACTCTTGTTGTAACGTTTAGCTTAATTTATACCTTAAATTAGCCAAAAGTGTAATGGGACACTGGAACTGTCTTACTTGTATCCCTGTCTTACATTTGCATGCTTTTATTGTACTGAAGTAATGCATATTCACACAATAGCATATCAAGATATCCAGGTGCCCCTTGTGAAATGAAGGACTTGCTCAGCTGTGTCACAACATCATGACAACACGCACCACTTCTGGGACACAATATAATGGAGGTTCCTTGACTAAAACCAGAGTTTGGATCAAAATGCAAGACTAGGGTAATCTGCAGACAGCCTTCCCTGGCGTTAGACAATGGCGAGCAAACCAGGAGTTAAAATTTGTGAGTGAGCCAGGTGCTCACTGCCCTCAACTGGTGCTCCTGTTAATTGCCATCTTGGACATATGGTAGTCACGGCTCTTCATTCTCATATAAAGTGTTCCTGGTACAATAGCATCGGAATAAGGCTGGTTCCGATGTATTACATCTTAGAAGATGTTCAAAAATCAACTCTTTTGCAAAGAGAAATAACCTGTACACAGTTGGCTCCTTTTCCTCCCCTTTTATCTTATTTAAATCTCGTTTCTCAGAAAAAAAAAAAAGGATTTGTCCTGTGGATGTCTGAGCGGGTGTAGTGCTGCAGAGACCGGCTTAGCCCACCGGCCCAGGTAATTAATTATCACATCTGCACAAGCATCACTATCCTCCTTGGTAAGTCATACACTTACACAAACCACATTTGTGCTATTCAAATGAATGTAAAATAAAGAATACATTTTGCATATTATTTAACATTAGATTATCGTACCCTTTGAAGTTGCACCACTGGGCTGTGTTATATGGTCAGCAGGCATGATTCCTTTTAAGGGGGCTGTCTATTATTGTAATGGAGGATGCAAATCCAGGGCCGGATTAGCAATGGGGTGGGTGGAGCCGCAGCTCCAGGCCCTCTCATGAAAATAGGCCCACAAGAGAATGACAGCGAAAAAGAGCACATTGTTGTTTTTCTTGGCTATTAAGTATAGACTAAAGTGGTACCCAAAATGTTGCAAGGATTTGGCAGTTTAGCTGTACACTGCATTATGCTGCAGTAACCAGCTGCAAGTAGTCTTCTGGTTACTAGAGATGAGCGCCTGAAATTTTTCGGGTTTTGTGTTTTGGTTTTGGGTTCGGTTCCGCGGCCGTGTTTTGGGTTCGAACGCGTTTTGGCAAAACCTCACCGAATTATTTTTGTCGGATTCGGGTGTGTTTTGGATTCGGGTGTTTTTTTCCAAAAACACTAAAAAACAGCTTAAATCATAGAATTTGGGGGTCATTTTGATCCCAAAGTATTATTAACCTCAAAAACCATAATTTACACTCATTTTCAGTCTATTCTGAATACCTCACACCTCACAATATTATTTTTAGTCCTAAAATTTGCACCGAGGTCGCTGTGTGAGTAAGATAAGCGACCCTAGTGGCCGACACAAACACCGGGCCCATCTAGGAGTGGCACTGCAGTGTCACGCAGGATGTCCCTTCCAAAAAACCCTCCCCAAACAGCACATGACGCAAAGAAAAAAAGAGGCGCAATGAGGTAGCTGTGTGAGTAAGATTAGCGACCCTAGTGGCCGACACAAACACCGGGCCCATCTAGGAGTGGCACTGCAGTGTCACGCAGGATGGCCCTTCCAAAAAACCCTCCCCAAACAGCACATGACGCAAAGAAAAAAAGAGGCGCAATGAGGTAGCTGTGTGAGTAAGATTAGCGACCCTAGTGGCCGACACAAACACCGGGCCCATCTAGGAGTGGCACTGCAGTGTCACGCAGGATGGCCCTTCCAAAAAACCCTCCCCAAACAGCACATGACGCAAAGAAAAAAAGAGGCGCAATGAGGTAGCTGACTGTGTGAGTAAGATTAGCGACCCTAGTGGCCGACACAAACACCGGGCCCATCTAGGAGTGGCACTGCAGTGTCACGCAGGATGTCCCTTCCAAAAAACCCTCCCCAAACAGCACATGACGCAAAGAAAAAAAGAGGCGCAATGAGGTAGCTGTGTGAGTAAGATTAGCGACCCTAGTGGCCGACACAAACACCGGGCCCATCTAGGAGTGGCACTGCAGTGTCACGCAGGATGTCCCTTCCAAAAAACCCTCCCCAATCAGCACATGATGCAAAGAAAAAGAAAAGAAAAAAGAGGTGCAAGATGGAATTATCCTTGGGCCCTCCCACCCACCCTTATGTTGTATAAACAAAACAGGACATGCACACTTTAACCAACCCATCATTTCAGTGACAGGGTCTGCCACACGACTGTGACTGATATGACGGGTTGGTTTGGACCCCCCCCAAAAAAGAAGCAATTAATCTCTCCTTGCACAAACTGGCTCTACAGAGGCAAGATGTCCACCTCATCTTCACCCTCCGATATATCACCGTGTACATCCCCCTCCTCACAGATTATCAATTCGTCCCCACTGGAATCCACCATCTCAGCTCCCTGTGTACTTTGTGGAGGCAATTGCTGCTGGTCAATGTCTCCGCGGAGGAATTGATTATAATTCATTTTAATGAACATCATCTTCTCCACATTTTCTGGATGTAACCTCGTACGCCGATTGCTGACAAGGTGAGCGGCGGCACTAAACACTCTTTCGGAGTACACACTTGTGGGAGGGCAACTTAGGTAGAATAAAGCCAGTTTGTGCAAGGGCCTCCAAATTGCCTCTTTTTCCTGCCAGTATAAGTACGGACTGTGTGACGTGCCTACTTGGATGCGGTCACTCATATAATCCTCCACCATTCTATCAATGTTGAGAGAATCATATGCAGTGACAGTAGACGACATGTCCGTAATCGTTGTCAGGTCCTTCAGTCCGGACCAGATGTCAGCATCAGCAGTCGCTCCAGACTGCCCTGCATCACCGCCAGCGGGTGGGCTCGGAATTCTGAGCCTTTTCCTCGCACCCCCAGTTGCGGGAGAATGTGAAGGAGGAGATGTTGACAGGTCGCGTTCCGCTTGACTTGACAATTTTGTCACCAGCAGGTCTTTCAACCCCAGCAGACCTGTGTCTGCCGGAAAGAGAGATCCAAGGTAGGCTTTAAATCTAGGATCGAGCACGGTGGCCAAAATGTAGTGCTCTGATTTCAACAGATTGACCACTCGTGAATCCTTGTTAAGCGAATTAAGGGCTGCATCCACAAGTCCCACATGCCTAGCGGAATCGCTCCGTGTTAGCTCCTTCTTCAATGCCTCCAGCTTCTTCTGCAAAAGCCTGATGAGGGGAATGACCTGACTCAGGCTGGCAGTGTCTGAACTGACTTCACGTGTGGCAAGTTCAAAGGGCATCAGAACCTTGCACAACGTTGAAATCATTCTCCACTGCACTTGAGACAGGTGCATTCCATCTCCTATATCGTGCTCAATTGTATAGGCTTGAATGGCCTTTTGCTGCTCCTCCAACCTCTGAAGCATATAGAGGGTTGAATTCCACCTCGTTACCACTTCTTGCTTCAGATGATGGCAGGGCAGGTTCAGTAGTTTTTGGTGGTGCTCCAGTCTTCTGTACGTGGTGCCTGTACGCCGAAAGTGTCCCGCAATTTTTCTGGCCACCGACAGCATCTCTTGCACGCCCCTGTCGTTTTTTAAAAAATTCTGCACCACCAAATTCAAGGTATGTGCAAAACATGGGACGTGCTGGAATTTGCCCATATTTAATGCACACACAATATTGCTGGCGTTGTCCGATGCCACAAATCCACAGGAGAGTCCAATTGGGGTAAGCCATTCCGCGATGATCTTCCTCAGTTGCCGTAAGAGGTTTTCAGCTGTGTGCGTATTCTGGAAAGCGGTGATACAAAGCGTAGCCTGCCTAGGAAAGAGTTGGCGTTTGCGAGATGCTGCTACTGGTGCCGCCGCTGCTGTTCTTGCGGCGGGAGTCCATACATCTACCCAGTGGGCTGTCACAGTCATATAGTCCTGACCCTGCCCTGCTCCACTTGTCCACATGTCCGTGGTTAAGTGGACATTGGGTACAACTGCATTTTTTAGGACACTGGTGAGTCTTTTTCTGACGTCCGTGTACATTCTCGGTATCGCCTGCCTAGAGAAGTGGAACCTAGATGGTATTTGGTAACGGGGGCACACTGCCTCAATAAATTGTCTAGTTCCCTGTGAACTAACGGCGGATACCGGACGCATGTCTAACACCAACATAGTTGTCAAGGACTCAGTTATCCGCTTTGCAGTAGGATGACTGCTGTGATATTTCATCTTCCTCGCAAAGGACTGTTGAACAGTCAATTGCTTACTGGAAGTAGTACAAGTGGGCTTACGACTTCCCCTCTGGGATGACCATCGACTCCCAGCGGCAACAACAGCAGCGCCAGCAGCAGTAGGCGTTACACGCAAGGATGCATCGGAGGAATCCCAGGCAGGAGAGGACTCGTCAGACTTGCCAGTGACATGGCCTGCAGGACTATTGGCATTCCTGGGGAAGGAGGAAATTGACACTGAGGGAGTTGGTGGGGTGGTTTGCGTGAGCTTGGTTACAAGAGGAAGGGATTTACTGGTCAGTGGACTGCTTCCGCTGTCACCCAAAGTTTTTGAACTTGTCACTGACTTATTATGAATGCGCTGCAGGTGACGTATAAGGGAGGATGTTCCGAGGTGGTTAACGTCCTTACCCCTACTTATTACAGCTTGACAAAGGGAACACACGGCTTGACACCTGTTGTCCGCATTTCTGGTGAAATACCTCCACACCGAAGAGCTGATTTTTTTGGTATTTTCACCTGGCATGTCAACAGCCATATTCCTCCCACGGACAACAGGTGTCTCCCCGGGTGCCTGACTTAAACAAACCACCTCACCATCAGAATCCTTCTGGTCAATTTCCTCCCCAGCGCCAGCAACACCCATATCCTCCTCATCCTGGTGTACTTCAACACTGACATCTTCAATCTGACTATCAGGAACTGGACTGCGGGTGCTCCTTCCAGCACTTGCAGGGGGCATGCAAATAGTGGAAGGCGCATGCTCTTCACGTCCAGTGTTGGGAAGGTCAGGCATCGCAACCGACACAATTGGACTCTCCTTGTGGATTTGGGATTTCAAAGAACGCACAGTTCTTTGCGGTGCTTTTGCCAGCTTGAGTCTTTTCAGTTTTCTAGCGAGAGGCTGAGTGCTTCCATCCTCATGTGAAGCTGAACCACTAGCCATGAACATAGGCCAGGGCCTCAGCCGTTCCTTGCCACTCCGTGTGGTAAATGGCATATTGGCAAGTTTACGCTTCTCCTCCGACAATTTTATTTTAGGTTTTGGAGTCCTTTTTTTTCTGATATTTGGTGTTTTGGATTTGACATGCTCTGTACTATGACATTGGGCATCGGCCTTGGCAGACGACGTTGCTGGCATTTCATCGTCTCGGCCATGACTAGTGGCAGCAGCTTCAGCACGAGGTGGAAGTGGATCTTGATCTTTCCCTAATTTTGGAACCTCAACTTTTTTGTTCTCCATATTTTATAGGCAGAACTAAAAGGCACCTCAGGTAAACAATGGAGATGGATGGATTGGATACTAGTATACAATTATGGACGGACTGCCACGGTTAGGTGGTATAAAAAAACCACGGTTAGGTGGTATATATTGTAATACAATTATGGATGGACGGACTGCCTGCCGAGTGCCGACACAGAGGTAGCCACAGCCGTGAACTACCGCACTGTACACTGGTTGATAAAGAGATAGTAGTATACTCGTAACAACTAGTATGACTGACTATGACGGTATAAAGAATGAAAAAAAAACCACGGTTAGGTGGTATATATTATAATACAATTATGGATGGACGGACTGCCTGCCGACTGCCGACACAGAGGTAGCCACAGCCGTGAACTACCGCACTGTACACTGGTTGATAAAGAGATAGTAGTATACTCGTAACAACTAGTATGACACTATGACGGTATAAAGAATGAAAAAAAAACCACGGTTAGGTGGTATATATTATAATAATACAATTATGGATGGACGGACTGCCTGCCGAGTTCCGACACAGAGGTAGCCACAGCCGTGAACTACCGCACTGTACACTGGTTGATAAAGAGATAGTAGTATACTCGTAACAACTAGTATGACTGACTATGACGGTATAAAGAATGAAAAAAAAACCACGGTTAGGTGGTATATATTGTAATACAATTATGGATGGACGGACTGCCTGCCGAGTTCCGACACAGAGGTAGCCACAGCCGTGAACTACCGCACTGTACACTGGTTGATAAAGAGATAGTAGTATACTCGTAACAACTAGTATGACACTATGACGGTATAAAGAATGAAAAAAAAAACACGGTTAGGTGGTATATATTATAATACAATTATGGATGGACGGACTGCCTGCCGACTGCCGACACAGAGGTAGCCACAGCCGTGAACTACCGCACTGTACACTGGTTGATAAAGAGATAGTAGTATACTCGTAACAACTAGTATGACACTATGACGGTATAAAGAATGAAAAAAAAACCACGGTTAGGTGGTATATATTATAATACAATTATGGATGGACGGACTGCCTGCCGAGTGCCGACACAGAGGTAGCCACAGCCGTGAACTACCGCACTGTACACTGGTTGATAAAGAGATAGTAGTATACTCGTAACAACTAGTATGACTGACTATGACGGTATAAAGAATGAAAAAAAAACCACGGTTAGGTGGTATATATTATAATACAATTATGGATGGACGGACTGCCTGCCGACTGCCGACACAGAGGTAGCCACAGCCGTGAACTACCGCACTGTACACTGGTTGATAAAGAGATAGTAGTATACTCGTAACAACTAGTATGACACTATGACGGTATAAAGAATGAAAAAAAAACCACGGTTAGGTGGTATATATTATAATACAATTATGGATGGACGGACTGCCTGCCGACTGCCGACACAGAGGTAGCCACAGCCGTGAACTACCGCACTGTACACTGGTTGATAAAGAGATAGTAGTATACTCGTAACAACTAGTATGACACTATGACGGTATAAAGAATGAAAAAAAAACCACGGTTAGGTGGTATATATTATAATACAATTATGGATGGACGGACTGCCTGCCGACTGCCGACACAGAGGTAGCCACAGCCGTGAACTACCGCACTGTACTGTGTCTGCTGCTAATATAGACTGGTTGATAAAGAGATAGTATACAACAATATACTACTATACTGGTGGTCAGGCACTGGTCACCACTAGTCACACTGGCAGTGGCACTCCTGCAGCAAAAGTGTGCACTGTTTAATTTTAAATTAATATAATATTATGTACTCCTGGCTCCTGCTATAACAACCTGCAGTGCTCCCCAGTCTCCCCCACAATTATTATAAGCTTTTATACATTGATGTGCAGCACACTGGGCTGAGCTGAGTGCACACAGACTGAGTCACACTGTGTGACTGCTGTGTATCGTTTTTTTCAGGCAGAGAGCGGATATAGCAGAGAACGGATATATTAAATAAAAGTTAACTTAACAACAACTGCACTGGTCACTGTGGTAAACTCTGTCTGCACAATCTCTCTCTCTCTCTCTCTCTTCTAATCTATTCTAATGGAGAGGACGCCAGCCACGTCCTCTCCCTATCAATCTCAATGCACGTGTGAAAATGGCGGCGACGCGCGGCTCCTTATATAGAATCCGAGTCTCGCGAGAATCCGACAGCGTCATGATGACGTTCGGGCGCGCTCGGGTTAACCGAGCAAGGCGGGAAGATCCGAGTCGCTCGGACCCATGAAAAAAAAAGTGAAGTTCGTGCGGGTTCGGATTCAAAGAAACCGAACCCGCTCATCTCTACTGGTTACACAATCAAGTTATTATGATAATGTTTATTTGATTAAGCAAGCCGTGGTTTTTTTTATGTTTTATTAAACAATAGCTTTTATTAATTTTTCACATGAAATAATAAGGATACAAAAAAGAAAAATGGAATCAAAGGGAACACAGCCAGAAAAACAGCAGGAATACATAGTCTATGACCTATGATAGCATTGCACCAGTGACAAAGGTAAACTTATAGCAAATCTAAGTTCACCTTAAGCATCATACATAGAACTGACCAGGCCAATTTGGGCGACTAATGCCACACCCCCCCCCCCCACACACACCATTTCAACCACTTCATGTGCGGAGATGTTGCAGATGATGTATATTTGCAGTCTGCTGTCTCAAATACATAGTGTTTCTGGACTCTATTTCCAATGCCTTGCAGATTTGGGGCCATATTTCAGACCTGATTGCTGTGCTGCAAATTACACTGTCCTGCGATCAGATAGTCGCTGCCCAGGGGGGGTGAAAATTTGCCCCGTGCAAGTATGCGACCGCATGTTACGCTGTGCGAAAATTCCCCTCAGTCAGCGGACACGCTGCAAAACTGTTCGCATCACACTCACCATCGAATGTTTTTCCCATTCTGTGCAGTCTGTACATTGCTCAATACTTACTCCTCCAGTGCAAAGGAATCAGGCTGATCGGATCCGGAGCTGACGTCACATACCCTCCCTTCAAATGCTAGGGAACGCCTGCGTTTTTCCGACACTCTTCCTGAAAACAGCCAGTTACCGCCCCCAAACATCCTCCTCCTGTCAATCACCTTGCGAACAGCCATGCACTAAAAATTTTCGCACCATCCTGATGCTGTTTGGTGATGCGCGTGCACATTGTGGTGCTTATGCATGCACAGCAGTTCGATAATCGGGCGCTGTACGAAAATGCACAGCAGTGATCAGGTCTGAATCGGGCTCTTGGGACAGTAGCAGTCCCTGTTGCTGCAGACATTAAGAGTAGAACATTCCATTAATCCATTGAGGAGATTATATCCCACCAATTTAATGTTTATGATGATTTTATTGTTGTTTCCTGATATTATTGAAAGATTTTTTAGGTGGGGTTGAGTTCTAAAATGTCTATATACAAGGATTAATAAGTGTTGGATAGGAAAACATTTCCGAAATGCGTAGATGTTTGAGTGGCGTCCCCCAGGTTTTACTATAAACTTTTTCCACAGCATATTCCAAATTTGGGCCATTATACATCTGTGTGGTAAACCACCCCCGGAGAGAATTATTATTATTGCTCAAAGGGGTTGATGGATACCCAGGTCCTTTAAGGTATAGAGTGGAAAAAACCATAACAGTGGCGGGGTACTACCGCTGTTTTTATCTTGTTGTTGGTTTTTTATTTTTATTTTTTATGTGGATTGAATCTTTTTATGTATAAATAAAATCTTTTTGGACATTTAAAAACTTGCTGTGGAATTCTATGTGTGTCTAAGTTCTCTTAGGAC
This sequence comes from Pseudophryne corroboree, assembly GCF_028390025.1. Classification (NCBI taxonomy): domain Eukaryota; kingdom Metazoa; phylum Chordata; class Amphibia; order Anura; family Myobatrachidae; genus Pseudophryne; species Pseudophryne corroboree. The sequence continues at coordinate 167,379,410 of NC_086444.1, read as the reverse complement.
ATTGGACTACTGCTCTGGTGCCTGTGGTGGGAGAGGTGAGAACCTTATTGTTAGAACTGTTATACAGTATTTTGATAGGCAATCTGCCTTTCCTTGTATTGAAACAGGTGTTCAACAATTCTATAAACGATGGGGACCATTTATTAAATACTTACCTTCACAGGAACAGGCACATACTGTATCTTAAAGGTATTCGAGCAAACAACTTGGTATCTGTATCGTCAACTTAATATTATTTAGGGTATATGTTCAGTCTAAAAGTCCTGGTTCTTGACCTCTGTTCTACACAGTGTAATTATAAGTGCTTTTTTTTAATTTAAAATTTAGCTCCACCTGACTTTTTTTTTTTTCTTTCTTTGGGGAGGAAGGGGGGGGGGGGGGTTTCTCATATATAGGCAATCGTTACATTTAATCCTGATTATATATATGATCAGCTGGCTCATTGATACTGTCACAATTTCACAGTGGACTGATCTTGGTTGTGTATCCTCTATTGTTTGCCGTTTTGATGTCTTATATATCTTGTATTGTATTCCATGGCACTGGGTACTCTTTACCTTTATATATTTTGTAGCAAATGTTATCTGTACTTACTGAATGCCTTACTCGATAAAAAAAATAATACAAAAATAAATAAATAAGAAAATAGGAATTTGTTTAATGTTCTAACATGCATTTTCCATACTGCACTAGTTAGTATTTTAGGTTTAGGTTTAGTGCCCTTTAATATATATACAATAGAAGAATTGTATTTAATTTGTGATTTCAAATAATGGGGCAGATGTATTAACCTGGAGAAGGCATAAGGAAGTGATAAACCAGTGATAAGGCAGTTTTAAGTGCAAGGTGATAATGCACCAGCCAATCAGCTCCTAACTGATAATTTACATATGGGAGCTGATTGGCTGGTGTGTTTATCACCTTGCACATATCACTGGTTTATCACTTCCTTATGCCTTCTCCAGGTTAATACATCTGCCCCAGTATATTTAGATTCTGCATTTTGGTGGCAGACAAATCTAGAGTGGAATCAGAACATAACAAAAGGAAATACAGTGCCTTGCTAAAGTATTCACCCCCCTTGGCTTTTTACCTATTTTGTTGCATTACAACCTGTAATTAAATATATTTTTTTTTATCTGAATTTTATGTGATGGATATGCACAAAATTGTCTAAGTTGGTGAAGTAAAATGAGAAAAATGTATATAAAAATTTGAAAATTGGCATGTGCATATGTATTCACCCCCTTTGATATGAAGCACCTTAAAAGTTCTGGTGCAACCAATTACCTTCAGAAGTCACATTATTAGTGAAATGAAGTCCACCTGTGTGCAAGTGTCACATGATCTGGCAGTATAAACACACCAGAGGCTGCAACACCACTAAGCAAGAGGCATCACACCATGAATACCAAGGAGCTCTCCAAACAAGTCAGGGACAAAGTTGTTGAGAAGTACAAGTCAGGGTTAGGTTATAAAAAAATATCCAAATCTTTGATGACCCCCCCAGAGCACCATCAAATCCATCATCTTCAAATGGAAAGAACATGGTACCGCAACAAACCTGCCAAGAGAGGGCCGGTCACCAAAACTCACAGACCGGGCAAGGAGGGCATTAATCAGAGAGGCAGCACAGAGACCAAAGGTAACCCTGAAGGAGCTGCAGAGTTCCACAGCGGAGACTGGTGTATCTGCGCATGTGACCAGAAAAGCCGTACACTCCATGGAGCTGGGCTTTATGGAAGAGTGGCCAGAAAAAAGCCATTGCTTAATGTTAAAAATAAGAAGGCACGTTTTGAGTTTGCCAAAAGGCATGAGGACAACTCCCCAAATGTATGCAGGAAGGTGCTCTGGTCAGATGAGACTAAAATTTAACTTTTCAGCCACCAAGGAAAACGCTATGTCTAGCGCAAACCCAACACATCCCATCACCCCAAGAACGCCATCCCCATAGTGAAACATGGTGGTGGCAGCATCATGCTATGGGGATGTTTTTCAGCAGCAGGGACTGGGAAACTGTTTCGAAGGAAAGATGGATGGTGCTAAATACAGGGATATTCTTGAGCAAAACCTGTTTCAGTCTGTCTGTGATTTGAAACTGGGACGGAGGTTCACCTTCCAGCAGGACAATGACCCGAAGCAACAGTCGAGTGGTTTAAGGGGAAACATTTAAATGTGTTGGAATGGCCTATTCAAAGCCCAGATCTCAATCTAATTGAAAATCAGTGGCAAGATGTAGCAAGTTCATAGAGACTTATCCAAAGCAACTTGCAGCTGTAATTGCCGCAAAAGGTGGCTCTACAAAGTACTGAATTTAGGGGGGTGAATAGTTATGCACACTGCAGTTTTCTGTTATTTTGTCCGATTTGTTGTTTGCTTCACAATAAAAAAAAATCTTCAAAGTTGTAGGCATGTTCTGTGAATGAAATGATGCAAACCTTCAAATATCCATTTTAATTCCAGGTTATGAAGCAATAAAACATGAAAAATTCAAAGGGAGGTGAATACTTTAGCAAGGCACTATAAATGATGAAATTGGTCAATGCTCTAAGAAGCTGTTAAATGTTTATGCTAAAACAAATAATGCAAGTACACAATTATGAAAAATTAAATTGGAGGTTAGAGTGGCTAAACGGAAACAAAAAAGGACAGCATATTTTATTTCTAAAAAGGGAAAAAAATATTTTAAATGAGATCAAAATGTAATGATTAGCACATTTCCAGGTAGATGCTGTAGTAGCGGATTAACAGTTGGTGGGGAAAGTGGTAACTGTCCGGTAACAGCATTATTAGACTCCAATAATAAATAAAGCAGTAATTGGCAACTGGTATTTCTGTGCAGATGCACGCAAAACCATAATATGACATCTGGGTGCTCTGGGAAAGAGTGAGAACCCACATAACACCCACACACAGCTGTGACCACCATACAACTTTTTATTTTTGCATACTCTGGGCAGCATACATCAAAGGTAAAGATGATGCTGAGTTTGATGTATTCTAGTTTGCGTAGCATAAAATAGGCTACATGCATATGCTAATATGCATAAACATGACACACATGCATGCAATTAGACAGATAGGTGGGAGAAAGGAAGGAGCACTGTAAAGTGGAACAAGTACAGTTAGGGAGCCGCACAGAGACTAACAAACGCCTGACGTGTACCTGGGGGCAAGAGCATATACACGGTTCTTGCTAATGATGATGACGGGTACACCAGCACAATCTGGCCTTTTCTGATTGGCTGTATTTGAGAGTTTCAGTTATATTTTATTAGAGATGTGTGGCGGGCACTTTTCGTGTTTTGTGTTTTATTTTTGGTTCTGGTTCCATGCTCGTGTTTTGGATCTGGATTGGTTTTTCCAAAACCACCCTTTCGTGTTTTGTTTTGGATCTGGATGATTTTTGAAAAAAACATAATAACAGCTAATTTTGATCCTACGGTATGATTAACCTCAATAACATTAATTTCCACTCATTTCCAGTCTATTCTGAACACCTCACAATATTGTTTTTAGGCCAAAAGGTTGCACCGAGGTGGCTGTATGACTAAGCTAAGCGACACAAGTTGGCGGCACAAACACCTGGCTCATCTAGGAGTGGCACTGCAGTGGCAGACAGGATGGCAGATTTAAAAAATAGGCCCCTAACAGCACATGATGCAAAGAAGAAAAAGAGGTGCAATCAGGTAGCTGGATGGCTAAGCTAAGCGACACAAGTGTGCGGCACAAACACCTAGCCCATCTAGGAGTGGCACTGCAATGGCAGACAGGATGGCACTTAAAAAAACGAGTCCCCAAACAACACATCATGCAAAGAAAAAAAAAAGGTGCAATGAGGTAGCTGTATGACTAAGCTAAGCAACACAAGTGTGTGCCACAAACACCTGGCCCATCTAGGAGTGGCACTGCAGTCCCACTGCACTAATGGCAGATACCGAACGCACGTCTAACATCAGCATAGTTGTTATGGCCTCAGTAATCTGCTTTGCAACAGGGTATATATATACGGCAGTATCACTGGAATTATACGGCAGTACCACAGGACATATATGGCAGTATCACTGGACTTATACGCCAGTACCACTGGAATTATACAGCAGTATCACTGGAATTATACAGCAGTATCACTGGAATTATACGGCAGTACCACTGGACATATACGGCAGTATCACTGGACTGGATTTATACGGCAGTATCATTGGACTGGATTTATACGCCAGTACCACTGGATCTATACAGCAGTACCACTGGACATATACGGCAGTATCACTGAAATTATACGGCAGTACCGCTGGATATATACGGCAGCACAGGGACACCACCACTGGACTGATGCAGGATAACACAGCACCACTGCAATGGACTGGACTTATACAGCAGCACTGGACATATGGCAGCAGAAGACACAACCACTGTGACTGGACTGATGCAGCACAATACATCACCACTGGACTGATGCAGCACAACACAGCACCACTGGACTGGACTTATACAGCAGCACTGGACATATGGCAGCAGAGGACACCATCACTGTGACTGGACTGATGTAGCACAAGACAATACCACTGTACTGATGCAGGACACGAAGGACGGAGACACGTCTTCTCTCTACACTCTCCAATGCCGGAGTAAAAATAGCGGCGACGCGCAGCTCCTTATGTGGAATCCAAACCCCGCGAGAATCCGACAGTGGGATGATGACGTTTTGCCTCATTTTGGTTTCCGAGTCAGGTGGGAAAACCCGAGCCTGACTGGGATCCGGGCTTGTGCTGTGAAGTCCGGTAGGGTTCGGTTCTCAGGGAACCGAACCCGCTCATCTCTATATTTTATACAAACCTAACTGTGAGTGAGTATTTTGTTGTTAAAATAAATGTTTAAAATATTGTGTTTGGCTGTTGGAAGTCGCTACGTGCGCTATTAGTACAAACCGGTATGCAACGTGTGATATTTGTAGCTTTGTCTATGCACGCAATTGTAGTTTCTTAGGTAGTGCGTTTTGGGCCAAATGTAATAGCCTCTGAGTTGCCTGAGGTGCGGGACTTTGTGCGAGGATGCCTGTTTTGTAACCTGTTTTGCCGTGTAAATGATTACTGCTTTATAAAACTAGGCAGACTCACAGAATGTCCCGCACCTCTGGCAACTCGCAGGCTACTACATTTAGTCCTTTGTGTCTGTGACTTTGAAACAAATGCATTCAAACTCAGGAAAGGATGAGAAGCACGAGCCAGGATTGAATACAGCACACGAGAAGTCATCTGTTCCTGCCTTCTTTGTTTTGGATTTTTATTCCACAACGTTTAATCAGATCCATATGCGAGGTGCATTATATAAACTACCTCGGCTATCTCACTGCAGTTTATAAACACAGTGGAACATGATTTAAAGAAAAGTCTAGAAATGTTCTGTTACTGTTTGTTAATCACACACAACGCAATCGTAAAAAAACATGGGGCCATTGTTACCCAATATCATCCATTTTATCCTTATCCACATCTGAAAGCAAATTTAATTGACTACAATGTTATTGCTGCGTCCGACTTATAATCAAGCTCTTAATCAGTAGCAACTGCATCAGAGAAGCCACCGGTGGCTGCTGATAGCCAGACCACCTGGACGGGCCTTTAGTAACCGTGACAGCCTTCCCCCAGCATTCCCCTTCTAGCAAGGCTACAAAAGGAGGGAGATCCTAAAAGGATTGCCCATCCACAGCTGCCGGAAGATAATCTTCCTGCAAACCTGGCTCAGGGAAGCTGCAACTTCTCTTCCCTGGCTACAGGCACTGCTAGGGTAAAGGGGGGAGGAAGAGAGGTTGAGGGGCAGTGGCTGTGACAGGCCACCCTGATAGGATTGCCCACCATACTAGGCTGACAGCACAGCAGCACCTTCCTCTGCTCTCTCCCCCTCTCAGCCAGCAGTGGGCAACGGCCGATCTTCAGAATTGCTCATCCCCTGAAGTGTAGGGTAAATTATGTTTTCTAAAGTTAAAGGAAACAAAGTGTATTATACAGTATATAAAGTTTTTTTTCCAACTGTATAAAACTTTATTTTTTTCAAATAATATCACCAAAATTGTGGATTTTTTTTAAATGCTGAAATTATGAAAATAAGAGTTAATTAACAGTGATTCAGCATAATTTTATGAACACATTTGCATATTTGTTAATACAATTCTACTGAATTGGATTTAAATAACTATTATTTCCATGAGTTGATAATTTAAAATATCAACAATTTCGGCGACATTTTTGGAAAAAATCTTAATCAGGGTAAGTGGTTAATGTGCACTTGAGTGATACAGAAAACAGAGGGCATTTCCGGGGAAAAATCCTAAACAGTTGGGACTATTCCTGGAAATTAGAGTTAAGGGGTTATTTTGAACATTCTGAGCTTGGAATATTGTGCACATGCTGTATTAGGGTGGTGCTGCCGGGAAACGCTCTCTGTTACTGTACTAATGACATGAAACACAAACACACGCCAATGTAATTATCCCTCAGAACAAGTTCCTGTAATAAGTAACATTGTGAGATACTGTATACAGTATATACATTATGTCAGATGACCCATGTTTATAATCACATCACAGCTACTGTCATTTTCTTGTAATTTTCTGTTTAAGTAAATGGTCCCTGTGGCAGAATATTCTGCCAGCCGTGGTTTCCTAATTGGTGGCTGTGAGGTTTCTTCCTGGATAACAGGGATGTGGTGGACCGCAGATATTTACAAATGTGAGAAGCAGAATCCCTGTAACCACAACCTTAAGACTGCAAATTAATAGCAATTCCTAATATGAGCCAGGGCAATCTGGTCAGCTTTGATGGGATTGTTTGGCTTGTATGTGTAAAATATGTTTGATGGCTAAAAAAAGATCTTACAATAGATACAACTAAATAAAATAATAGTTAACGTTTGATTATACCATCTGTGCACAAGAATAGATATCCTCTAATCCTGGATTTATTTGGATGTCTAGAGGACTGTGTTTGGATACCACTGGGCTAGTGTATTTATAGTTGCATGGATACAACAAAGGGCACAGAACTGTCCTGGAAGAATCTGCGTTCTAAGGACCTAATTCATCATGGATCGCAATTTACAGATTTCGCAGTTTAGTCAATTATGGAAAGACTGCATGCGCCAGAGCCACTTTGCAATTACAGTGCATTCCCAATTTTAAAGCAATGCGGTCGCACAGTGATTGACAGAAAGCGAGCGTTTAGGGGTGGTAAAATGGCATTTTGTGGGAGTGGTGGCAAAAACACAGGCATGTCATGGGCTGGTCTCTGACATCATCTGCGATCACTTGCATGCAACAGCAAGTGCAGATATGTGGATACTCTGGCTTGGCGCAGATAGAATTTACCCTTCGATGTTCCTGATTTTGCGTATGGATTCCAATACATATGCTACACTGCATTTCTGGCCGGCAACTACCTGTGCGATTCTTTACAACTGAGTTTGCAAAAAAAAATTGCACTTTTAGTAGCAAAAGCACTCCATGCTGAATTAGGCTCAAAGAACTGTATCTGTCTGCACAGACACATTAAGGTTCCAGGGTTAAAAATACATCTTCATTTTGACGTCCTGAGCATTTTTCAGCCTGACTTTCATAAACTTTATTAAAGATCTGCAAAACACTAACGGACAGATATATAAAAAAATTTTTTTTTAAATTAAATTATGTGATAAAGGATATTTTCACACCCTGTTCACATTATTTTAGCATCACTTAAATGTATTAAAGGGCTTTTGGAGCAGTTTTCGTGAACCTATCCCTGAGTAATTGAGTATGATAAGCGGTGGTGGTGGAGGCGTCCATGTTATGTAGTCAATGATCACATTCCATCCGCATCCTCACATGCGGGTGTTGATAAATTGGCCCCTGAAACTCCAATTTCCCCAGCTCTTTTCTCTCTTATCCACTAGATTAGAGATTCTTTGATTTTCCTTTAAGTGTTTCTTAAGGGGGGTACTCACGGAGCGATCGCTGCTTAAAATCTAAGCAATCTGACTAGATTGCTTAGATTTTAAGCACGATCGCTCCGTGTGTAGCCCCCTCAGCGATAGCGATGCGCAGCCCCGCGCATCGCTATCGCTGCTGCTAGATTGGCCTCCATGCAGGCCAATCTAGCGGGTCGCTCACTTCACCCACTGGGTGAAGTGAGCGGCCCCCCCGTCTCCCCCACAACGCTCAGCACAGATCGCGCTGTGCTGAGCGCCGGGAGAGATGTGTGCTGAGCGGTTCGCTCAGCACACATCTCTCTGCCATCGGCCAGTGAGTACTGGCCTTTAGGCCGCTTTGTTAAACTGATATGATGTTCACACATGCTCCAAGAAGTCTCCAATATTTGATTGGATGAGATGTTTATGCTAAAACGGAACAAGTAAAGCAGATGTGACCTTGGTGGAGTTGATTTCTATACAAGCAAGCCGATTCCACCTTAAATGATAAACTCTTGAATCCCGAATGTGAACTTCAAACTCCATGTTCTGTGTAAATAAAAAAAAAAAAAAAAAATGCTAAACATGGTTTGAAATATCATTATTCAAGTAGCAGGCAACACTTCATAGGTATTCATGGCTCCAGGACGTAAGACATACCTCATAACTTTTGATGATGTTGACCCGGGACCTGCCGCTCCGGAGACGTGTCCTTGGCCAAAAAGGGTGTGTGGCCTCTGATGGAGGGGCGGTCCTAGTGCAGCAGCCCCCATTTTTGTCATTTTGAGGCTGTACCCAACGCTCCCTGAGCAGCTGGGTAGCCCCCAGGTAACCCTCCCTGCACTATGTGCAACAGTGGCGGAACTGCGGGAGGCAGTGGAGTCGGCTGCCACCGGGCTCCTTACCTCAAGGGGGCACATCTCCTCCGCTGTCTCCCGCTGCCTTACTATCCGCTAGCTGCTGGGTTGTTTTTTTTTAATCAAGGAGGAGCTGTGTCAGTGACACGGAAGCTGCCTCCTGTATACACAGAGAGCTGGCACTGGCTGCAGCTAGGGGGAACTCCAGAGCGCAGCTCTTTCCAGTTAAGCAAGCCAGCCAAGTGAAGAAGCTCTCTGATCTTCCGTCAGGCTGATGATAGCCAAAGGTAGGCACTGGCAGCACTTGCCTCAAGCTGGGGTGGGGGGGGGGGGAAGGAAGGAATGGGGGGGTGCATGTTTTTAAGTGAGGGGTGTGTGTGTTTTTAAGGAAAGTTGTGTGTTCAAGTAAAAGGCATTTGTGTGAGAGGCATGTGTGTGTAAGTGAGAGGCGTGTGTGTGTGTAAGTGAGAGGCATGTGTGTAAGTGAGAGGCATGTGTGTGTAAGTGAGAGCCATGTGTGTGACAGTTGTGTGTGTGAGAGACGTGTGTTTGTGTGAGAGGCATGTGTGTGTGTGTGTGAGAGGCATGTGTGTGTGTGTGTGAGAGGCATGTGTGTGTAAGTGAGAGGCATGTGTGTGAGAGGCGTGTGTGTGTAAGTGAGATGCATGTGTGTGTGTGTGAGAGGCATGTGTGTGTGTGTGAGAGGCGCGTGTGTGTGTGTGTGTAAGTGAGAGGCATGTGTGTGTGTTTAAGTGAAAGCGGCGTGTGTGTCTTTAAGTGGAGGCATCTGTGTGTGTGTGAGTGAAAGAGACATGTGTAAGTGAGAGGCATGTGTGTGTTTAAGTGAAAGGTGTTTGTGTGTTAAAGTAAAAGCGGTGTGTGTGTGTTTAAGTGAAAGTGGCATATGTGTGTTTAAGTGAAAGAGGCGTATGTGTATGTTTAAGTGAAAGAGGCGTGTGTGTGTTTCTAAGTGAAAGAGGCGTGTGTGTGTTTTTAAGTGAATGAGGTGTTTGTGTGTTTTTTTTATATATATCGGCAGATCGCGGCGCCAAAGCATCTCCATCGAGACCCGCTGGCGGGTGAGGAAGCACTGTAGGTGTACTATAAAGGTATTCTGATGTCTGTTTTATTTTAATGACTGACTTGGAGTCACTTTGCATGTGTATTTATATTACTAGTGGGAAAGGTACCTGAGCACGCTGCTACTGTTCACCCTGAGTGCCGGATAGTTACATATGGTATGTGTGTATATGTAGTGGGGCACCAACATTTATCATGCCTCCGGGCGACTGGGATGAACTTACGCCACTGATGTGCACGGCATCTATTCAGTGATCACCGGCTGCTTTGCAGAGCGTCGATGATCACTGGCTCTCCCAATCTGCACCTCCGCCGATGAGACACTGCGACCCGCGGGTGGGACATTGTCCAATTAGCTGGATTGTCCAGCTATATTTGGGACAGTTGGGAGGTATGTGTAAGATGCCGGAGCTATTACAGCTACGTATGGGATCGCAGTCGCAGATTGAGACATGTCCCAAAAATGGTCACAACACAAACTGTGTTTTTGCCTCCAAATGGTCCCTGTCAATCACTTTTTGTGAACAATCCTCTTTGTGACTGTCATCGCACCGCCATTGCAGCACATGCGCAGTCACATGTGCAATAATCGCTCAACTGCGTAAAATTGGGTTTGCGTCCATCTCTGAATCAGGCCCTTTACACTGAATATTAGTGCCTCTTGAAATTTCCAGCTCCATCCTGCAGATTGTACAATGAACAGGTCTGATATCCCTGACTGGTGACATATTCTGGAATATTGAGCCGAGTTAGAATCATCCCTCATCCCTGGTTGTTAGCTTTTCTGGTATTGCTGTGTACCTACGGTCACTAGTTTGTATTTAGCTTTCCACTGACACTCTTCTCTCCGCAAGTAATAAGATAAATGTATGTTTTGGAAAATGTTCACAACGCAAATATGATGTGAAAAACAGATGGCATCTCACAAACTTGTACTGTTTATTTGTGCTAAAATTAACTGAAAACAGATGTCAACATTTTAAAATGAAAATTATGATTGCAATCAGTTCTTTGCAGTTCTACATATATATCATTTCTGGTGTTATTTGGGTGATTGATAACATTTAGAGGTAGTGACATTAGACAGTGTGTCTGAGCTATTTTAGCAACTGGCTGTTCTGTACTTTGAGCCTAATTCAGACCTGATCGCTGTGCTGCAAATTTGCAGAGGTCTGCGATCAGATAGTCGCCACCCAGGGAGAGTGAAAACCCGACCCGTGCAAGTGTGCGAATGCATGTATACGCCGTGTGAAAACTTTTACAAGCAGCAGACATATGCAAATCCGTTCGCAACTCACTCACCATTGAACTTTTTTCCATACTGTGCAGTCTGTGCGCAGGCCAGGACTTACTCCTACAGTGCGATACACACAGGCTGATTGGGGCCTGAGCTGATGTCACACACTCTCCCAGAAAACACTTGGGAACGTCTGAGTTTTTCCTGACACTCCCAGAAAATGGCCAGTTACCACCCACAAACGTCCGCTTCCTGTCAATCACCTTGAGTACACCTTGTGATCGAAATTTTTGCACCATCCTGTCGCTGTTCGGCGTTGCGCATGCACATTGCAGTGCATACGCATGCGCAGTCATTGATAATCCGATGCTGTGCGATTTTGCACAACAGTTATCAGGTCTGAATCGGGCCCTTAGCCTTCGTCTCTTCAGGTCACACACTGCATGGCAATCTTACCCAAGTATGGTTTTCAGTGCTGATGGTGATTGTGCTGGTAAAATTGTGTTTGCTGCTAATTATATGAATGGAAGCAGTAGTGCCAGGCATATGGTAGTCCAGAATATTGTCATGTACCTCTTTCTATCAGGTGGCCAAGGTGGGCCCATCTCCTTCTACTTACAGGGTTGTTTAGGTGTTATGCCACTCTAGGCAAAGCACTGTTTAGCGGACTGTACCTCATAGTTATTGGGATTGAGAGTACGACCTTCCGGAGCATGATCAGAATCATGATTAGAGGATATAAAGGCCCCCTCTGATGGCAGCTCATGGCTGTAGTAGGTGCAAATGAAATCCATTGAATATGAAACATCTTACTATGATGAAGAGGGTGCCCATTCCATTAAGACAAGTGTCCAGATTGAATTCAAGATACATTTCATTGATTTCTATTCCTACTCTGTCCATGGTTCCATAAGAAGAGAAAGAAATGACAGCTGGGTTTGTCTGCATTTATATATTTTATAACATCATATACAAACTCTTCCAGATGGTACATGTAACTAATTTTAGCACTGGGCTTTTACCACCATTTTTAATAATAATTCAACTTTTTTGAAACAAACTTTTTATTTTTAAATATGTTAAATCCAGTAAGTCATCTCATTGTCTGCAAAATGTACTTAGTATAATTGCTCTCAGTACGTATGTTAAACATATACATTGATATCTGTTTTTTTGCATAACATTTTCTCTTTCAGCAAGGCTGTTGAAACACTGGACCATGGGATTGCAGTTTGGGACTGGAGCTGGCACTTAAACTAAACTGTAACTTAAAAAAAAGCTCCTCCCCTCTGCAACCCCATAATTCCAGTCTTCTTTAGGTGCCTATGGAGTAGGGCACATTTTAGCCAGACAGCGATGGTAATCCTAGTGGTTCCAGACTGGCCACACAGCTTGTGTTACGCCGACAATCTGAAAATGTCAGCAGGTCTTGGATGGCGTCTTCCACTTTGTCCAGATCTGCTACAACAAGGTTTGTTTCTACAGTAGAACATTCCTTGGTTGGCTAAAGGTCTGTACTATGCTGTGAGCCCGGAAATTGGTTTAGTCAGGCAATTACCACAGAGTATGGAAACTCTGTGGGATCTTCGTATGGGTGGCACCGTGGGATCTTCATCTGGCCCTATCAACTCTATTCAAGCCTTTAGATACTCTGGATCTTAACTTTGTTACTTGGAAGCTGGTCTTTCTTATGGCTATTGCCTCAGCCCAGTGTGTTTCCGAGTTAGAGGCTTTGTCTTGCAAGCCGCCTTTTGTCATTTTCCATGATGATAGAACAGTTCTCCATATGATTCCTACGTTGAAAGTTACTTCAGATTTTCACTTAAACTCATTCCCCTTTTCCACCTGAGTACCGGGAAGTTTAACCCGGGTACAACCTGTGTCGGCCCCGCCGTTTCCACTGCACTTCGACACGGGTTATTCCCGGGTCAGAACTGTTTCCACTTAACCTGGGTAAGCTGTGTAAAAACCTATTGATGTCATTAAAAATTTACTTTTTAGTGTCTCATCAAGATGATGTCACGAAAAGGAACAAAAGGGAGGGGTGGGGCCTGTTTACAGCAAGCATTGCAGCAATGGAGACCGATGCAGTAGCTGTGTCTAGCATGGAGTTGCAGACTGTTTGCAGTTTTCTGCCTATTTCTGCTACAGACAGCTTGATGCAGCTTCTGACCTTGTGCTACCTACTGCTGAGCTGGAGAAGCGTCTCAGAGCATTACTCGGGTCTGAAAACATTGGTAATGACCGTTTTCACTGCACACTTACCCGGGCCATTACCGTGTTCTACCCAAGTAGCTATCCGGGTAGGATTCCCGGGTCACTCAACCCGTGTTGAGCCATTTATACTTACAAAAAACCCGTGTCGATGTGCGCCCCTGTGCAGAAAACACGGGTACATTTAGTTAGTGGAAAAGGGGTATAAAAAATAGTTTTTCCAGTGTTTCCTCCTTCGGCCTCTTCCCGGGACTGGGATGACTTGGCCCTAATAGACATATTGCAAGCTTTGTGGATTTGCACGTTTTTTTTTTTGTCCACCACATGGATTCTCTGCTCGTTCTGTCTTACACACATATACGTGTTTGGCTAGCTACAAAGCAGACTATAGCACGTTGATCCACTCAGTCATCACTCGAGCCCATTCTTGTGTGGGGTGACCGTCACCAGACCGAGTGCAAGCGCATTTCACTAGGGTGGTGGCAACCTGGGCAGTGTGACACTGGTCTTCGACGTAAAAGGTCTGTCATGCCGCACCTGGTTCTCTGTCCACAAATTTACAAATTTTTACCATTTCCATGTTTTTACTTCTAGCGACACCCACTTTGAGCGTACAGCTCTCCGGTCAAGCAGTTTGAGTGCTCCCTTCTCTGCGTGCGGCTGTTGAATGTCCCATGATCCAGTGTCCCACCAGCCGAGCTGAGAATTTTTGGTCACTTACTGTTGAATCCTTTTCTCTGAAGCACACTGCATTCCCTCTCTCACGCTCAGTCATGCGAGATGTTTGATCTTGATCGTCTTTTCCCTTCTGGTTTATTTTATTGTTGTAACAGTTTCACTGGGTTGCTCCTTTCCAGACTCTTTTAAAGAAGTACTAGAACTGTGGGCCTAATTCAGGCTGGATCGCAGTGTGCGCATGCACCCGCACTTTCTGTTGGGGAATGCAGAAAATGCGATCGCCTCTGCCTGCCAATCAGACAGAGGCAGTCACGGGCCGGGGGGGGGGGGGGGGGGGGACGCAACGCTCCATTTCCAGGGAGGAAATGGAGCATTGCGGGAGTGGGTCAGTGCAAACAGGGGGAAGAGGCGGCCAAATGGAGGGGTGTCGGGGACATGATCACAGCGGCCACGATCAAGAACATTTCATTTGGGCTACTGCAGGCGCAACTAAGCCAGCAGGAGCCATCCTTAGTTTCTGCTAGCAAGCAGAAATTATGATGCGTTCAGAATTTCTGCTTGTTCAACGAGGGAAGGCACCGATCAGCATGCTGGGCAGCCTTGCCCAGCGATGGGCGGCCCCCAGCATGTGAGCCAAAGGATTGCAAATTCTGCTAATTAGCAGAATTTGCAATGCTCACTGAATTAGGCCCTATATGGGGTTGCAGAGGGAAGGAGCCAGTGACGTAACTAGGAGTGTGCCGGCAGTGCCTGGCACACAGCGCATGTGCACTGAGGGCGCAGAACCGCCAGCAACACCAGCAGGTCCGCGCTGCTCAGTGTTTGTCTGCAGAAGAACTGTAGCTGCAGCGGAGGATCAGGACGCTTGATGAGATTACCGTATGTCCGGTCCTGCACCTCCTCCTCTTCCAGGCCACCCTGAAAGGGAGCGTGGCATAATCGTGAACCCGTGGCCATGCCCCCTTCAGCACGCAATTATGCTACGCCCCCCAACGTTGCTGTTTGGTCTGTCTACGTCCATCTTTGCTACAGCTCTCCTGGAGGTAACACAGTGGAGACCGGGGGAGGGGAGGGTGTGTGTGTGTGTGGTGTGACTGGAGGGGACAGGCTGTGTGTGTGTGTTGTGACTGGAGGGGACAGGCTGTATGTGTGTGTGTGTGTGTAGTCACTGGATGGGACAAGCTGTGTGTGTGTGCATGTGTGTGTGTGTGTGTGTGTGTGTGTGTGTGTGTGAGTGTGTAGGGACTGTCCGTCGTAATGTGTAAAAAGAGGGATGCTGTCTGTCGTTGTGTGTAAAAAGGGTGATGCTGTCTGCCGTAATGTGTAAAAAGGGGGGACACTGTCTGCCGTAATGTGTAAAAAGGGGACGCTGTCTACCGTAATGTGTAATAAAGGGACGCTGTCTGCCGTAATGTGTAATAAGGGGATGCTGTCTGCCGTAATGTGTAATAAGGGGACGCTGTCTGCTGTAATGTGTAAAAAGGGGGATGCTGTCTGCCGTAATATGTAAAAAGGGGGACGCTGTCTGCCGTAATGTGTAAAAAGGGGACCCTGACTGCCGTAATGTGTAAAAAGGGGGACTGGCTGCTGTAATGTGTAAGAAGGGGGACTGGCTGCCGTAATGTGTAAAAGGTGGACTCTGTCTGCCGTAATGTGTAAAAAAGGGGACTGTCTGTCGTAATGTGTAAAAAGGGGACTCTGCCTGTCGTAATGTGTATAAAGGGGACTCTGTCTGCCGTAATGTGTAAAAAGGGGACGCTGTCTGCCGTAATGTGTTATAAGGGGAATCTCTCCGCCATAATGTGTAAAAGGGGCTCTACCTGGTGTAGTGGTGGTACTGTGCGGCGTAATTTGAATAATAGAGACTACTGTGCACCGTAATATGAATTGGTATTATTTTGTGTCCACACCCCTTCCCCATGAAGCCACGCCCATATATATTTTTTGTGCGCCTACAGAGCACACTGTTTGCATAGGGGGGTGGGGGCACCGAGGCCGTTTCTTGCACACAGCGCTAAAATGTCTAGTAACGGCACTGGAAGGAGTTTCCTTTTAAAGTTACAGTTTGGTTTAAGTGCCAGCTCCAGTCCCAACCTGCAGTCCCATGGTCCAGTGTCCCACAGCTTGCTTCAGCAAAAAGAATTCAACGGTAAGTGACCAACAATCATCTTTTTGCTGTTTGGACAAGTACAATTTATTTGTAATCCATAAATAGTACAAAATAGTACAAAATATATTCCCAAAACTACTAACAACTGCTTAATGTGTTTGTGATCCTTTTCTGTTTGTATTTTATTTTATCGTATGACAGTTTGAGTGATTTAAAATTGCAAAAAAAAATGCAAGCAAGACTGAGAATATAATAAAAATTACAGTATGCAACAAAAGTGTGTTTTTTAAATTTGATTTTACACATAAAACTGCAGTTATTGCAAATAAACATGCCTGTAGAAATTAATTTAAAATATATCTTGCCTGCCTTGGAAAATCTCTAATCTGAAAAGGTTTGCTTGATCTCTTGCAATATATTAATTTGATCATAGAGGGTGCTATACCATATATAGTATATGTAACTATTCCTTGTGCAATAGCACCACCTTGTGGGATAACCTTTAACTAAGCACTTTTACTTTGTGAATATAAAAAAATGTGAACTTTTATTTCTTTCATTCACAAATATTCTGTAAACTATGTCAAAAGGCAACAAACCCATATAAATTAATGTAATGGGCATTTTTACATTTTCAGCTACAGTACAGTATGTGTGACACCTGCTACAATAAAGTGCAAAACATACTGTTCTCCATGACTATAATGACCTTACAGACCAGACAAACTACTGTGTGTGTGCATTGGAACTTGTGAAATGTTTCAGCTTTAAAAATTAGTGAATGTGATGCATGGTTCATAGTTTTGGTATTGGGGAGGCACTTTAGAGGTAGGATACAATGTTAGTATAAGGGTAAACATGTGACTTGTATCTTGAAATTCTGACGTCCCATACATCAGAGGCGCATCAAGAGATTAGGAGGCCCGTGTGCAGACTCAGGGAGCAATTCAGAGTTGATTGCAGCAGCAAATTTGTTAGCAGTTGTACAAAACCATGTGCACTGCAGGTGTGGCAGATATAACATTTGCAGTGAAAGTTAGATTTGGGTGGGTTATTTTGTTTCTGTGCAGGGTAAATACTGTATGCTTTATTTTTATACTGCAATTTATATTTCAGTTTGAACACACCACACCCAAATCTAACTCTCTCTGCACATGTTATATCTGCCCCCCCCCCCCCCCCCTGCAGTGCACATGGTTTTGCACAACTGATAACAAATTTGCTGCTGCAATCAACTCTGAATTTGGCCCTCAATCGTAACCCTACTCCTCTCTAGCTGGCAGCTCAATGGACTCTAGGCACTAGTGTCACTAGAGGATCCCAGCGCTGTCCTAGAGTCTGTGAAATGTGAAACACCTGGAAAATGGCCGTCTGCTGCTGACGACATGGGGCTCGGGTGGGGGGCGGGGGGGAAAGGGGGGGTAAGTATTTGAAAAAATGGGTGCAGGGACTGAAGTCTGAGCCCCCCTGGACCCCGGAGGCTCATGTGCACCCAAACATTGCACCCATTATAAATACCACTTTGCCATACATGCAATGTAGGCAGATATGTTGTGATCTGCACTAAAGTTTATGAGATTAAGCGGCATAGTCATCAGCAGATCATTTTCAATTGCGATAATTATGTTTTGAACTCGCTGTAAGTTCAAAGTACCATTAGGAGGCATTCATCGTGCCTCATTAATAAACAATCACTTCCGAAAAGCTGCTCTTTGTGTGAGTTAGCTTTTGGAAAAATGATACTCTCCCCCCCCCCCCCCCCTCCCCCTACATCTGAGGTGTCCATAAGGACTTTTTCCCACTGTGCATGCACCTTTAACATTTAATTCACCACTGTACCCCTAATAACCCAACCACTTGATACTGACACCAACCCCCACTCAAAATTGCAGCTCCCGCCAACTCTGCCACTGAGTTCTGACCACAGGAGAGGAGGACTACTGCCTACTTTGGAGTGACTGAGGGCACAGCCAGAGCCTGAAGTGACTGACACAGCTGGACGTATGCAGACACATACTTTGGATATCTGTATATAATAAAAGAAGATTGTTGAATCTTGACTATTTCTGCTCTATTGATGTTTTATAACAGATTGTGGTATCAGCTGGTCCGCAATTTATTGTGTGCTTTTGTTTCCTAGTGGATTTGATGCACTAATCCACATATGTGGCGGGATGTAATGCACCCAGTCCTGCGGCTGTGCGGGATGCCGTCTGAACTCGGATGTTTTTTCAGATGGGCAATCACTTACAAGTATTTTTTTGCCTTGTAAGTGATTGCCCCTTTGAAAAAAACCTCTGAGTTCAGCCAGCATCCCGCACAGCTGCCGGACCCGGGTGACATTACATCCCGCCGCTGGACTTCAGTAGCTGTAGTATATTAGTACATTCTTATTTATTATTCATCACTTTTTATGTGTATATTTTATTAGCACCAGATATATATTGTTTTTCCATATGGTGTAACTAGGGAGGTAGTTATGTGACCACGTTGCGCTCCCCCCCCCTCCCCCCGCCGTCCATCGAATACCCAACCCTGTAACTATGCCTTCATGTGTAATTATGTATAAGTTGTAACACTGTAGGGGTGCAAGGCGCCTTTTCCTGGGGAATATGGCCGCACGCAGCAGCTGAGGAACAACACAAGTCCAGTTTCTGGTACAACTGACCCCGGCCAGTTTTATTGAAACAGAAAATAAAACAAACCCCAAAATAAAAATACCTTGCCTGTCCGGCACTAACTAAACATAAGATATTCCTAACTGTCACTAAACAAAACACAGAGTTCTTCAGTACATACTGTATAGCTTACTTGCATCAGAAAACGTGTCTCTCACACACAGATCCTGCAGCCTTCCCAGGCAGTCTGCCCATACTAATCAGGTTAGAAGCACTATAACACTCTTACACAGCTGAAACCCTGATTAGCCCTCTGTGAGGCCAAAGACCCGAACTGGGCCCAATGTCTAGAACTCGCCTTATCTCTCTCTCAGAGCCTTTACCCAGCTTTTACAGCAAACTGAAAAGGTTCAGACAAAACAAAAAGCATTTTTCCTAGAAGTTAACATTTTCTAAAACATGTAAGACAAGAACCTGGGACAAATATACCTGCCCTCAAACACTATCCCAGTGTTCTTGTCACATATCCCCCTCCCCTGTTTCGACCTAGGGGCCGGAACACTTGTAGCCCCCAAACAGAAGATGCGAGACAATGCATCTGCGTTGGCCAATTGTGTTCCCGGTCTATGTTCAACAGTAAACTTAAAATCCTGCAACGCTAGAAACCATCTAGTTACCCGAGCATTCTTGCCTCTATTTACATACATCCATTTTAAAGGGGCATGATCCGTCACTAGTCTGAATTGTCTACCCAAGAGGTAATATCTCAAGGTATCTAGTGCCCACTTAATGGCCAAAGCCTCCTTTTCCACAATGGCATACCTTTTTTCATGCTCATTGAGTTTCCTACTCAAATAAATGATAGGGTGTTCGTCCCCATCTCTGGTTTGGGACAGCACAGCACCTATCCCTACCTCTGAGGCATCTGTCTGTACCACAAATTCTTTTGAAAAATCTGGTGTTATCAACACCGGTTGTGAACACAAAGCCACTTTTAACGCTTGGAACGCCTTTTCTGCATCAGGGTTCCATTTCACCACATTTGACTGCTTCCCTTTGGTAAGGTCTGACAACGGCACCGCTGTGGTCGCAAAATTGGGAATAAACCGTCTATAGTACCCAGTAATTCCCAAAAAAGCCCTTACCTGTTTTTTATTCACTGGACGAGGCCAGTTTTGAATAGCATCAACTTTATTCAATTGGGGCCTAATCAGACCTCTGCCTATGGTGAAGCCCAAGTATTTGACCTCCTCCATTGCGAGGCAGCACTTCTTTGGGTTAGCAGTTAACCCTGCCTCTCTGATTGAGTCCAGTACTGCTTGTACTTTAACCAAATGGGACCCCCAGTCTTTACTGTGAATTACCACATCATCCAAATAGGCAGCTGCATATTTTCTATGGGGCCTCAAAATTTTATCCATCGCCCGTTGAAAGGTTGCTGGAGCCCCATGCAACCCAAAGGGTAACATCTTATACTGGTACAGCCCCTCCGGAACCGAAAAGGCTGTTTTTTCTTTGGCGCTATCAGATAAAGGTATTTGCCAGTAACCTTTGGTCAGGTCCAATGTGGTGAGAAACCTGGCTGTTCCCAGCCTTTCTACAAGCTCATCCACACGGGGCATGGGGTATGCGTCAAACTTGGACACCTCATTTAACTTACGAAAGTCATTACAGAAGCGTATGCTACCGTCGGGCTTCGGGATGAGCACTATGGGACTGGACCACTCACTGTTAGACTCCTCTATGACTCCAAGTTCTAACATGGTTTTAACTTCTTTAGAAATAGCTTCTCGCTGAGCTTCAGGAATCCTATATGGCTTTAAATGAACCCTGACCCCTGGTTCTGTGACAATGTCATGTTTTATTATGGTCGTTCGGCCAGGCAGCTCTGAAAATACCTCCCTATTTTGGATGAGAAATTCTTTAACCTGATTGTTCTGATCAGCTGACAATGTCTCTGACACCTTCACTGCGGGAAGCAACCGGGGTGAAGACACCGAAGGGCAAGGCTCCGCTGACAGAGACAACCTATCTTTCCAGGGTTTGATTAAGTTAACATGGTAGATCTGTTCGGGTTTTCTCTTTCCCGGCTGGTATACTTTGTAATTAACCTCATTCACTTTTTCCCTAATCTCAAATGGACCCTGCCATTTAGCTAGGAATTTGCTTTCCACAGTGGGTACCAAAACAAGAACTCTATCTCCAGGAGCAAATTCCCGTATCTTGGCACTCCGGTTATAGACCCTCTGTTGAGCACTTTGGGCCTGTTCCATGTGCTCTCTGACAACAGGTACCACGGCTGCAATCCTATCCTGCATTTGTGTTACATGCTCAATAACGCTTCTATAAGGAGTGGGCTGTCCTTCCCACGTCTCTTTGGCAATATCCAACAGCCCTCTGGGGTGTCTACCATACAACAAATCAAATGGAGAAAACCCCGTAGAGGACTGAGGAACTTCTCTGATGGCCATTAACAAGTAGGGCAACAAACAATCCCAGTTTTTCCCATCTCTCTCAACAACCTTTTTTAACATACTTTTTAATGTTTTATTAAACCTTTCCACCAACCCGTCAGTTTGGGGATGGTAGATGGACGTCCTGAGGTGAGTGACCTTAAATAACTTGCACAATTCTTTCATGATCCTTGACATAAATGGAGTACCTTGGTCAGTCAAAATTTCTTTTGGTATTCCCACTCTACTAAATACCTGCACCAGCTCCCTAGCTATCGCCTTGGTTGTGATAGTGCGTAAAGGGACAGCCTCAGGATATCGAGTGGCATAGTCCATAATTACCAGGATATACTGATGGCCCCGAGCAGACTTTAACAAGGGCCCCACGAGATCCATGGCTATTCTGTCAAACGGGACCTCTATAATAGGCATGGGAACTAGTGGGCTCCTGAAATGGGGTCTAGGGGCATGATACTGGCATTCAGGACAGGAAGAACAATATTCAGACACTTCTTTATAAACCCCTGGCCAAAAGAACCTTTGTAAAACTCTTTCAGTGGTTTTTTCTGCCCCTAAATGTCCTGCGGTAACGTGACTATGAGCTAAATCTAGTACCGTTCTCCTATAAGGCTGGGGAACTACCAACTGTTCCACCACATCCTCACCCCTTTTGACAATGTGGTACAAGAGCTCATTACAGATGGCCATGTGGGGATACGTAACCCTGTCACCTGGTACCACAGGTTCCCCATTAACAATCTTAACATTCTCTCTAGCCTTTATTAAGGTAGGATCCTTTAACTGTTCAGACGCAAACAGATCCTTCTTTACCTCCAGGTCAGGCACGCTTTCAGTTCTAACTACTATGTCTCTGTTCCCAGCAAGAGGGTCCTCACTGGACTCCCCATCTGTCACTTCCCCAGCCAAACTAGCAAAAGGCAAAGGGCCAGAAAGTTCCGAAGACCCACGTACATCCATAAAATCACCGGTATTATCAACTGGCTTTTTACTTCTCACATCTGTAGATAACCGTGATTCCCACAGTTTCCAAAAATGAGGAAAATCCCTCCCTATTATGGCCTCATGCACCAAGGTAGGGACCAGTCCCACTTTAACTATTGCTGACCCACAACAAGTTTCTATATTCACCTCAGCAGTGGCATAATGTTGGGTATCCCCATGTATGCAAGTTACCCCAATAGGTATTTGCTGGACCTTTAAGGGGTTCACTAACCCAGCTTTCACGAGGGTAACTAAACTTCCTGAATCTAGCAAGGCCTCTACCCGGTTACCCTCTAAGAACACATCACACATTTGTTTTTCCAGCTCAGGTGAAGGTACCACAGTACAGGCTAACCTAGCAAAGAAAGACATTCTGCGACATTCAAAGGCAGCATCACATTGCATGGGTTCTTGCGTGACTGGGCAATTGGCAATAACATGACCTGGCATACCACACCTAAAACATTTAATCACACGATTATCAACCCGTTTGGGCAGCATAGACCGTTCTAGCCCCATTGGCCTGTTTCCAGGGCCAGTGTTTACAGTCTCTCCAGCCTTGCGTTCTCTTAACCGCCCAGCAACGTTTTCCCACGGAACAGTCTTACCAGTCTTTACTGAAGGGCGCTGTCGAGGATCTATGGGTTGCTGGGTGGTCATCAGTAGTTCCTCTGCTGCCAAATACCTCTCTACCATGTCCACTAATTGGTCAGCAGTACCCGGGTTTCCATGGCTCACCCACTTGCGCAGGACCATGGGCAAAGATCTCAAGTAGCGGTCCATGACGACTCTTTCCACCATCTGGGGACCAGTTAATGTCTCTGGCTGTAGCCATTTTTTTGTTAGCTGAATAAGGTCGTGCATCTGGGAGCGCGGAGGCTTCTCCATGGCGTACAGCCAACGGTGCACCCGTTGTGCTCGTACTGACAGCGTGACTCCCAGGCGGGTCAGGATCTCAGTCTTTAGTTTATCATAGTCCCGAGCCTCAGCAGGGCTTAAATCAAAGTAAGCTTTTTGGGGCTCACCTGACAGGAAAGGTGCCAGCAGACTGGCCCACTGTGCTTTCGGCCAGTTCTCACGCTCGGCAGTCCTTTCAAACGTGGTCAGATAGGCCTCCACATCATCAGCCTCTGTCATTTTCTGCAGGAAGTGACTGGCCCGTATAGAACTAGAGCTGGTTGGAGCACTGACGGCCACATCTCCAACCCGAGCTGCAAGTCTCTGCACCACTTCTGCTAAGGCCTCTCTATCCTGACGCTGTTGCCTGTAAAGTTCATCAACAACTGCCTGCTGTTGTCTCTTATTTTCCTCCATTGCCACCTGCTGCTGTCTGTTGGCCTCCTGCTGTAGTCTCCAATTTTCCTCCATTGCCACCTGCTGTTGTCTCCTATTTTCCTCCATTGCCACCTGCTGCTGTCGGTTGGCCTCCTGCTGAGCCGCTGTAGCTTGCAGCAAGGCTTTAAGCAGATCCTCCATGTCGACAGATTTTTCAGGCGGCTTTGTAGCTGCTTTCACCCAGGACATATATCAAACCCTCAGGGGTGAGTCTCAGTAACTTCACACTGGGCTGTATCTGCATAAACCACCGTTTTCTGCAGGCCTCACAAAGCTGCTGCTTTCACTTATGCGCAGAACGGTGTGCTCGCATTCTCCACCAAGTTGTAACACTGTAGGGGTGCAAGGCGCCTTTTCCTGGGGAATATGGCCGCACGCAGCAGCTGAGGAACAACACAAGTCCAGTTTCTGGTACAACTGACCCCGGCCAGTTTTATTGAAACAGAAAATAAAACAAACCCCAAAATAAAAATACCTTGCCTGTCCGGCACTAACTAAACATAAGATATTCCTAACTGTCACTAAACAAAACACAGAGTTCTTCAGTACATACTGTATAGCTTACTTGCATCAGAAAACGTGTCTCTCACACACAGATCCTGCAGCCTTCCCAGGCAGTCTGCCCATACTAATCGGGTTAGAAGCACTATAACACTCTTACACAGCTGAAACCCTGATTAGCCCTCTGTGAGGCCAAAGACCCGAACTGGGCCCAATGTCTAGAACTCGCCTTATCTCTCTCTCAGAGCCTTTACCCAGCTTTTACAGCAAACTGAAAAGGTTCAGACAAAACAAAAAGCATTTTTCCTAGAAGTTAACATTTTCTAAAACATGTAAGACAAGAACCTGGGACAAATATACCTGCCCTCAAACACTATCCCAGTGTTCTTGTCACAATATGTTATTAGTTACAAATACATTCTGAGAGAAAGTTGATATACTGTATAAATAACTAATTGTGTCATCACATTTACAGCCCCCTTTCACAGCAGTTGTGGACAGGACGCGGGATACAAGATTACTCATTGGAATCCGGGATATTTCCCCCAGAATCATGAGTCTCTCAGAAATGGTGAGAGTAGGTAAGTATGCTGTGTTAGAAGAAGAAGAAGATGCTGGTGCACACTGTAAGTATGCTGTGTTAGAAGAAGAAAATGATGATGCTGGTGCACACTGTAAGTATGCTGTGTTAGAAGAAGAAGAAGATGCTGGTGCACACTGTAAGTATGCTGTGTTAGAAGAAGAAAATGATGATGCTGGTGCACACTGTAAGTATGCTGTGTTAGAAGAAGAAGAAGATGCTGGTGCACACTGTAAGTATGCTGTGTTAGAAGAAGAAGAAGATGCTGGTGCACACTGTAAGTATGCTGTGTTAGAAGAAGAAGAAGATGATGCTGGTGCACACTGTAAGTATGCTGTGTTAGAAGAAGAAGAAGATGCTGGTGCACACTGTAAGTATGCTGTGCTGAATGAGAAAGACCATGATCACAGATACCAGATGGAGCTCGCTATCACATCCTATGCAGCCAAGTCATTCTCCATTCTCCCTAGTGGTCCTGAGACTTCCACAAGACCACTGCTGTAATAGGGACAGATATGGCCACATAGACGCCAACCATTGCTACCTTGCTGGCCC
The DNA here is from genome assembly GCF_028390025.1 of Pseudophryne corroboree. Lineage (NCBI taxonomy): Eukaryota > Metazoa > Chordata > Amphibia > Anura > Myobatrachidae > Pseudophryne > Pseudophryne corroboree. The sequence goes on along the minus strand of NC_086444.1, from coordinate 167,354,246 downwards.
ATGAGTAGTATGTGCTGAGGCCTGATTGGAGGAGCTCAACACATTTTCTTCTGACCCCTGCTTCTGAGTCTCATGAGCAGTGCCTTAGGAGGGTACTTGTGCATTCTGGTGCATGCCCTGCCCCTGGTACACATTATGTTATGACGTTACACAACATTGATGAGGGAGCACCAAGATACTGTAGATGCCAGCTTTCCAAGCAGTGAGTGGCCTCTCCGGGCACCTTATTATTTATTTATTTATTAACAGTTTCTTATATAGCACAGCATATTCCGTTGCGCTTTACAATTAGAACAACAGTAATAGAAAAAAACTGGGTAAAAACAGACAGACATAGAGGTAGGAAGCATTGTAAAACATGGTGCCATCCTCGTAGCAACCAAGCTGCCCCTGGGCCTCATGCCTTGGGTGGCGGTACAGGTAGCCCAACTCTTGTTATGGCCCTGATCACATAAGTAAGGCTGAAAGCATATCGGAGCCTTGCAGATAGGGCCATCCTTGACTGCCTCTTGCTGTGCTGTGAATCATCAGAACAAGTGTAGAACACTTCTGAAGGACATGTCCTGCTCCACAGACACCACTTGAAGTACAGTTAAAAGGGACCAACATATAGCATTTTGGGAATATACAGCATTTTATTTTATATGGTCAATTTTAATATTAACATGAACACCCTGCCCACACCACCTTTCATGTACCCATACTCAGATAAAATTCAGATCACATCTGTTCCCTCTGAAGAATGATAACGTTGCTACAAGGTACACAGTAATCTAGACTCAGTAGCAACTAACTACTTTGCCAATCATACAAAAAAAACGACTTTTCCAAACATATTTGCAGATAATATGATGTTTAAATGTTGCTTTTCCTGCAGTAACAAAGCAGATTATGTCTGTAAACCATCCTATTGAGAAAAAAATTAGAGATGTGAGTGTTCGGATTTACCCATATTTACTCGTGTCCCAAAATGGCATCTTATTGGCTATCAGCGCTCATGTGTTTTGAATGGTCAATAAGATAAATCCAAACTTGCGATAAATTTGGTGAAAAGAACCAAGTAAATCCGAACTCACACATATCTAGAAAACAATTAGTGGACATATCCCTAAATAATATACATTTTTGAGGTGTGGCTTAGCTACTTTTAGGAAAGGCTGCATTTGTAGTGAACTGCAATTGATATAAAAATACTAAGCCAGGGGTGTCAAACTCAAATTCATCGGGGGCCGCATCAGCAGTTTGGTCCCCATCAAAGGGCCGGTTGTATCTGTAGGTCTATCCAAAATTTACCGCTCCACCTGCCTTATATGTGCCCAGCCATCTGCCCCCTTTTAAAGTGCCCAGCCATGTGCCCCCTTTTATAGTGCCCAGCCATGTGCCCCCTTTTATAGTGCACAGGTCCCCATTTTACACATTGCGGCAGGCACAGGTCCCCATTTTACACATTGTGGCAGGCACAGGTCCCCATTTTACACATTGTGGCAGGCACAGGTCCCCATTTTACACATAGCGGCAGGTACAGGTCCCCATTTTACACATTGTGGCAGGCACAGGTCCCCATTTTACACATTGTGGCAGGCACAGGTCCCCATTTTACACATAGCGGCAGGTACAGGTCCCCATTTTACACATTGTGGCAGGCACAGGTCCCCATTTTACACATTGTGGCAGGCACAGGTCCCCATTTTACACATTGCGGCAGGCACAGGTCCCCATTTTACACATTGCGGCAGGCACAGGTCCCCATTTTACACATAGTGGCAGGTACAGGTCCCCATTTTACACATTGTGGCAGGCACAGGTCCCCATTTTACACATTGTGGCAGGCACAGGTCCCCATTTTACACATAGCGGCAGGCACAGGTCCCCATTTTACACATAGCGGCAGGTACAGGTCCCCATTTTACACATAGCGGCAGGTACAGGTCCCCATTTTACACATTGTGGCAGGTGGTGGAAGGAGGGAGAGAGAGAGAAAGAGAGGAAGGGAGAGGGGCTGACTTACATTTGAAGCGGTTCTCGCCGCTCTTCAGCCGCCTCTCCCTCCTCGTCTGCGCGGTTCCCTTCTCCCTCCTCCGACGGGGTTTCGTTGAATGACGCGTTTGCGCCGTGACGTCACGACGCAATCGCGTCATTCCGCGAAACCCCGCCCCCCCCGAGCTGGGCACTCGGGAGAAGGGGGTTTCATGGCGGCGGCACCGCGGGCCATCAGACGAGGTCTGGCGGGCCGGATTTGGCCCGCGGGCCTTGTCTTTGACACCCCTGTACTAAGCCATTCATTTAATCATTCTCATCTCCCGGACAGGATCAGAAGCTAAGGTATATACTGATAGGATGTTCCTCCCAGAGCCGTAACAAGGCTCTATGCCGCCTTGTGCTGGTCCCGCCTCCTAAGCGTGTGACTTCATGACATCGCACAGTTGGGACAGTGTCATCAAGCACTGGGATGTGCAGCTCCGCTTAGAGCTTCCTTAGGATACTTGGAGTGAGTGTACAGATGGCAGGGCACCTGTCTGGAGTGTCCAAAGGTTGCTCTAGAGGGCACTGCAAACATGATAATGTCTTGGGTGCTGTTCCAGTCATCCTGGTAGTCAAAAGCAAGAGCCGTGGTGCCACAACAGTGCCACCCATAGAGCCCTGTGCTCTGCGTGGTGGTACTGCTTGCACAGCCCTAGTAACTGCCCCGGTTCCTCCCGTCTGCGGTTAGGGAGCAGGTGTACCGAACACAGGGTCGTAGCATTGGTTGAGCTGGTGGAGCACGTGCTCTGGGATTTTGTATTCTACATTACTAGTGATTGATCGCCGGTATCACCCATCCAGTTCCCAACGGCAGAACATTGGTCACCATCACAATCGCCCCCACTCCAGTGCATAGCCGCACTGGTCAGAGGCAACTTGCAGTTACTATTTTCCCATAGGGGGCACAGCTCTTCATTTTCACATGCTGCACCCCTGACCCTCAGCTCCTCCCCCTCCATGCAGACCATTACATTCAGACCGCTGCTCTTCCCTGTTCTCCTCACATTACAGTTTAGGTAAGTTTATTCCCCCTCCCCACCAAGTTAAATCTAATTTTGGCTCAAGGACATCTATTGATCAAAGTGCATTGGAGCTGACAATTGTGAATCCTATATTGAGACTGTCTTTCACTCAACACCTAGGGAGTAAGCCGCAGGACAGCGCACCCTATATTTATAGTGTTATTTGTACTTCGGTTCGCACATGCTGTATTAATTCAACATACGGAAGGTGTATCTTTCGATTATTGTGTTTTATGTTGTATGTCTAAGTGTTACATGTTGTAAACCGTTATTCGGAATCACCACACTCCCGCATATGAATTTTAACTTTATTGTATATTTTATGCATATCTATTTAGCCTGATCAAACCAGATCTACAAATAAAATACTTTTAATTTTATCACTGAGTATCACACGTTATCTTTAAGGTGAGAAGTGCGCTGGAGTTTCTTCATTTCACATAGGGAGGGAGTAGGGAGGGAGGTTCCGGCGGAGCGCAAGCTCCTGGTGCCGGAACCATCAGAGGGTGCCAGTGGGTCCCGGAGCTGCATGGAGGGTAAACAGCAGAGCGGCAAGTCTTGGAGCTGCAGGGAGGGTGAGTAGAGGAGTGGCAGATTGCGGAACTGCAGTGAAGATAATTAGCAGGGGGCGGCTTTGGGAACTGTAGGGAGGGTGAGTAGTGGAGCGGCGGGTTCCAGGGTTGCAGGGAGGGTGAGTAACGGAGCGGTGGGTTCCAGAGCTGCATGCTGGGAGGGACAGTCTGCAAACTATCTGTTATTTTCTAAATGTATTCAATAAGTACTTGTATACACTGTTGTTTACATTTGTCAAATAGAATGCAGTCCCTTGAACTCCCTCCGACATGCATGAATGCCCCTGACTTGTGCGATATCAGACAGCAGAAGACCAGTAACTGCAATTCCTGGACCTGTGACATTTTTACTAACTATATAAGGTTATTAATGGATGGCTCCTTATGATACCACATGTGTATTTTGGAAGACTGCTCCACATAAATCTGACATCACCTATACTGCTTGTGCACATAGGGGAGGGGGACCCTGCTATCCTGTGTATCTCATCCCTGTGCAAACCCCAGGTGTCTGCTGGGATATAACATATAAGTTCTCCCCACACTTTATTTCTCAGTCAGTCCATGCCGTAAAATTCCCCTGCAATCCAGCACTGTAACATGGTCAGTAAGTTGCATTGCGCTATTTCTATATGAAGCGTCAGTGCAGTGTGACATTCAGACGCCTCAGACTGAAGAGCACAGCATATTGCTCCCGCAGTATAAAATAAAGGGCATGCAGTTGCCGGGAGTAACAGACATCAGCAAACACACTGAACAGTGAAGAGAATGGACAGTTGCTACATGTTTGATACTGGTCTTTTTCTATAACCAGCAAGTATGACAGTATCTGGACTTTGCTGCCATTTGTGTCCAACCAGCAAGTTAAAAATAAAGGATGAGGCTTGCAAAGGACGGCATACCCAGTGAGGTCACATCCAGTGCCAGATTAATGTGCACATGGGCCTGGAGCTGAAATATAGGAAAGGCCTATTGTGTACCGCTGCAGCAGATTGGATTAAGGAGAGGGGAGCAATGGATATGCCTCAGCGCGCGTTAGTTACATTACACCGCACAGTAGTGTCCGAGACACGTTACACCGCACAGCAGTGTCCGATAGTTAGATTACACCGCACAGTAGTGTCCGAGTCACATGACACCGCACGGCAGCATCTGTTAGTTACATTACACCGCACGGTAGCGTCTGCTAGTTACATTACACCGCACGGTAGTGTCCGAGACACGTTACACCGCACAGCAACGTCCGATAGTTACATTACACCGCACATTAGTGTCCGAATCACATTACACGGCATAGTAGTGTCCGAGTTACATTACACCGCACAGCACCGTCCGATAGTTACATTACACCGCACAGCACCGTACGACAGTTACAATACACCGCGCGGCAGCGTCCAATAGTTACAATACACCGCACAGTAGTGTCCGAGTCACATTACACCGCACGGCAGCGTCCGATAATTACATTACGCCGAACTGCAGCGTCCGACAGTTACTGTACATTACACTGCTCAGTAGTGACCTAGTCACATTACACCGCATGGCACCGTCCGATAGTTACATTACACCGCACGGCAGCGTCTGCTAGTTACATTACACCGCACAGCAACGTCCGATAGTTACATTACACCGCACGGCAGAGTCCGATAGTCTCATTACACCGCACGGCAGCGTTCGATAGTTACATTACATCGCACGGCAGCGTCCGATAGTCACATTACACCGCACGGCAGAGTCCGATAGTCTCATTACACCGCACGGCAGCGTCCGATAGTCACATTATACCGCACGGCAGAGTCCGATAGTCACATTACACCGCACGGCAGCGTCTGATAGTCACATTACACCGCACGGCAGCGTCCGATAGTTACATTACACTGCATGGCAGCGTCCGATAGTTACATTACACCACACGGCAGCGTATGATAGTTACATTACACCGCACGGCAGCGTACAATAGTTGCATTACACCGCACGGCAGCATCCGATAGTCACATTACACCATACATCAGCGTCCGACAGTTACATTACACCACTCAGTAGTGTCCTAGTCACATTATACTACACGGCAGCGTCCGATAGTTACATTACACCGCATGGGAGTGTCCGATAGTTACATTACACCGCACGGCAGCGTCCGATAGTTACATTACACCGCAAGGTAGTGTCCGAGTCACATTACACTACAAGGCAGTGTCCAATAGTTACATTACACCGCACGGCAGCGTCCAATAGTTACATTAGACCGCACGGCAGCGTCTGATAGTCACATTACACCGCAAGGTAGTGTCCGTATACACACTGGCCGGAATTCAATTGATTATCGTGCATGATAAATTAAAACAGTATGCCATTAAGGTCACAGAACATGCACACATAACTTTAAGTGTGAGAAAGTCCTGGGCATAGGGCTACACAGCATATACTCCTTTGTACCTCAAACCGCAGCTGCAGAATACCTCACAGATCACACAGGCGGGGAGCACTGCACTGCAGTGTACTGTCCAGTGGGCGGGGCTTAGAACAGCCCGGGGGTGTGGCTTCAGGCAACAGGGGCCAGGGCTCAGCAGTGGAAGAACGGTTGGCTCCTCCCCCTGACGAAAAAGGTCCCTTAGGCCACTTGGATCTAGCCTCAACCGTGGAAGAACCAGGGGGCAGAGTAAGTTTATAAAGGTCCCACAGAGACACAGCTTGGGATGGCAAGTGAGAATAACTTTGAGCAATCGTGGGCACAGCTGTAGATGCACCAGGAGGCGGAGCTTATCTCGATCTGGGGGAGGAGCTTATTTCGATCCTGGGTATGTGCTTCATTGGGAGAATAGGCAGAGTTCTGTCTCTCCGTGACGAGTCGAGTGAGGGAATGCTATTGGTGATGACAGGAGAAAAGTTTTTTTTTCCCTGTCAACACTATCTGAACTACAGGGGATCTGTGGGCCTATTTTCAGTGGGGGGCCTGGAGCTGCAGCTCCATCCGCCCCATTGTTAATCCGGCCCTGGTCACATCACTTAGGGGTACATTTACTAAGAAGTGATAAGAGTGGAGAAGTGAGCCAGTGGAGAAGTTGCCCTTAGCAACCAATCAGCACTGAAGTAACATCTATAATTTGCATACTATAAAATGATACAGAGCTGCTGATTGGTTGATGGAGAAATATCTCCACTGGCTCACTTCTCCATTTTTATCACTGCTTAGTAAATGTACCCCTTATACAGATGCCCCTTTAACGGGTGCAAACACAAGCACTCACCCGTTCTGCCACCCCATCTCACAAAATGCAGTCACGGATCTAGGGAGCTGCATGGGCGCCCACACTGACTGCAAGCACACCAGCAAGCAAAAGTATGTTTTATTTAAAAAAAAAAGCTACTAGCATTACTAATGGGGTTGATATGTGTAAGGTGCATTATTGTGTGGAATTTGGTGTATTATGGACATTACTAATGTGGGGCATATGTGTAATGTGCATTACTGTGTGGAATTATGTGTATTATAGGATTTACTGGGCATTACTACTGTGGGGCATTATGCAGGGTTCAACTGGCCCACAGGGCAACCCCCCCGGTGGGCCCCAGTGCCTGAGTGTTGCTGGTCAGATGCAGAACTAGCGGCGGTGCTAGGGGGCACCAGACAAAATTTTGCTTAGGGCATCAAACTGGCTAGGGTCGGCTCTGGGCGTAATGTGCATATGGGGCTACCTGGCGTGATGTGTAGAGATGGAACCGCTCTTATCTATAGCGGCTCCATCGCAAACATGCACTCCCGGCATGACTAGGCGATCCGTCCACCTAGTCACACCGGGAGTGTACAGAGCACTTCCCATTCTGAGCATCTCTGTCTGGGTGCACGCCCGCCCGGACGGAGACGCTCTCCATTCAAGTGAATGTGGGGCATCTCCGTCATGGCCATGCACGTCCAACCAGATGAAGACGCTCACAGCATCCAGGTGTGCCCAGGCGGGCACGCCTAGTCACAGAAGGAGCCACAACTAGCGTGGCTCCATCTGTATATGGGGCTACCTGGCGTGATGTGTAAATGGGTATACCTATCATAATGTGTATATGTGGCTACCTGGTGTAATGTGTATATTGAACTACCTGTCGTAATGTGTATATTCAGTAGCAAATTTACCATTTGTGTATATATATGGGGGGGGGGGGGGGGGGTTCTGTGCCGTGAGCTTGCTCAGGGTGCCATGACTAAACGCTACGCCTATGTGTGTACACACACACTATTTACTGGGCCACTACAATTCCATTCACTTCAGCATATCCTCACATGCTGACCTCGGTGGGAGGATTCTGGGTGGGAGGGTGGTTGTAGCATGTGCTTGCTTCGGGTGCCATGGCCCTGCCCTACACCTCTTCACAAACACATACAGTATCTTGGGGCTCTTGCTGAGGATTACTTAGTCCTCCCAATCCCAGCCTGGTTTCACGTCACATGAAGTCTTGCAGACGGCCTATTACAAATCCAGATTTCCAGGAAACGACCTGACTCTGCAGCCATCCTGAAGGACTTCATCTTAGGAAAGTGACCAGATACTGTACTTCCATTAAGTACAACCTGCCTCCATCTTCTGTATAGAGCTATGGAGCAATAGTGCTGTCTTTCACAATTAAACTCACATGATTCTACTGTACAACTCAATTCTTGCTATTTGATATCCATAATAACTGGCAGAACAGACTCTGTGTGTATTGGCTGTGGTGACTTGAGTTCTAATATCAACCATAAGAGGTCCTCAGCACACTACAGTTACCACAGCAATTAGGCGAGTACACTGCACATCTCACATGTCGTTCAGAACAGTCACCTCTATAAAACTTCAAGTGTCAACTTTATGCAGAAAAAACAAAACCCCTTTCCCAATTGAATCCAGTGATTTTATATCTTTCAGCCCAATGATAAATTGCGGTTTGCAATGTATCCTTTTTAAAATCTGTTTGATGCTTATGTTTTCCCTAGATGGGTTGTAACCTATGTGGTCGTCTCTGCAGTTGCAGTTGCCCACTCAATTTTTATATTTCTTTATTGGAACAAAAGAGTAACATTAATGGGGATCTGCATCAAAGAGTATAAAAAGTGCAACTAGGAAAATCACATCTTAGACGACAATAAAAAACCTGCATATTCTTTGTCACCTTGATCTCAGGCTTCACCAGTTAGGGAACGTGAATCTGCCAATGTTCCATCCACAATAGCAGATATTACAGCTCAGAATTTTAATTGATATGAAGAATTTGTTCTCTGACTTGCATTCAGAGATGGGAGAACTAAATTCTAGAGCGAAGCAGCACAGGATCTTTTACTATTTTGAATGAAAAAATTAGATCTTAAAAGAAAAGACTAAAGACTTGGAGAACCATGAATACTGGGCAAATCTAAGGATAAGACACATTCCAGAATCGGTTGTTTCAGATAACCTAGAATATTACTTAGTCAGCCTGTTCCATTCCCTTGTTCCAGATCTCATAGATTTAAAAATACAGATACAGAAAATAGTATAGTGCTATGTCCTAAAGAATATGGGTGGTCATTCCGAGTTGTTCGCTCGCTAGCTGCTTTTAGCAGCATTGCAAACGCAAAGGCCGCCGCCCTCTGGGAGTGTATCTTAGCTTAACAGAATAGCGAACGAAAGGTTAGCAGAACTGCTACTAAATAATTCCTTGCAGTTTCTGAGTAGCTCCAGACCTACTCCTAGATTGCGATCACCTCAGTCTGTTTAGTTCCTGGTTTGACGTCACAAACATGCCCTGCGTTCGGCCAGCTCCCCCGTTTCTCCAGCCACTCCTGCGTTTTTACCTGGCACGCCTGCGATTTTTAGCACACTCCCTGAAAACGTCCAGTTTCCGCCCAGAAACACCCACTTCCTGTCAATCACACTACGATAACTCGAGCGATGAAAAAACGTCGCTCGAGCTTGTGCAAATCTCCAAAGTTTTGTGTTAAATTACTGAACACATGCGCGCTGCGTACCATGCGCATGCGCATTTTCCACCTAATTGCTCCGTTGCGAAAAACGGCAACGAGCGAACAACTCGGAATGACCACCATGGTTCACAAGTTCCATTTAAAAAATAAAAGAAGCTGTATTTGCTGCCAGGAGAAATGTCCCAAAAGTTCCACCCACCAAACAAATCTTTGTTTCACATGGACTCCTCTCATCCACATGCATTCCATCTTCATTTCGATCTACTGTACAGACACCACTGAGAATCCACTGAGTAAAGAGTACTCTTAAATAGTTTGTCCATTGATTTTCCAGTTATAAACAGTCAAGGGGCAAAATTTAGTAAGCGGTGGATTGTAAACGCCAGCTGTTTTTGTGGTGATTTTGCAATCTGACGATTTACTAAAGGCCAAAACTTGCACAAAGCTACTGAGAAAGCACACGTTCAAATAGATTAGAACAGAATTGAATATCAAAGCACCATTGATATTTTAGACCACAGAAAGAATAGAATTGAAATCCCTGATTTATTAAGCAACGGTTTTGAAAACTGCCATAAAACCAACGGCAAACCCAGTGAGATATATATATATATATATATATATATATATATATATATAAATTATTTTTTTTTCAAACGCGATGTGGCACTCGCGGGTCTGATCTCATCATTACTCAGCAGGCTTTCCTGGCCTGTGTCCTGACAGAACGTATTTAAATAATTGAAACGTTGACGAGCCAGGAAAGCCTGCTGCGTATAGCTGACATCAGGACCCGCGAGTGCCGCATCCCATTTGGTGAAATTTATGCATTTTAGTGGATGGCACCTGGGCACATTCCATATTGCATTAACAACAGTGAGTGCCGGCTCCATATCAATTAACAATATATATATATATATATATATAGATATATATAGATATATATAGGTATATAATATGTATATATATATAAACACAAATGTCCAAAAGAACAGGCAGCACTCGGAGACTTTCAAATGAAAGTTTGCTGCAATGCGAGTCCAAATGGATTTTCCTTTTGGACACCGTTTCACCCAAGGGGTTCAATTAATCTTTAGACTTGCAGTGCTTTTTGTAAGATAATGTCTGTTTTGTTAAACAATAGCTACTGTTTATAAACCAATTATGATACTGTTAATGTGTGTATTATGCATCCTTTTGTCTTATTGGTGTATTTCCTTCAATGTGTTGCGTTTTTTTGCATTTTGTATGTTTTATTGTAAGTTTGTTTCAATGTATCTAATTAGTTAGCACTCTCAGGTGTGACGCCTCTGTGGTAGCCTATTTAAATCTGTCTTGTCCATTTGTGTCTTTATCTCCTGACGAAAGGGGTTTGTCCCCTGAAACGTAGAGAATAAATTTCCTTCATTTGAAAGTCTCCGAGTGCCGCCTGTTCCTTTGGACATTTGTGTTTCCATGCATCAATTTGGGAAGGCAGCGGAGCACATTACCAAAGTGAGTGCCGAATTATCTGCTATATATATATATACACCACAAACACTCAATTACACTAAACTCACGCAAAAAAAACCCCACATACTGGACTTACAGTAAAAAGAAAAAATAGAAAAAAACACTGGGAAGGAAGGAAGGAAGGAGGGTGGGGGCTCATGGTCCCACTGCAGCCCGGTACTGAGCAGCTTGTGCTGGGTTGGGGAGAGAGTCCACTGCTGAAGGTAAGAGGGGAAATGGGGGGCAGATTTGGGCTGCTGACGTGCTCCCAGCAAGCCTTGTTCTGAGTAATTACTACCTGTGCCCCCCTCCCTCTCTCGCCAGTCCTGATGTCAGGTGAGCACTGTTCCCATGGTCAGACTACAGGGAAAAACACTCTATTAACAATACTTTAGCACTTCTAACTAATTAGTGTCCTCATCTGTTAAGGGTTTTTATTTTTATTTTGCCAAGCCACAGATACCTACATAGACAGCAGAGGATCCCCGGTTGTATGTGAGCAATACATTGTATAACAAGTTTTGTGTGGGTTGCTTTTAATTCTCATTAAAATCTGTGTTGTTGATTTTTTTTTCACATACTTTTTCCTTGATGCACTACACGTCCCACGATGCCTAATCATGGGTATAGTGTCACTTGTACTATTGTAGTACTACAAGCATCAACATTCCAAACCATGTAAAAGCGGCATGGGTCACTGCGATGTGTTGGTTTCCGAATGACAGTGTTCTGGTCAACAGTCAACAGGTTGACACTGAATGGTTGACACGCATTAGTTCAACAGGTACAAAAGGTCAACAGATGAAAGGTCGATAGGTACAAATGGTCGACAAGTTCAAATGGTTGACATGACAATGGTTGACACACAAATGGCCAGCAGGTTTTTTTGGGGTTTTCACATGTTTTCCAATATTTTCTTGATTTACCATCCACGGGAACATCTATTGGGAATAGTAACCCAAAGCATGGCGAGCCAAGTGAGCCCATGAGGGTCTACGTCTGTATTGATGGTGGACACATAACATGAAATATACATGATTTGGCCCATAAAACCCCAAAAAGATTTCTGCATTGCCTTTTGACCATGTCCACTTTTTGTACCGGTCAGCCTTAACCTCTGTCGACCTTTCAAATGTCAACCTTTTGTACCAATTGACTTTTTATACGTGTCGACCTAATGCACATTGACCATTTGGTGTCGCCCTATTGACTGTCGACCATAAAATTGTCGCTCTGTTATACCACACTCGCTGTGTGTTTCCTAGCTCTAGTACTGCCAGTTGTGGCTGGCACAGGATAAAGTTCTGGGAACCTCACATTTTCCATACCTTCTGATTTGCAGCTACCAATCTATGTTATGAGCACTAGTGCTGGTAACACTGAGGTCTGCTCTTTTTTTATTTTTAGTTTTTTTACGGGTCATGCAAGGTCTGTGCTTCTCATGATGATTATTATTATTATTATCATCATCATCAGCAGCAGCATCAACATAATTTATTTATTTATTATTTATTAACAGTTTCTTATATAGCGCAGCAAATGCCGCTGCGCTTTACAATTTGAAATAACAATAACAAAATGGGTGATAACAAACAGTCATAGAGGTAGGAAGGCCCTGCTCGCAAGTTTACAATCTATAGGGAAATAGGCATGTGTACATAAGGAAAGGTGCTATCTATTGCATAGAATGAGAAGACGTGAGGATATGTGTGGACTGTACAGAGTGGATGCAATTTGATAGGAAGGTTTATGAAAGTTATGTGGGCGGTTCTGGAATTTGGTATGCTTGCCTGAAGAGGTGAGTTTTCAGGGAACGCTTGAAGGTTTGGAGACTAGAGGAGAGTCTTATTGTGCATGGTAGGGCATTCCACAGAGTGGGTGCAGCCCGATGAAAGTCCTGCAATCGTGAGTGGGAGCGAGTAATGAGTGTGGATGAGAGACGCAGGTCTTGTGAAGAGCGAAGAGGTCGGGTTGGGAGATATTTTGAGATAAGCGAAGTGATGTACGTTGGTGTAGTTTGGTTAATGGCCTTGTGTGTGAGTAAAAGTATTTTATATTGAATGCGGTAGAGTACAGGTAACCAATGGAGGGACTGACAGAGTGGATCTGCAGACGATGAACGTCTAGCGAGGAAGATAAGCCTCGCCGCTGCATTCAGAATGTATTGTAGTGATGAGAGTCTCGTTTTGGGAAGACCAGTTAGGAGACTATTGCCATAATCAATGCCGGAGATAATGAGAGCGTGGATTAGAGTTTTAGCAGTGTCTTGTGTAAGGTATGGTCGTATTTTGGATATGTTTTTTAGATGCATATAACATGATCTTGAGACAGATTGAATGTGGGGAACAAAGGACAGATCAGAGTCAAGGATGACACCTAGGCAGCGAGCTTGTCGGGTAGGGTAGATAGTCGAGTTTTCAACAGTTTGAATTGTGCACCTGCAACCTTTGTCTTTGTATGAAGAGAGGAGAAGTCTACATACAGGCTGAAATGTACTAATTCTCTCTGCGCATGCACAGAAGGATTGCGGGAAGTATTACAAAGCTGATACTATACTAATGAATAAATTAAGCACTAATGGGCAATCACAGAGACAATAAAGGGAATCTTACCTATCAAAGATTAGTGAATGAAACATGTTGTAATCTAAACAAAGAGAAACAGACCACTACTGTACATCTGATAATACAACAACTACTGAACATTTGGGATACGGTCATTAGGTCGACAACACTTAGGCCGACATGCATTAGGTCGACCGTTATTGGTCGACATGCATTAGGTCGACATGGAAAAAGGTTGTCATGAGTTTTTCACATATTTTTTTTAAAAAGTTTTTAATACTTTACGAACCACGTGGACTACGACTGGGAATAGTAACCTGGCCTGAAGCCTGGCGAGTGAACATGGTGCACTAATTGGGGTTCCCTGAAACTTTACGAAGAAAACAACACCAAAAAAGTAAAAACACTCATGTCGGCCTTTGTCCACGTCGAGCTAGTACATGTCGACCTAGTGACCATGTCGATCTAATGCATGTCGACCAATAGTGGTTGACCTAATGACTGTTGACCTAAATGTGTTCGACCTAATGACCCATACCTGAACATTTGCTCACCGACAAAACTACAGCAGTCCTCTGCACAGAAATAAAACCTAGATACCTGTACTACAGAAAGTTAAACATTTGCTCTTAAAACTCCCAAATCCTGTATTTACTAAGGACCGATTTCACTATGGGCTACAGACATGACATTTTAGCTAACAGATAATAACCAATGAATACCCATATGAACGCTTTGACTGACCCTGATCAAATAGGATTCATTCCTACTCAACAATATTTAGACAACACTAGAAAAACAGTAATTCTACTTTTCCTTGTACATAAATAAAAGATTCCCTTGATCAAACTAGCAATTGATGTAACAAAAACAACCTTTCATAGGCTATGTTGGGCCTTTATGATTATTGAATTCCATGTAATATTTTATTAAGCCATACTGTATGCGTATTAGAGATGTGCGGCGGGCACTTTTCGTGTTTTGGTTTCGGTTCTAATTCTCCGCACGTGTTTTGATCTGGATTGGTTTTGCCAAAACCACTCTTTCGGGTTTTGGTTTTGGATCTGGATGATATTTGAAAAAAAACATAAAAATTGATAAAATCACAGAATTTATGGGTAATTTTGATCCTACGGTATTATTAACCTTAATAACATTCATTTCCACTCATTTCCAGTCTATTCTGAACACCTCACAATATTGTGTTTAGCCTAAAAGGTTGCACAAGGTGGCTGTATGACTAAGCTAAGTGACACAAGTGTGCGGCACAAACACCTGGCCCATCTAGGAGTGGCACTGCAGTGTCAGACAGGATGGCAGATTTAAAAAATAGGCCTAAGACAGCACATGATGCAAAGAAGAAAAAGAGGTCCACCGAGGTTGCTGTATGACTAAGCTAAGCAACACAACCACCTGGCCCATCTAGTATTGGCATGCAGTGGCTGAATGTCGAAAGTGGCCTGCAATTTTTCAGTCCATTAACAGCATCTCCTGCATGCCCCTGTCATTTTTAAAATTTTCTGCAATTGGGGGACTTATACGGCAGTACCCCTGGACTAATGCAACAGTACCCCTGGACTTATACGGCAGTGTCAGGCAGGATGGCACTTTAAAAAAACATGCCCCAGACAGTACATGATGCAAAGATGAAAAAGAGGTGCACCAAGGTTGCTGTATGACTAAGCTAAGCAACACAACCACCTGGCCCATCTAGTATTGGCATGCAGTGGCTGAATGTCGAAAGTGGCCTGCAATTTTTCAGTCCATTAACAGCATCTCCTGCATGCCCCTGTAATTTTTAAAATATTCTGCAATTGGGGGACTTATACGGCAGTACCCCTGGACTAATGCAACAGTACCCCTGGACTTATGCGGCAGTGTCAGGCAGGATGGCACTTTAAAAAAACATGCCCCAGACAGTACATGATGCAAAGATGAAAAAGAGGTGCACCAAGGTTGCTGTATGACTAAGCTAAGCGACACAAGTGTGCGGACCAAACACCTGGCCCATCTAGGAGTGGCACTGCAGTGTCAGACAGGAGGGCAGAAATAAAAAAGGCCCCAAGCAGCACCTCATGCAAAGATGTAAAAGAGGTGCAATGAGGTAGCTGTATGACTAAGCTAAGCAACACAAACAATTCCCCCATCTAGGAGTGGCACTGCAGTGTCAGGCAGGAGGGCAGATATATAAAAAAGGCCCCAAACAGCACATCATGCAAAGATGTAAAAGAGGTGCAATGAGGTAGCTGTATGACTAAGCTAAGCAACACAAACAATTGGCCCATTTAGGAGTGGCATTGCAGTGTCAGACAGGATGGCACTTAAAAAAAATAGTACCCAAACAGCACATCATGCCAAGAAGTAAAAGAGGGCAATGAGGTAGCTGTATGACTAAGCTAAGCGACACAAGTGTGCGGCACCTGGCCCATCTAGGGTTGGCACTGCAGTCCCACTGCACTAATGACGGATACCGGATGCATGTCTAGCACCAGCAAAGTTGTTATGGCCTCAGTAATCCACTTTGCAACAGGAACAGGGTATATATACATGTGTATATATATATATATATATATATATATAGTCTCTGGATAATCCGGCATTCTCTGTAGTGAATCAACTGCCTGCGTGCCCTTGTCTCATAATCCAGACATGGTGGGGTTCAGAACACAGAGTTCAAAACGGACACGGCACTGCAGGGCTTGTCTTTAGCAAATTACTTTAATATTCATCCATGTTAATGCTGCATACATACATATCTGAGATGGCAATGTCCCAAGATACAAGTCATACAGCAAACCAAGAAAAGCTCACGCATGTAGAACAATGCGGCATTTCGGGCCACAGCGGGCCCCTTCGTCAGGTTCAGCATGTGCTGCCAAAAACGTGAATAACATACAATACATATACCACTTACCTATATAGCATCCCCATGCTGGCGTGGTCGGTCCCGGAGCAGCGGCGAGCTTCCGGTCAAGACGAAACGCTTGACTGATGACGTAGTTCGGGAGCGACGGTTGTCACGGCAACCCGATATGCGGAGGCTAACACGCTATCCCCGGCCGCTCAGCCTGACAGGGGATGCTACATGAAATAAATAAAGCATGCTGTGTGATAGGAACAGTGAAAATACAAAAAAATACAGAAAGAACATACATTTAAAACAACATATGGTCAAAACAACACTATGCAACCAATCCATATGCTGTATCTACCTTATATATTAAAATCAACATGGAATTTCTGTAAACAGGTGCATCTATATAGATTATAGCACTCTCCTTATTAGGCATTCTTATGAGAGAGATAGTTACAGTAATTCCCAATAATTGATGAACTACAAATTGTACGATACCCTATGTCCCTGTCATTATGATCCTATCTAATATGCATATGTGCCTCTACTTTATTAATGCTGTAAATAATTCCAATTTATTTTCTCATTCAAACCTGCCGGTTGAATGGTGTTAAGTTTAACTATCCATCGAGCTTCCAATCTGTGTAAAGCCAGGACTCTGTCACCCCCTCTCCGTAAAGGAGGAACATGGTCAATTATTTGGTAGCGAAGATCCGACAGTGTGTGCGCTTTAGACCAGCAATGTCTTGACACTGGTTGTTCATTAGCGTTGCCCGCTAATGCCTGACTGATATTAGAACGATGAAGAGCCATGCGTTCACGTAAGGTACGTGTGGTTAACCCAATATATAGCAGTCGACATGGACATATGATGTAATAAATAATGAATTTGGTGGTACAGTTAAGAACATGACAGATGTTGTATTTCTTTTTAGTTTCTGGATGTTCAAAGGAAGACCCAGTAATTAAAGATGAGCAGGTAATGCATGAGGGACACCTATAACACCCAGCTTTTTTAATTGAACCGAAAATTCCAGGGTGTATAATCTGTGACATCAGACTTAACTAGATAGTCACGTAAATTGCGACCCCGTTTATAACTCGTCATGATTTTGGTATGTTGGAAACATGGCAAAGATTTATCTGTCTTTACGATTGGCCAAAGTGCTTTGCTGGCACGGGGTATAACGGGACTGGCAGTGGAAAATTTAGTGGACCAAATGAATGTATCCTGATCATTTCTTTGATCTGAAGCCCTTTGCAACATCGTTAAGCGTTGCATAACCGTATTCTTGGCTACTTCAAGGTCCTTCCAATTATATCCCCTACTCTTGAACTTGTCAATGACCATCTGTAATGCGTCTTCTAACTGAGAGGGATCGCTAGTTATACGGGCCACCCGTAGCATTTGCGAATAGGGGAGTCCCCTCTTCAATGGTACTGGGTGGTGACTACTCGCATGAAGCAATGAATTACGGTCTGTTTTTTTATAAAAGACTGTAGATGTTAGTTTCCCTTCTTTAAGATGAACTGTAACATCTAAATAATCAATATGATCAGGTCTACACACAGATGTAAACTTAATAGTACCTGGTGATTGATTAATATTATACATCATCTCTTGAAATGCTACCAAACTGCCACTCCATAACATAAACAGATAGTCTATATAACGAATAAACCATTTGATGTTGCTACTATATGTGGGGTTATCAAAGAACAATTTTTGTTCTTGGTCAAACATGAAAACATTAGCGTATGCCGGAGCCACACTACTCCCCATGGCAACTCCAGCCTGTTGTAAATAAAATACACCATTGAACAAAAAATAATTTTTGGTAAGTACAAGCTCTAATAACTTCAAGAATAGTGTTTTGTCCAAACCAAAATCATCACCCACATTACTGATGAATCTATCCATCGCCTCTAGACCCCCTTTATGCGGAATGGAAGTATAGAGGGAGGAGACATCCATTGTACATAACAATGTATTCGCTGGTAAATCCTCAAACTCCATGATTTTTTTAAGGAACATAGTAGTTGTTATGCACACCAGTGCCTGCAGGAAAGCACTGGTGCCAGAACTGTCATGCACTCCAGTGTCTGCAGGAATGTACCGGTGTCTGAACTGTTATGCAAAACAAATGGACTCACAGACAAACTGGGGAACATGACATAACGTACACAGAAGGTAATAGGGTAACAAAATACACACAAAGTGAACAGAGAAGCCCAGAGGCTAAGGAACTGGGTATCTCCTTTGTATTAGAACTGCACAGATGGAAAAAGCAAGATGTTGTGTTTTAATACATAGAGAACCCGAAATGCTGTTGCTAAGGGCAACAGCAAAACCCTAAAGGGTTACCAACGGGTGTGGCAGTAAACTCCTTGGTCAGAGATGGAATGATAGACACAAGGAGAGTCTCCACAATCCTGTTTCTCACTTGCAGTGCACAGGTTTTAGCTTACTGCCACTAAACTGACCCCTGACACCTAGCACAGTGAGACAGGATTAGACAGGCAAGTCTTAGAATACAGCCGCAAACTTGCTAAGTTCACAGAGTGGTAACAGAACCCCAGCAAGCTAAACGACTGACTCCAGTCTTACTGCTAGGTCTGGATTGGCAGAGTGTAATACCAAATCCCCAGGCCTATTTGCAGTAAGCAACAAACAAATACAAAGCTACACAGTACTGGCTAACTTTCATGAACTGACTAACCAACAAAGATTCAGCAGCATCTGCTTACCCTGAAAAGAGGCCTTATAAAGCAGGTGCTGTCCACGCCCCACTCAGACCTCACAGACTGTGAGCACAAAAACCAGCACCGGATCCCCTGCCGTGCACAGAGCCTATAACCACTGCACAGCAAAAGACCCGAACCGGAGTATCAGCTGCGCTCAGGTTACTCCACTAGCACTTGTCTCCCGGTTGCCATGACGACGTGGCAGCACAGGGCAGGAGACCCTAACAGTACCCCCCCTCTGACGAGGGGTCAAAGAACCCCTACCACCGGGTTTATCGGGGAACTGCGAGAAGAAAGAGCGTATCAGTCTGGGGGCATGAAGATCACAACTGCGCACCCACGACCGCTCCTCCGGGCCATACCCCTTCCAGTGCACCAAAAATGACAGCCGACCCCGAACCACCTTGGAGTCAAGAATCCTTTCAACAACAAACTCCCTCTGGCCACGTATCAGAAGAGGGGAAGGTCTTCCACTGGAAGAAGGATTACTAATCGCCCGTTTTAAAAGGGAACAATGAAATGTTTTATTGATACCCAAAGAACGGGGCAGATCTAACTGAAATGCCACCGGATTGATAACCCTGGTGATCTTATAAGGGCCGATGAACCGGGGCCCTAACTTATGAGATGGCTGTCTCAACTTCAAATTCTTGGTAGACAACCAGACGAAGTCTCCTAATTTGAAGCTGCAGGGTCTTTTCCGCTTATCAAAAACCCTTTTGGTCACTAATGACACAGACACAAGGGCTTTCTTCACTTTCCGCCAAATACCTCTAAGGACCGAAACCACAGAGGAACCACCAGGCGTGGAGTCCAGGGGGTCAAAAGAATTGGCCTTAGGATGATGCCCATACACACAAAGGAAGGGAGAGATCCCTGTAGCAGAGTGAGCCGCGTTGTTATAGGCAAACTCCGCCATGGACAGATGAGCAACCCAGTCAGTCTGACACTTAGAGACATAACACCTGAGGAACTGCTCCAAGGACTGGTTCACCCTTTCAGTCTGCCCATTAGACTGCGGATGGTAGCCTGACGACAAGCTGACAGAAATCTGGAGATCGGAACAAAATGCCCTCCAGAATTTGGCCACAAACTGGGATCCGCGGTCAGAGACCACATCAAGTGGCAACCCGTGGAGACGCACAACATGCAGCATAAATAATTCAGACAGGCGTCTGGCTGATGGCAGCCCAACCAGTGGAACGAAGTGCGCCATCTTCGAAAACCTGTCAACGACAACCCAGATGGCTGTCATCCCCGAGGATTTGGGTAAGTCCACCACAAAATCCATTGAAATGTGGGTCCATGGCTTAGATGGGATAGAGAGTGGATGTAATGGGCCAACAGGAACCCCTCTAGGAGTCTTATTTCGGGCACAGATGTCACATGCCCGAACCCACTGATCCACATCCTTAGCCACCGAGGGCCACCACACCGCCCTAGATAGCAACTCCCGAGTTCTGGCAATACCCGGGTGACCTGCTGACTTCTTGGCATGGAATTCCAGGAACACTCGCTGTCTTAACCTAGGAGGCACAAACAAAAGACCTACCGGAAGGTCTGGAGGAGCCTGCTCCTGTGCTCTAAGGACTAATGATAAGAGGTCCTGGGTAATGCCCACTTTAATACATGATGGGGAAACAATGGGCAACGGCTCCTCGGTGGTCTCCTGGATTGGAGCAAAACTCCGCGAGAGCGCATCAGCCTTGATGTTTTTTGACCCAGGGCGATATGTTATCAAAAAATTAAAGCGAGCAAAAAACAAAGCCCATCGTGCCTGCCTGGCATTGAGACGCTTCGCTGACTCTAAATATGCCAGATTCTTATGGTCAGTGAGAATTGAGACCACAAACTTAGCCCCCTCAAGCCAGTGTCTCCACTCCTCGAGTGCATCCTTAATAGCCAACAATTCCCGGTTACCCACGTCATAATTCATCTCGGCAGGCGAAAATTTACGGGAAAAGTAAGCACAGGGATGAAGGCGATTATCAGACACTCCCATCTGAGAAAGCACTGCCCCAATACCCATCTCAGAGGCATCCACCTCCACCACAAAAGGACGCTCTGGATCTGGGTGTCGCAGCACCTTGGCCGAAACAAATGCCCTTTTGAGACGGGCAAAAGCCGCTTTAGCCTCACAAGACCAGTGAGCAACATCCGCCCCTTTCTTAGTGAGTGCCACCAAGGGCGCCACTATAGACGAAAATCCAGCGATAAATCGTCTATAAAAATTCGCAAAGCCCAGGAAACGCTGAAGCGCCTTCAAACTAGTGGGCTGCACCCAATCCAGGACTGCCTGTACCTTGGAACCCTCCATTTGGAAACCTTCTGGGGAGATAATATATCCTAGAAATGCGATTTGCTGAACGTCAAATTCGCACTTCTCCAGCTTCGCCCCAAGCCGGTGGTCTCTGAGTTTCTGGAGGACTAAGCGTACATGCTTCCGATGTTCCTCCAGGGAATGGGAGAAGATTAGGATGTCATCTAAGTATACAACTAAGAATCTATCCAAATATTCCCTGAGCACATCATTCATGAAATCCTGGAAGACTGCCGGGGCATTACAGAGCCCAAAAGGCATCACCAAATATTCATAATGCCCTGAGTGGGTATTAAAGGCAGTCTTCCATTCATCCCCCTCTCTTATTCGGATTAGATTGTACGCACCGCGTAGGTCAATCTTAGAAAAAATGGTGGCAGTACGAAGCTGGTCAAACAAGACCGAAATGAGAGGCAGTGGGTATGAGTTTTTAATCGTGATACGGTTCAATTCCCTGAAGTCGATGCAGGGTCGCAACGAACCGTCCTTTTTACCCACGAAGAAGAACCCCGACCCAACTGGAGACTGTGAAGGTCTGATAAATCCCTTAGCCAAGTTCTCCTGAATGTACTCTGCCATAGCCTGAGTCTCAGGACGTGACAGGGAGTACAACCTGCTCTTGGGAAGCTTAGCATTTGGCAACAAATCAATGGCACAGTCATAGGGGCGATGGGGAGGTAGTACCTCTGCAACTTTTTTGGAGAACACGTCCGCAAAATCTGCATAACACCCTGGCAATCCTGGCAAACTTAGCTGCGAGAGCCTGACTGGAAGGCTCAAGCAACTCCTGAAACAATCAGTACCCCAACTAAGAATCTCCCTAGAGACCCAGTCAAATTGAGGATTGTGGGCCCTTAACCAGGGTAACCCCAACACCAATGGGGCAAAAGTACAAACAGTCACATAAAAGGACAATTTTTCAGAGTGTGTGGCTCCAATAAACAAAGAAATCTGGCTAGTGCAAGAGGTAATTTTACCTTGGGATAATGGTTCCCCGTTTAACCCACAAATCTCAATTTCCGATGCCAAGGGTACTAAGGGAACAGAGTGTTTCAGGGCGAATTGGCGGTCCATAAAAACCCCGTCGGCCCCACTGTCCACAAAGGCCTCAGTCTTGACAGTTTGACCGAGGATCTTCAAGGTCACCGGAATGATAAAAGTCTTCTTGGGAAATTCTGACTTCTGGCCTGACAGGATATTTCCCATCACCCTCAGGCCCTGAAGTTTTCCGGCTTTTCTGGGCATGATACTACCACATGACCTTTATTCCCACAGTACAAACACAACCCCTGCTGTCTCCTCCGCGTCTTCTCACGCGAGGAGAGGCGGGTAGCCCCAATCTGCATAGGCTCCTCAGAAAATTCCTCAGAGTCTGAGGTTCCCTTGGGAAGGAAGGAAATCTCAGTCTCCCTTTCAAGCCTACGCTCTCTCAGCCGTCTATCCACCCGGATGGATAACTGCATGAGCTGATCCAAGCTATCAGGCAAGGGATATTGTACCAGTTGGTCCTTTATCTGGTTAGAAAGACCTCTTCGGTACTGGTGTCTCAGGGCTGGGTCATTCCACTGGGTATCATGGGCCAACCTCCGAAACTCCGTACAGTAAACCTCAACTGGCCTTCGCCCTTGCTTAAGGATCGAAATCTGAGCCTCGGCTGAGGCCGTCTTGTCAGGGTCATCATACAACATGCCCAGTGCCGTAAAAAAAGCATCAACACTTTTAAGCGACGGACAGTCAGGCTGCAACCCATATGCCCAGACCTGTGGGTCTCCTTGTAGCAAGGAAATCACTATGCCCACCCGCTGAATCTCCGACCCAGAAGACTGAGGCCTAAGCCGGAAGTATAGCTTGCAGCTCTCCTTGAAACAAAAGAACTGAGAGCGATCTCCAGAAAAACGATCCGGGAGATTTACTTTCGGCTCCTTAACCCCTGCAGGTGCTGCTGCTGCGGGAGCTCCACCAGCAGCCTGGGAGGTGTGCATTTTAATGGACAAATCATTAAATTGTCGAGTCAGGACCTGCACCTGATCGACCACCTGTTGCAACGTATTTTGAGGGGTATGCTCCATATTCCCACAAAATTTCAACAGGAGTATTAGGCTGCTGAATATGTTATGCACACCAGTGCCTGCAGGAAAGCACTGGTGTCAGAACTGTCATGCACTCCAGTGTCTGCAGGAATGTACCGGTGTCTGAACTGTTATGCAAAACAAATGGACTCACAGACAAACTGGGGAACATGACATAACGTACACAGAAGGTAATAGGGTAACAAAATACACACAAAGTGAACAGAGAAGCCCAGAGGCTAAGGAACTGGGTATCTCCTTTGTATTAGAACTGCACAGATGGAAAAAGCAAGATGTTGTGTTTTAATACATAGAGAACCCGAAATGCTGTTGCTAAGGGCAACAGCAAAACCCTAAAGGGTTACCAACGGGTGTGGCAGTAAACTCCTTGGTCAGAGATGGAATGATAGACACAAGGAGAGTCTCCACAATCCTATTTCTCACTTGCAGTGCACAGGTTTTAGCTTACTGCCACTAAACTGACCCCTGACACCTAGCACAGTGAGACAGGATTAGACAGGCAAGTCTTAGAATACAGCCGCAAACTTGCTAAGTTCACAGAGTGGTAACAGAACCCCAGCAAGCTAAACGACTGACTCCAGTCTTACTGCTAGGTCTGGATTGGCAGAGTGTAATACCAAATCCCCAGGCCTATTTGCAGTAAGCAACAAACAAATACAAAGCTACACAGTACTGGCTAACTTTCATGAACTGACTAACCAACAAAGATTCAGCAGCATCTGCTTACCCTGAAAAGAGGCCTTATAAAGCAGGTGCTGTCCACGCCCCACTCAGACCTCACAGACTGTGAGCACAAAAACCAGCACCGGATCCCCTGCCGTGCACAGAGCCTATAACCACTGCACAGCAAAAGACCCGAACCGGAGTATCAGCTGCGCTCAGGTTACTCCACTAGCACTTGTCTCCCGGTTGCCATGACGACGTGGCAGCACAGGGCAGGAGACCCTAACAGTAGTATCTTTTAGATACGTTGAGCATTTAGTTACATGTGGTTGAAGTAATGAATCAAGGAATTCAGAAGTGGGTTGATATAGAGAACCCCTTGCGGACACAATTGGTCGTCCCGGAGGGTTTACCAAGCTCTTATGCACTTTGGGCAGTGTGTACAGGCATGGAATAATTGGACATTTTGGAAGTAATGCATCTCTTAGCTTGGGCTCTAATAATTTATTTTGAACAGCCTGTTCTAACACAATACCAAGTTCCTTCTGAAATTTTATCGTAGGATCGGAATCCAATCTCATATAAGTGTCAGAGCATGCAAGTTGCCGCATCACTTCATCAATATATTGAGTCCTGTCCTGTAACACAATACTGCCTCCCTTATCCGCCGGACGAATTATAATTGAAGTATCAGAGCTAAGGTCTTTCAGTGCTTGTCTTTGATCAAATGATAAATTATGATGTAAAGGTCGAGGGGTAGCGATGAACCTGTTCACAGAGTCATTCATCAATCGGCTAAAGGTTTTTAGAGATGCATTAGTAGACATGGGATCAAACGATGAGGTACTGTATTTACGGATAATCTTGTTGGTTGAATCAACAGGAGGGTTAGTTGCGCTGTGCTGAAAAAATTGGGGAGAGAGTCCACTGCTGAAGGTAAGAGGGGAAATGGGGGGCAGATTTGGGCTGCTGACGTGCTCCCAGCAAGCCTTGTTCTGAGTAATTACTACCTGTGCCCCCCTCCCCCTCTCGCCAGTCCTGATGTCAGGTGAGCACTGTTCCCATGGTCAGACTACAGGGAAAAACACTCTATTAACAATACTTTAGCACTTCTAACTAATTAGTGTCCTCATCTGTTAAGGGTTTTTATTTTTATTTTGCCAAGCCACAGATGCCTACATAGACAGCAGAGGATCCCCGGTTGTATGTGAGCAATACATTGTATAACAAGTTTTGTGTGGGTTGCTTTTAATTCTCATTAAAATCTGTGTTGTTGATTTTTTTTCACATACTTTTTCCTTGATGCACTACACGTCCCACGATGCCTAATCATGGGTATAGTGTCACTTGTACTATTGTAGTACTACAAGCATCAACATTCCAAACCATGTAAAAGCAGCATTGGTCACTGCGATGTGTTGGTTTCCGAATGACAGTGTTCTGGTCAACAGTCAACAGGTTGACACTGAATGGTTGACACGCATTAGTTCAACAGGTACAAAAGGTCAACAGATGAAAGGTCGCTAGGTACAAATGGTCGACAAGTTCAAATGGTTGACATGACAATGGTTGACACACAAATGGCCAGCAGGTTTTTTGGGGGTTTTCACATGTTTTCCCAATATTTTCTTGATTTACCATCCACGGGAACATCTATTGGGAATAGTAACCCAAAGCATGGCGAGCCAAGTGAGCCCATGAGGGTCTACGTCTGTATTGATGGTGGACACATAACATGAAATATACATGATTTGGCCCATAAAACCCCAAAAGATTTCTGCATTGCCTTTTGACCATGTCCACTTTTTGTACCGTCAGCCTTAACCTCTGTCGACCTTTCAAATGTCAACCTTTTGTACCAATTGACTTTTTATACGTGTTGACCTAATGCACATTGACCATTTGGTGTCGCCCTATTGACTGTCGACCATAAAATTGTCGCTCTGTTATACCACACTCGCTGTGTGTTTCCTAGCTCTAGTACTGCCAGTTGTGGCTGGCACAGGATAAAGTTCTGGGAACCTCACATTTTCCATACCTTCTGATTTGCAGCTACCAATCTATGTTATGAGCACTAGTGCTGGTAACACTGAGGTCTGCTCTTTTTTTATTTTTAGTTTTTTTTACGGGTCATGCAAGGTCTGTGCTTCTCATGATGATTATTATTATTATCATCATCATCATCATCATCATCAGCAGCATCAACATAATTTATTTATTTATTATTTATTAACAGTTTCTTATATAGCGCAGCAAATGCCGTTGCGCTTTACAATTTGAAATAACAATAACAAAATGGGTGATAACAAACAGTCATAGAGGTAGGAAGGCCCTGCTCGCAAGCTTACAATCTATAGGGAAATAGGCA